>NC_072003.2:54978870-55278974 GCF_028885655.2 Pongo abelii
ATCAGGATGCAGAGATAACAGGGATGATGACCCGTGGAAAGGGGAAGCCTGAATCTCAGTCCAAGGACACTCGCCTCCTCCCAGCACACAGGAAACTCCAACAGTATCCTCCTGATCTCCTCAACCCCACCCCCGCCTCCCAATGGGTTGACCATTTCTGGTGACATCACGTCTGCAGCATCTTACAATCCTGTCCTCTCTGCTGCCTGCCTGGAGGTCACAGCACTCTCCTAAATGGTCATGGGCGGAGTACATAAGATTCATTCAGCAAAGACTTAATAAGCACTTCCTATGTGCCAGGACTTATTTAGTAGCTGGGGATATAGCAGTGAAACAAGAAAGATTCCCTGCCCTCTTGGGAACCTCCATTACAGTGCAGGGAGAGTGCAATAAAAAAGCAAATCAAATATGTATTCTGTTTGATGATGTGCAGCATTAGGGGATAGAGTTTGCGGGTGGTTTCAATTTAAGTAGCAGGATCAGGGAATGGCTCAATGAGAAGGTGGCATTTGAGCCAAGCTCTGGAGGCAGGAAGCCAGCTGTCAGGAAACCTGGAGAAGCCTATTCCAGGCAGAGGGAACAGCCACTGCAAAGACCCTGACGGAAGTGGCAGGTCTGGATGGAGAGGACCGAGTGTGAGGACAGACTGGCTTGAGGCTAAAGAGGTAATTGGCGGTGGGAGAGAGATCATTTAAAGTACTTGGATTTGATTTCAGAGCAAGATAGGAAGCTTTTGGAGGTTTTGAACAGAGGAGTCACATGATCTTAGATTTCACAAAGGTCTCTGCCTCTGGTGTTCAAATAGACTGTAGGAAACGGGCAGAGTGGATGCAGTTGATTAGCTGGGCAGCCGCTGCATTACCATAATCCAGGCAAGGGTTCCTGGCTGCTTAGGCCTATAGTAGTGGGGATGGGAACAGTGTTTGGAGTCTGGATGTTTTTGAAGGAATAGCTGAGAGGATTCGCTGATGGACAAGATGCAAGGGGTAAGAAAGGGGGAGGCGTGGAGGATGCCCTGAGTTTTCTGACAGAAGCAAGGTCATACCCACACAGGGCAGCCACTTGAAAACTCTGAGTGGACAACAATCGCTTGTCATTGTTGCTGATGGTAATTTTCCCACTTGGCCGCCACCCAACTGCGGCAATCCTGTCTCTCTCCTCAACTTTTATTCTCTTCTACTTCACATCCTCTCGCCAATTCCACGTCTCATAGTGCAGCCAGACTAGCCTTCCTTAACAGAGTTAGAGCACATCACTCCCACTTCTTAAAAGCCTGACATTCTTTATGAGAGAAATCCCTTTCCCTCCATGGAGTTACTCCTTCAAACAAATCTACGTGTGCACTGTGTGCCAGACTGTGCAGAAGGTAGGCTCTGTACCTGTCCCTCCCTCTAGACCCTGCCCCACAGCATCCCTCCAAGCGCAGAACATTTGGGTGTTTCTGGAATTTACCCTGCATAGTGGCACCTGTGTCTTTTTGCTCCTGCCATTCCCACTGTTTAGAAATTCTCACTCCTTTCCTCACCTGTCAATACCATTCACTGCCCAGAGCCCACCGCAGGCGGGCAGTGCCTCCTCCACATAGCCTGCCCTGCATCTTCCTTTCAGAGGGGCTGCTCCTCTTGCTGGCCTCCCACGGCAGCCCTGCCTGAACTGCACAGCCCCTCAAAGAGGCCAGACTTGCACCCCAGTCCTGTTCCGTATTGTCAGCCATATTGGATTAGGATCTGCGCCTTGTCCAGCTGGGTCTGGCCCACTTCACAGAACATTTCCCCCAGACAGCCCAAACTAGCTGCTCATTCATTGGCCTTTGTAGAGCAGATCAAAGGTCCCGGAAGCCATAGGGTCTCAAAACAGCTAGGAATTGTCCAGTCGCATCTGATATACAGGAGGGCAATACAGCCCATGGGGCATGGAGCTGGGAAGATGGCACAGAGGACTGGGGTCTATGAGAGGGATGCCCAGCAACCCTGCTAACAAGTAATACCTAACATTTATTCGACCCTTCCAGACATCAGGGGATGCGCTAAGTATTTTGCATGTATTCAGCCATTTAATCCTCACAATAACTCACCTCTTAGATGCGAAAAATGAGGCCCAAACAGGTGAAACTCTCAGCCAGTAAGTAGCAGAGCCAGGTTTCAGGTCCAGTTAATCTGGTTTCAACGTCCATGCTCTGTTTTTAACACCACTGTGACTAAATATGAAATATAACTGTACCCAGAACCAGCTGCCCTGATGGCAACACATGAGTCGGGCTCTCTCTAATCTGTGACCATATAAAAATTATTCATCAAAGGTAAAACCTAAAATTAGGACATGGATCAATATACTGTGAGTTCATCACTGATTCTTTTATTTATGATTTTCTCTCTAATAGGGGATCACGCCCTAGTCTAGGCTCCTTGAGTGATGAGGGTTCAGTACCTCCTCAAAGCCACCCATGGATCAATAACAGCTCTCATTTAAATACAGATAGATAGCACAATCTCTCCTCATTAATCATGGATTCTGCGTTTATAAATTCACCTGCTTGCTAAAATGTCCTTATAACCCCCAAATCGATACTGGTGGCACTTTCATGGTCACACACAGGCAGGTACAGAGTAGGGGAAGCTGGATTTACATGATGGGCAAGTTCCATCTGAGATCCGGCGAGGCAACCTCTGTCTTTTTGTTTCATCTCTCGTGCTAAAAAGTGTCCTCTTCATGGTCTATTTAGTGCCATGTGTTCTGCATTTTTTGCTTTTTGAGGTGACGTCACTGTTCAGAGTCGCCCCCAAGAGTAGTGCTGCTGTCCAGCGTTCCTGAGCTAAGCAGGCTCTGCTGTGCCTGTGTGAGACGAGCTTGGGTAGTGCTGCTGGCCGTGCATTTGGTGTTGAAAAATCCACAAAAACTGCACATCCAGGAAAAGGAGGAGGAAATTGGCCAGTTCATACATGAGGCTGTGATGGGAAGTGCTAAAGTAACACCTACTGTGTGTGATGGAGCTGTGGAAAGATGGAAAAGCAACTACATTGGGAGATTCATGAGATGATGAAGGAATTTTTAAAAAGCAGGGTGGATAGCACTGTTGTGAGGTTGAAAACTAAGGAAATTTACACTCATGTTACCCAGGGACACAAAAATGGGAAGGCCCTTCCAGCTGGTGTTTTATTAAAAGTAATCCTACTTGTAATTAATTCTTTGTAAGACTTATGTATTACATAAAGTGTCTTTCAACAGAAACCCACACATAAAAGAAGGTTGATGAAAGTGTTGTGGCCAGAGGTTTGCAAAAACCTAACCCAGTATTTCTCCTTTGAGTGATGACTCTGTATTCTTTAATTCAGCACTCATGGGAGCTTTGTCAGAAGCAACTGCTGCAACTATCGAAAATAACTGTGGACAAAGAGAGGGAAATGCATGTACTTCAAATTGAAATATATAAACGTGTAATTTTACATAGATAATACATGTATTTCAATATGAGTGAAGATTTCTTCCTCTCCTCAACACCTGACCAGTGTCAGCCTCTGCCTGAAGTTCTGCCCCTGAGTTACACTACCCTCCTTAGTTAGGACCCTGTGTGTGTGTAGCCATGGCCCAAAGTCACGCAGGTCTAGGGTGCTGGTCTCACCCTCAGATAGGCAGAGCTGGGGACATGGTTGTGACCCAGGGTGGGACTCACAGGCGCTGTGCTGCTCTCTCCCCCAGAGTTACCCCCACACTCCCATGGTGATTGATGGAGTGGTGCTGCCAAAAACACCCGAGGAGCTTCAAGCTGAAAGGAGGTTACACACTGTCCCCTACATGGTTGGATTTAAAAAGAAGGAATTTGGCTGCTTTCTTCCAACGGTGAGAAGGTGCAGGCCTCTTGGAGGGACTCACCTACCCCCATCAGCCCTCCCGTCTCTGGTCCCAGGAGTGCTTCCCTCTCCAAGCACCCCTCTGAGTCCTGGGCAGCTGTTCCCTTCAGCAGGAGTTAACATTTCCATGGAAACCTTCTCCAGGAGGGCACAGTTGTCACCGGGGTATCAGGTCTCTGGGATCCCCTCTCCCCAGACTCTCTGATTGTCTTCCTGTTGAAGAATCCTGAAGTGTCTGTGCTAGGAGGGCCAGTAGAGAAAATAACTGTGCAGATGGGAAAACTGAGGGGGCCTGGGTCGGGGGGAAGGAGCTGAGGAGTCCGAGAGGCAGTTGGGGGCTTCCTGGCTTCCCACTTTGGCCTGGGTAGGTGTAGTTCCCCCATAAATCACTCATGCTCTTCATCACCTCATTGAAAAGATCCAAAAAAAGTGGCTTCTTTTGATTTACCATTGACTTCTAGGGAACAGTAGACAGCAGGGTCTACTTGAGAGACGACGGTCAGAGGAGGGTGAGGATGGAAAAGTTACCTAATCAGGTGCTGTCCTCAATACCTGGTAACAAAATAATCCATACAGCAAACTACAGAGAAACAATTTACCCATGTAACAAACCTGCACATGTACCCGCAAACCTAAAATAAAAATGTGGAAGAAGAAAAGATTGACTTCTAAAAGTGAAAAAGCGTTCTCCTTCCAGTAGAGGACACACAAAGCTGATCATGATTAAAGCAGTAGGACAGAGTTTATTGGGTAACATGATTGCACAGAGGAAAGAAGAGTCCAGTATGGATTGGACTCAAATCTCCAAAACTAACCCCTGGGGCTGTTTTAAAGTCTGAGTGTGCAAAGGGAAAGGCACTGTGGGCTGTGGAGAGGGACTTGGTCCATGTGACTAGACCACCTGGATGTCTTCATCCTGGCTCACCTGGGGCAGAAACAAACTTCTCTTGTCTTCAGGAGAGGAAGCCATGCATTAGACTGCAGGAAAAACCCACCGAAGTCAGGATCTACTCTTTCCACAGGGACTGGGAAGATCAGGAGTGAGCTCCCTGAATGTTTGCTTTGCAAAGAGAAGGCTCTAAAGTCCTCAAGGAAATGGGGTTGGGTGGTAGATTCCATCCCAAAGGGCAGAGAAAGTGTTTATCATTGCAAGCTTCTAAAGTAACTGCTCTAGTTGGGTTCAGGGGCCTGTCTGCTTCTCTCCAGGTTTTGGCTGGAGCAGAGTAAATTGTCCTGGCAGAGTTGAGCCTTCCCAGGCAGGCTTGTTAAGGATACCTGCGGTCATTCTAGGGACACAGCCTTAAGCTGCTAGAAGTGATGCTAGAGTTTGGTTGAGTCTCTGAGTGCAGAGGTTTGGGCAGATTGTTTTGTGCGAAGAGATATGAAGTTTGCCCCTCAGAAGGATTTCAGAGGTTATACCAAAGACCAAAGCCATGAAGGCAGGCTCTATGGCTTTCAGTGTCATCTGTGACACATGGCAGTACTTGGGAGGTCTGCGTCCTCTTCCCCAGAGCCCTCTATTCCACACTGGCCTGGAAGACAACTTCCCTCTCCATGTCACTGACCACTGTAGGGATCCCAGCCTGAGACACACACACAAAACACACACACACACACACACACACACACACACACACACACACACACACACACACGGCAAAACTGCCAAAGCTTCTCCTTTTTTTTTTTTTTTTTTTTTTGTAATTTTTGTAATGCTTGAGTTTCTGGATATAAGCCCACTTTATTCATTGATTTTGCCCATTTCAGTAAAAACCCATGCCCTTAAAAGCCCCCCCAAATTAGATGACTTTCAGTCTGCATTGATTTGGTTGGTTGGTCAGTTTGTTTCTTCTTATTAATTCCCAATGATTCATAAATGCTTAACTTTTTTTTAACAGCTGATGGGCTATCCACTCTCCGAAGGGAAACTGAACCAGAAGACAGCCATGTCACTCTTATGGAAGTCCTATCCCTTTGTTGTAAGAGTCTAGGAATCATGGGAATTGGCTGAGACCCAGAGAGGGACAAGGACTTGCCCAAATCATAGAGCAATTAAATGGCAAAATGAAGACTGGGGCCTCAGGGTTTCTCCCATCTTTCCACCGTTCCCACTTCACTTTCCACCCTAGCGGGGAGTTGCACAGGACTCGTGAGTTTCACCATTGAGGTAGGCCTTCATGATGGGCTGGAGAAACTACATTGCTCACCAGGGGGTGGTGGTCACTTTATTGATCTATTCTAGCACATTCCTAAGGAACTGATTCCAGAAGCCATTGAGAAGTACTTAGGAGGAACAGACGACCCTGTCAAAAAGAAAGACCTGTTCCTGGACTTAATGGGGGATGTACTGTTCGGTGTCCCATCTGTGATTGTGGCCGGAACCACAAAGGTGAGTCCTAGAGGTCAAACAGGGGAGGGATATGGACCCCACCAGCTTCTGTATCTGACCCACCTACCTCCCAGAATAGACAGATGTGGAAACAGCCGAGGGTCAGGCCTCAAAGGCTGATTCCATATGGCATGGGATAAGGTGCTGTCTTATTTTGGTTTATGCCAGTAGCAGATTGTGAGAAAAAAAATCCAGAGGCAAGTGGTTTTTTTTAAGGTAATGATCCCATATAACAGAAGTAGGGAGGTAGGGAAGTGAGAGAGGAAAGAGATGGAATGCAATCCATGATGCCTTGACAAGGGAGTATCCTCTGTGGACAACTGGAGCTGGGAAACTCTAGGAAACACCGAGAATACAGCACTCAGGGGCATCGCATCTGAGCAGCAATAGAGCTGGGGTATTTATCCACCAGCTTCCACTTGTCATTGTTTTAAGGCTCTTGCAAGGAGTTGTTTATTCCCTGTGACTCTGACATTCCGTACACAAGGGCAGAGTAGTCTCTTGTGACCAGACAAAGGCCTCAGGCCAGGAGCTACAGATGCTGGAGGTGGAAGTTAGGCTGGCATGCCCAGGAAGAGGGGATATGGGTGAGACACTGACAGCATCTGCTGCAAGGGCTCCATGCCTGGAGTTATCATGGGACCTAAGGCTGCTGTAGGACAAATATTGAAAGATGAGTCTTGGAAGGTTTTTAAGGTCCAACCTGGCTGTAAACAAGCTTGTTGAGTGTTGGAGCTGGAAAAAGAGTGGGAGCCCTGCACAGGATCCAGAGTATTGTCCAGGTTCAAGAAGGCCAAAAGGAAGAGCTGTGGTGGGTGTGGGGGAGGTGGTCTGAAGAATGGCAATGTCTGAGGCTGGCTTTTGTCTATCTCGGTGTGTGCAGGAACACGCAAGCACAGGGCCAGAGAAGGGTCTATGCAGGACCTTCCTCCACTGACCCAAGGCTGTGTGGGTGGGGCATGAGGTTAGGGATGCCTGGGTTCCCCTAGAGAAGAGTGTCCTCTCCTGGGTACCAACTAGCAGAGGCTCACAGAACTCCTCTTTTTCTTCCAGCTCTCATTCGCCTAGTCTTCAAGCCAGGAAATGTCCTCTCTCTAACCATGCTGGAAGGGTTTTTAAATTTAGAACTTCATAAGCTATAGCTAAAGCTGATCTAGCAGGTGCCCAGACACACCTTTGCACAGAAAGGGGCAGGTGCGCCGGGCGGGGTGGCTCACGCCTGTAATCCCAGCACTTTGGGAGGCCAAGGTGGGCAGATCACAAGGTCAGGAGATCGAGACCATCCTGGCTAACATAGTGAAACCCCATCTCTACTAAAAATACAAAAAATTAGCCGGGCCTGGTGGTGGGTGCCTGTAGTCCCAGCTACTCGGGAGGCTGAGGCAGGAGAATGGCGTGAACCCAGGAGGCAGAACTGGCAGTAAGCCGAGATGGTGCCACTGCACTCCAGCCTGGGTGACAGAGCAAGACTCCGTCTCAAAAAAAAAAAAAAAAAAAAAAAAAAAGGAAGAGGCAGGTGCTCATAACTCTCATTTCTTCACAGGGTCCTGATAAAACCCTATAACCAGGCAGGACCACTGGAGTTGAATCAGTTCTGTCTTAAACTTGGCTTTGCCCCATGCTCTGTGTCTGATCTACATATAGTGTTCCCGTCTCCATCTTCCGATGGTTTGAGCAATACTGACCCTCTGTTTTTCATCTGATTTCCCATGACTTTGAGTTCAGGATTTTGTTTGTTTGTTTGTTTGTTTTTTTGCCAGGACTACACAGATCTTATCAACTTTCACTTATTGTTGTGTCTCACTCTTTTTGATAAAAACATCATTTCTGAACATAAAGTTAATATGTTAAAGTTAATATGCAGAAAGTTTCAAAAATATGGAAACACATAAAGAAGAAACTAGATATGACTCCTAATTCCCCCACCTGGAGGCAAGTGGTATAAATTTTTTTGTGCTTTCCTCTAAAGATTTTTCATGTCCTATATACTTTAAGAATCAATTTCATATTTTGCTTTTGTTCATAGAACACTATGGTGTGAAGATTTTCTGAATGTTGATACAAACTCATCAAAGCATTCCTTATTCCATGAAATGGCTATATTAAATAGACTTTAATATTCCTATCCTATTAGTTGTTTAGCATGGCTGCTCATATTCTGATGCTACAATAACATTGAGCTCAGCCTAATGTTTATAAGTCTCTAACCACGTCTAATAATTTTCTTAGGATTCTTTTTAGAAGTGAATAACTAGGCTGGACCATAGAAATATTTTTGAACTCCTGGCAAATAATGCAAATTTGCATTCCAGTGCATAAGAATGTGG
The DNA here is from genome assembly GCF_028885655.2 of Pongo abelii. NCBI lineage: Eukaryota > Metazoa > Chordata > Mammalia > Primates > Hominidae > Pongo > Pongo abelii. Next base: position 54,987,435 of record NC_072003.2, read on the forward strand.
ATTTCTTAATTCCCTTTCTCATTTGGGATACTAAGGTTAAAAGTTAATGCTGCCAATTTACCCCACCAAAAAGAAGCACATCACCCTGTTTTCTTTTGCATGTCTTTAATGACATGTCTTTCATTGTCTCTGTTTCTCTTCTTGTGCCTATTTTTTATTGCCCAAAACTGTGCCCTACTTTCCTCTGAAGACTTGTGTTGTGACTGAAGGAATTGTATGGATATCAATGGCTTTAGCTAAAAAGGTTTGACAAAGTACGTTTTGGGCAGCATGCCGCCTATAATAAGTTCTCTCATTCACAAAAGCTCTTTCCTCTATAGTTGGCTTTGAGTTCCTTTGGAAAATGTTTGAATGGCAAAGGCAAGGTCAAACACTCCTTTCAGCAAGTTTTGCTTGACCTTGAAGCAGCCATTTAACAGGTGGATTACAGAGCCACAGAAGGATGGCATCTTCCCCAGAGCTCTTCCTGCTGAGCTGAGGGTGCAGTGCAGGAGGCTAACAAATATGAGCGAACAGATTATTCTTCATTCTCACATTGAAATGACATGTGCGGGTGGGGCATGAGGTTAGGGATGCCTGAGCTCCCGTTGTTAAATCCTTTTGTGGCTGAATATTTAAGGATGTTAAGAAATGACGGCTGGAGGTGGTGGCTCATGCCTACACTCTCAGCACTTTGGGAGGCTGAGGTGGGAGGATTGTGAGAGCCTAGGATTTCAAGATCAGCCTGGGCAACATAGTGAGACCTTTTCTCTACAAAAAAAAATTGTTTTTAAAAAGTGATGATAGTATATTACAAAATAACATATATAATATCATCCCAAGTTTATATACATAAAAGAGAAATATGCTAAAATAAAAAAGAAGGATTCTCTGTGGTAGAGTTATGAGTGATGTTTTAAATTTGATTTTTAAAATGGATTTTCAAAATGATTTTCAAATTATATGGGAGGTGGAAAATTCAAAGTGCTGAGGCACAGGGCCAGGCGGCCCATGAGGTAGCCCTGAAGGGGCAGCGATCTGTGGCTCCAATGAGCCAGCCATTGGGAAACTGGCATCTTCTTGGGGCTGGGACAGGAGAGCTTTGTTGGTGGGAGAGGAGGGGAAAGCAGAAGGAAAGAGGGCAGGGGAAAGGCAAGGTCACCCTTGCTCAGCCCCTTCTTTTCTCTGCCAGGACTTTACTGCCTTAACACCCTAACACTCCCAGGCCAGGCAGGCAACAAGACACATGGGGATAGAGCTATAAAGCAGTGAGTACCACAGATTCCTGAGACACAAGAGGCAGATTGTTCCCTCTCTGCATATGTTTGTATTTAAATAGCCTCATGTTCAGACAAGCAACTTGGATTTGCTTCAGTCTTCTCAGGATGGGTGAGAAAAACACTGGAAATGCTCAAAACGACGCAGAACAGAAGACACCTGTCAGGGTGGAGATGGCATCCAAGTGAATGAACGCGAGTCTGTTATCAATGAATTATATCCGGTGTAACCAGATGTAGAGAGATTGTCTTGTGTGAGAATGCACCAGCAGGAAAAGGGGTTGACGAGGCAGAGTCAGGGTCCCTGCACCGGCAGCTATTTTAAATGAATTGACCCAGGGTTTCCACATTCACTCATAAAACATTTGTTCATTGAACACATATTTGGCTCAAATTCCGCTTCCACCTCAGACAGCTATGCAGCCCGGAGCACATGACTGAGCTTTCCTGTGATTCTGTTTCTCTACTGTGCTGACAGCCAGAGGTTTCCTGCAGAGCTGGAGATCTTGGTAGCCTCCAGGTGTGTGTCTGGCAACATGAATTGTGCATGAATCCTTGTCTTCTCAGATGCTGGAGCGCCAACCTACATGTATGAGTTTCAGTATCATCCAAGCTTCTCATCAGACATGAAACCCAAGACGGTGATAGGAGACCATGGGGATGAGCTCTTCTCCGTCTTTGGGGCCCCATTTTTAAAAGGTAATGGCTCCTTCCTGTCTGTGAGCTAGGAGTTAGAGACTTGGGTTCCAGTCTTGGTGTGGTGGCCTTCAGCAATTTTGTCCTCTCCTGGTCTTAGTTTCCTGATTCTGTATAACAGGGTTGAATGTCATTGGGTTGTCCGCCAGCTTCCTCCCACTCTAACACACGTGAGGGGGGATGTGTATTCATGTGCCCTCTGCCACAGACACACAGAATCATGCTCTGTGACATCAACAAGACAGGTGGTTGGGGGAGGGGGTCTCCTGCAGGATTCACTATGACAGGGTTGAATGTCATTGGGTTGTCCCCCAGTTTCCTTCTGCTCTAATACACCTGAGGGACGATGTGTATTCTTATGCCCTCTGCCACCCACACTCAGAATCCTGGGCTGTGTCATCAACAAGATAGGTGGTGGGACACATGCAGGGCCCTGCTCTAGGTTGAGAAGCCATCAGTCAATTCCCCTCTCCCAGGAGCACTGAGAATGTGAGTGAGGGTGAGGTTAGAATTGGTGTTAACCCTGAGTCAGGTCTAATGTGTGTCGTTTGTGTTTCTGTCTATCTGTCTCTAACAAACCTTGTAAAAGTTTAAATTTAATATAATTAATAATTGTTAATTTAGAAATCACAGGATGTATGAATTTGGAATGCGAGAGGAGACTTTATTTTCGATATGGTTTATAGTCAGCAAGGTGGCCATCCCTCAAGCTGGGAAGGTGCCTCTGGCCAAGCCCAGAAACAGGCTCATCGAACGAGGAGGGGTTGGGTAGAAGCTTTATATGAACGGATTGGCTAAACATACATGTTCAACAGGTTACAGGGGAGCAATGGATATTCATGAAGACAGTCCTGACACGTGTATTAAACAAACATGCATGTAACATTGCCCATGTTCACCTGGTGGTGTAGACCTAATATTTAAATGTATTACTATTAGGGCCTTTAAATCCAAAGGTCTTCTCAGAACACAAAGCCCGGCAAGTGAGCAGCCTCTGTACACCGGGCAGGTCCAGTCCATGGTTGGTGATGTTCTTATCTGGAGAAAATTACTGAAATCAGTCTCTTATGCAATCAAAGCCGTAGTTAAGGCTGGTGGGTCAGGGTTCTATTCTTCCGAGTCTCCAAGCTGCATCCATTTTAATTGTTTTCATTTTGCTTGACTCCAGGCCAGTGCTGGTTTAGCTGTTAGAGAAAAGGAAGCACCTTGCAGCAGTGAGAACAAAGTGGATTCTTTAAGGGTAGAGATGCAGGCCTGAACCCTTGCCCGGCATGGTCTTAGATCTTTTTTTAATTTGGTGTCTTATTGCCACAAAGAGTGTGTCCTGTCAGAATGATGACCTTTATTTTCTTGCTGATGCTGGTCCGGTGGTGTCTAAATCACAGAAGGGAGGGAGTATTATGAGGCCTGTCTGACCTCCTGTCTGTTTCCAGGCAGGAACTCAGTTTAGGGTCTTCTGGGCTCCCCTTAGCCCAGAGAGGGTCTGTTCAGTGAGTTGGGGGTGTTAGGATTTTATTTTTAGTTTATATTATACAATATTTTTTAAAATCCTTTCACAGTATCTTCTAAGCCTTAACTCTCAGCTGTTACAGATCACATGGGACTCACCCCATGGCTGCTCAGGGTGCACCATCGCCACTGGGCATGTCCCAATTATGTACCCTTAGGAGGCTTCAGTTCTGTTATATTTCAGAATATGAATTGTGGGTTTCTGCAAGAGAGGGAGAAAAAACCCAAGAGATAGCAACCCTGGGAGGTGGGGAAAGCACATGGAATGATGCATGCCCATTGCTGAGGCCTAGGTCAGGCATGCTCAAAGGTAAAGTACACACAAATCCACCAGGATCTTCTAAATGTGCAGACCTCAGCTCAGTGGGTGTGGAGCATGTGCCAAGACTATGTTTCTAGGAGGTTCGCACATGATGTTGATGCTGCAGGTCCACGGACCACACTTTGAGCAGCAAAGGCTTTTTTTCTTCTTCCCCACAGAGGGTGCCTCAGAAGATGAGATCAGACTTAGCAAGATGGTGATGAAATTCTGGGCCAACTTTGCTCGCAATGGGTGAGGCTCTTGGCAAAGACAGAGCATGGCTGGTGAGGGTGGGGTCGGGGCATGCCTATTGGGAAGGGGCAGCTTCTAAGGTTCTAGTGATCAAACTTCTGACCCTGTGACCATAGCACTCTGACAGTGACAACTCTCTACAAATGGAGAGGCCGCCCCTGGAGATAGTGAACTCCCCATCTCTGGAGATATACAAGCCTCTTGACAAAGATAACTTGGGCTTCCTCGCACATCTCAAGATTGTTGGGAACACACAGCAGCTTTGGGGCAATTCTATTTGATTTTGTTTCCAGAAACCCCAACGGGGAAGGGCTGCCCCACTGGCCAGAGTACAACCAGAAGGAAGGGTATCTGCAGATTGGTGGCAACACCCAGGCGGCCCAGAAGCTGAAGGACAAAGAAGTAGCTTTCTGGACCAACCTCTTTGCCAAGAAGGCAGTGGAGAAGCCGCCCCAGACAGAACACATTGAGCTGTGAATGGAAGATCCATCCAGCCTCGGGAGCCTGGAGGAGCAAAGACTGGGGTCTTTTGCGAAAAGGATTGCAGGTTCAGAAGGCATCTTACCATGGCTGGGGAATTGTCTGGTGGTGGGGGGCAGGGGACAGAGGTCATGAAGAAGCAAGTGTTTTATTTGTGACCCCAGCTTTGGTAATAAAAGATCTTTTGAAAGCCAAATCAGTGTTTGTATCTTGTACTGGAGATTAATCCATCCTCCGCAGAGACAGAACGACGATGAATGAGGCAATGTGAGAAGGAAGGTGGCTTTGCTGGGGATGGTCTGGCCTCAGAACGAGCAGAGTCCATAGGGCTGGGTCGTGGACAGTGCTCAGGGGAGCTCTGGGCCTGCTGCATGTTTCTGAGCCCCCAACAATTTCCAACAATAGGATTTAGGATTGCCAGAGTGCAGCATCCCTATCCTCCATTTGGAGCTGCCTATGGAAATGGAAGTGGCCCAGGCTGAGAATTTGCCTGGATCAGGGAAGAGAGAAAGGTGCCGAGGTGATCCCGTGGCACTCTTGGATGGCCTTTATTGACTCTTGCACAGGTCTGCAACACCTTCCTCAGTATGTACACTAGCCTCCTAGACCCCTCCCTGAGGTGTCTCTTTCAACAGCTGGTCTAAACTCCCTCTGTAGCCTGGACCACTTCTGTTGCAGGCAGTGACCACCTTGGAGTAAGTCTCCAGAGGGTCCTCCTAATACTGTGTCTTTCAGAATCTCATGGGTGATTTCTGGTTTCTGCTAGAATGTAGAAAGCTCTAAAGAGTGTCACTCCTGCCTTATCAGCAAGAGAAAGCTGGATTGTCCTCAGAATCATAACTTTTCCTGCACCAAATAGCTGAAGTTGCAAGGCACATGATTACCCTGAAATCAACGGGAAGAAAAGCACTTGGTGGAAATGTGGGATGTGAGCACTGGCTTACCTCTAACCTGTAGGCAGTAGATGGGGTGACCATAATGAGCAGAAATACTCTATGAATTTTAATCAGTGCTGAAGGCCAAGTGTGGGCCACTGTGAAAGTATAAAATCTCTGGGAACCATGGACCCAAGGAGGAGTTGACTCCCTTCACAGACTCTACCCAATGGATGTCTATCAAGAGCCCACAAGAAAGACTGGGGTAGATAGTAAGACTGGAGAGGGCCAGGTGTGGTGGCTCATGCCTGTAATCCAGCACTTTGGGAGGCCGAGGCAGGCAGATGACGAGGTCAGGAGATCGAGACCATCATGGCTAACACGATGAAACCCCATCTCTACTAACAATGCAAAAAATTAGCTGGGCGTGCTGGCGGGTGCCTGTAGTCGCAGCTACTCAGGAGGCTGAGGCAGGAGAATTGCGTGAACCCGGGAGGTGGAGCTTGCAGTGAGCTAAGATCATGCCACTGCACTCCAGCCTGGGCGACAGAGCAAGACTCCGTGTCAAAAGAAAAAAAAAAATTGCCCTGGGCAGAGCTGCAGGGGAGGGTGGGAAGCAGGCTCAGGCCCTGCACCTGGGTAGCTGCCCCACCTGGTGCTGCCCCAGGTAATGCATCTGCAAGATGAGCCTCCCTTCCCCCAGCAGGGACAGATCCCACCCAGTCCTGCCCCGTGTGCTCTGCTAAAAGTTTGTGTCAAGGGTGTGCCTCATTATTCCCTGCGACAGGAAGGGCTGGGGAGAAAAAAACCTACCTTGCCACTTGATTGTGTCAAAATACAAGGGAATTCATTGCAAAGAGCTCACTGTGCTCCATGAATGGGGTGGAGCTCAAATCTTAAATTAAAGGATGGTTAGCAAGGGGGATGGCCAGCCACAGCATGGCAGAAGTGTGACCCTGAGCAGTGGTGGCAAGGGGGCCAGCCCATGGGCAGCAGGGCTGGTGTTGGCAAGGTTGCTGGAGCACACCGTGGGTGCCTGGAGAACAGCTTTTCTACTTGACATGTAGGAAACAGACTTCTCTCTTTATAGGAAGATAATGCCATAAAATGTCTGTCTATCCATTTCTCTCTCTATCTATTATCTATCTCCCATCTATCAATTATCTATCTATCATCTGTTATCTATCTAGTCTATTTCATTAATTACATTTATTTATGTAATTGTATTTCAAGCTCTATTTACCCCCTGAACTTTTCATGTGAGAGACCACATTTATTCAATATATGCTTTAGGTAAGTTTCATTTGGATTTCTCTTAGTACATACGATAGAGTCCTGATTAAACTCATTGCTGCATTTGGTCATTTATATTCTATCCTGTAACTATAATTTATATGATCACCAGTAATTTTATCTGTATCAGTCTTGTCTCCTGTATTAGATAGCAGTTTTTTAAGGTCTGGTACAAACATTTAAGTTTTTTATTGAACATAACATACGTATAAGAAATATATATGTATACATACACACACACAAATACACACATGCTATGTATATAGTATGACTTGATAATTTCACTAACTGATCACATTGTGTAATTAGGACCCAGATCAAGACACAATATTACCAGCATCCCAGAAGCCATATGGAGTTCAATTTCAGGCCCTGCTCACCTCCCCCTCCTTGCTTATCTACCCAAAATGGTCACCACAGTCCTGACATCTAGCAGCAATATTAGTTTTTCCAGGTTTTGTGCTTTATATAAACAGAATCACATACTCTTGCATCTGGTTTCTTTCCCTCAATATGTTTATGAAATTCACGTGTATTGCTGTGTATGGCTGTAGTTTGTTATCATTGCTGTATAGTCATTCATTGTATGGATGTGCCATAATTTATCCATTCTACTGGTTTAGGGCATTTGGAGAATATATGAGTCTGCTTGGGCTTCTGTAACAAAATACCATAGACTGAGTGGCTTCATCAACTGAAATTCGCATTTGCATAGTTTTCAAGGCTAGAAGTTCCAGAACAGGACACAGTGAGAAGGCAGCAGTCTGCAAACAGGGAAGAGAGCCTTCACCAGGAAATGAGTTAGCTTAATCAACTAAAATTTGCATTTGCATAGTTCTCAAGGCTAGAAGTTCCAGATCAAAGTACCAGCTTACTTGTTTCCTGGTTGTCAGGCCTCTGAGCCCAAGCCAAGCCATCGCATCCCCTATGACTTGCACGTATACATCCAGATGGCCTGAAGTAACTGAAGATCCACAAAAGAAAAATAGCCTTAACTGATGACATTCCACCATTGTGATTTGTTTCTGCCCCACCCGAACTGATCAATGTACTTCGTAATCTCCCCCACCCTTAAGAAGGTTCTTTATAATTCTCCCCACCCTTGAGAATGTACTTTGTGAGATCCACCCCTGCCCGCAAAACATTGCTCTTAACTTCACCGCCTATCCCAAAACCTATAAGATCTAATGATAATCCACCACCCTTTGCTGACTCTCTTTTCGGACTCAGCCCGCCTGCACCCAGGTGAAATAAACAGCCATGTTGCTCACACAAAGCCTGTTTGGTGGTCTCTTCACACAGACATGCATGAAACTGGCGAGGGCTCTCTTCCTGGCTTGCAGAGAGCTGCCTTCTCACTATGTCCTATGTGGCCTCTCTTCTGTGCATGAGCAGCTAGACAGAGAGAGAGAGAGAGACAGAGAGAGGGAGAGAGCACTCTGGTGTTTCTTCTTCTTATAAGGACACCAGTTCCACTGGATGGGAACCACACTCTTATGACCTATTTAACTGTAATTACCTTTGTAAAGGCTCTATCTCCAAATCTAGTCACATGAGGGGTTAGAGCTTCAACACAGGAATTTTGTGGGGAACATAATTCATTCCATAATAGTCCCTAGTTTTAGATTATTATAGTGTTGTTATAAGGAATATTCTAGGACATATCTTTTAATGACCACATGAGTGCATTTCTCTTGGATATATACCTAAGAGTGGCTTTGCTGGGTCATAAGAGCTTCAGGTATCAGTTTTAGTAGATACGCCCAAAAGTGTTTTAGAGTAATTGTACCAGGTTGCACTCCTACCAGCAGAATAAGAGATGTACCATATTGTTGTCAATGCTTGGTGTGGTGGTTAATTTTAGATGTCAACTAGACTGGATTGATGGGTGCCTAGATGGTGATGACACATGGTTTCAGGTGTATCTGTGAGGTTGTTTCTAGAGGAGATTCACATATGAGTCAGTTGACTGAGAGAGAAAGGCCTTCCCTCAATGTGGGCAGGGACATCCAATTGTCTGGGGGCCCAGTTGGGACAAATAGAAGAGGAGGAAATTGCTCTCTGCTTCCTCTCTCCTTTCTGGAGTAAGATGCCTGTTTCTCCTTCTGCTCTTGTACATCAGACTCCAAATTCTTTGACTTTTAGACTCTGGGATTTGCACTGGCAGCCTCCCAGTGGGCCTCAGCCTTTCAGCCTTGGACTAGGGGCTGAACCGTCATCCTCGCTGGGCTTCTGGGCTTGGACTGAGTCACACTACTGGCTTCTCTGGTTCTCTAGCCTGAAGATCACCTATTGTGCGACTTCTTCACCTCTGTGGTCATGTGAGCCAATTTCCCTGATAAATTCCCTCTCATACATCCCATTGGCTCTACCTCTCTGGAGAACTCTGTCTGATACCTTCAGTATTTTTAGAAGGATTGGTACACTTTGATTCTTATTCATTACTATATAATTCCTCCATTAGTTTCACTGATTCTTATTCATTACTATATAATTCCTCCATTAGTTTCACTGCATGCAACAATTGAGTTACAGAAGCACATTTCTGAAAATAAGTTATTCAATGGGAAAAATGGACTTTTGATGGTCAATTAGTAATATGAAGGCAGGGACAAACTTGCCCACCATCATGAGAGCTTGTTTGGTGGCCAGTCATTGACTTCATCAGGAGTCATCATTACTGCAGTCATTACTTGCTGCAAAGAATGTAGCAAAGAAATAACTAAGATCAGAGCAGAACCGAGGGAGACAGAGACACAAAAAAACCTTCAAAAAATCAATGAATCCTGGAGCTGGTTTTTTTGAAAAGATCAACAAAATAGATAGACCACCAGCAAGACTAATAAAGAAGATAAGAGAGAAGAATCAAATCGATGCAAAAAATTTAATGATAAAGGGAATATCACCACCAATCCCACAGAAATACAAACTACCATCAGAGAATACTATAAACACCTCTACACAAATAAACTATAAAATCTAGAAGAAATGGATAAATTCCTGGACACATACACCTTCCCAAGACTAAACCAGGAGGAAGCTGAATCCCAGAACAGACCAATAACAGGCTCTGAAATTGAGGCAATAATTAATAGCCTACCAACCAAAAAAGGTCCAGGACCAGACGGATTCATAGCCAAATTCTACCAGAGGTACAAAGAGGAGCTGGTACCATTCCTTCTGAAACTATTCCAATCAATAGAAAAAGAGGGAATCCTCCTTAATTCATTTTATGAGGCCAACATCATCCTGATACCAAAGCCTGGCAGAGACACAACAGAAAAAGAGAATTTTAGACCAATATCCTTGATGAACATCAATGAAAAATCCTCAATAAAATACTGGCAAACTGAATCCAGCAGCACATTAAAAAGCTTATCCACCACGATCAAGTTGACTTCATTCCTGGGATGCAAGGCTGGTTCAACATATGCAAATCAATAAACGTAATCCAGCATATAAACAGAACTAAAGACAAAAACCACATGATTATCTCAATAGATGCAGAAAATGCCTTCAAAAAAATTCAACAGCCCTTCATGCTAAAAACTCTCAATAAATTAGGTATTGATGGGACATATCTCAAAATAATAAGAGCTATTTATGACAAACCCACAGCCAATATCATAATGAATGGGCAAAAACTGGAAGCATTCCCTTTGAAAACTGGCACAAGACAGGGATGCCCTCTCTCACCACTCCTATTCAACATAGTGTTGGAAGTTCTGGCCATGGCAATCAGGCAAGAGAAAGAAATAAAGGGTATTCAATTAGGAAAAGAGGAAGTCAAATTGTCCATGTTTGCAGATGACATGATTGTATATTTAGAAAACCCCATCATCTCAGCCCCAAATCTCCTTAAGCTGATAAGCAACTTCGGCAAAGTCTCAGGATACAAAATCAATGTGCAAAAATCACAAGCATTCTTATACACCAATAACAGACAAACAGAGAGCCAGATCATGAGTGAACTCCCATTCACAATTGCTTCAAAGAGAATAAAATACCTAGAAATCCAACTTACAAGGGATGTGAAGGACCTCTTCAAGGAGAACTACAAACCACTGCTCAACAAAATAAAAGAGGACACAAACAAATAGAAGAACATTCCATGCTGATGGATAGGAAGAATCAATATTGTGAAAATGGCCATACTGCCCAAGGTAATTTATAGATTCAATGCCATCCCCAACAAGCTACCAATGACTTTCTTCACAGAATTGGAAAAAACTACTTTAAAGTTCATATGGAACCAAAAAAGAGCCCACATTGCCAAGACAATCCTAAGGCAAAAAAACAAACCTGGAAGCATCACGCTACCTGACTTCAAACTTACTACAAGGCTACAGTAACCAAAACAGCATGGTACTGATACCAAAACAGATATAGACCAATGGAACAGAATAGAGCCCCCAGAAACAATACCACACATCTACAATTATCTGATCTGTGACAAACCTGACAAAAACAAGAAATGGGGAAAGGACTCCCTATTTAATAAATGGTGCTGGGAAAACTGGCTAGCCATATATAGAAAGCTGAAACTGGATCCCTTCCTTACATCTTATACAAAAATTAATTCAAGATGAATTAAAGACTTAAATGTTAGACCTAAAACCATAAAAACCCTGGAAGAAAACCTAGGCAATACCATTCAGGATATAGGCATGGGCAAGGACTCCATGACTAAAACACCAAAAGCAATGACAACAGAAGCCAGAATTGACAAATGGGATCTAATTAAACTAAAGAGCTTCTGCACAGCAAAAGAAACTACCATCAGAGTGAACAGGCAACCTACAGAATGGGAGATAATTTTTGCAATCTACTCATCTGAGAAAGAGCTCATATCCAGAATCTACAAAGAACTTAAACAAATTTACAAAAAAAAAAAAAAAAATCAAACAACCCCATCAAAAAGGGGGCAAAGGATAAGAACAGAGAGTTGTCAAAGAAGACATTTATGCAGCCTGCAGACACATGAAAAAATGCTTATCATCACTAGCCATCAGAAAAATGCAAATCAAAACCACAATGAGATACCATCTCACACCAGTTAAAATGGTGATCATTAAAAAGTCAGGAAACAACAGGTGCTGGAGAGGATGTGGAGAAATAGAAACACTTTTACACTGTTGGTGGGACTGTAAACTAGTGGAACCATTGTGGAAGACAGTGTGGTGATTCCTCAAGGATCTAGATCTAGAAATACCATTTGACCCAGCCACCCCATTACTGGGTATACACCCAAAGGATTATAAATCATGCTGCTATAAAGACACATGCAAACGTGTGTTTATTGCAGCACTATTCACAATGTCAAAGACTTGGAACCAACCCAAATGTCCATCAATGATAGACTGGATTAAGAAAATGTAGTAGTATATATACACCATGGAATACTATGCAGCCATAAAAAGGGATGAGTTCATGTCCTTTGTAGGGACATGGATGAAGCTGGAAACCATCATTCTCAGCAAACTATCGCAAGGACAAAAAACCAAATACCGCATGTTGTCACTCATAGGTGGGAATTGAACAATGAGAACACTTGGGCACAGAGTGGGGAACATCACACACCGGGTCCTGTTGTGGGGTGGGGGGAGGGAGGAGGAATAGTATTAGGAGATATACCTAATGTAAATGACGAGTTAATGGGTGCAGCACAGTAACATGGCGCAAGTATACGTATGTAACAAACCTGCACATTGTGCGCATGTACCCTAGAACATAAAGTATAATAAAAAAATATATATATATATATAAAATGAATAGGATCTGGGTTTGTAATCAGTCTTTTGTGATTTGAATCAAAGAAATGCAAAAACTTAGTGTTTATCAGAGTGTGGTGCACTTATTCCTGGAGTTATGGAAGATCATTCTAGATGGCGCACAAACTAGAAACCACTTATAGTACTGTTGTTTATTTATTTTGCTGTGTATTAGGGAAAAAAACCCCTTACTATCAAGTCCATGGTTTAATGGATATTACCTGTGACAAGGATTGCTGGCAGTCTGTTAAAATCTGTCCCACCTTCCTTGGTACACAGCCAGATTACATTTTCCAGCCTTGGTTGCAATTAGATTGATCATGTGACTAAGTTCTCACCAATGTCCTCTGAGTGGGAGTGGAGAGTGCCACAGCTAGGCCTGGCCCATACAAATACTCCATGGTCACACTTCTGCTCCTGCCTCTTGCAGGTGACAGGGAATTGACACCTATGGCAACTTTAGAAACCATGAGTTAAGGAAGGCAAAGCCACCATAGCCTAGATCAGGAGTGAGTAAACTACAGCCTGAGGGCCAAATCTGGCCTACTGTCTTTTTAAAAATAAAGTTTTATTGAAGCACAGCCATGCGCATTTGCATAGGTATTGTTTATGGGTCGCCTTACTACCACAGCAGTTGCCACAGACAGTCCATGGCCTGCAAAGTCCAAAGTCCTTACTAACTGGCTCTTTATAGAGAAAGTTTGCCAATACCCTAATTTCGATCTCTGAATGACCATATGGAGGACAGCCACCTTATTGACCTGAACAACGCTCTAGTCCTTTACCTAGGTGAAAAATAAGCCATTGAAATTCTGGGCCTATTTGCTACCATAGTTTACCCTACTCTCACTAATAATTCTGGCTCAGTAGTCACAGGGTGATTGACTGATGAAGGTACAGGGTCTGACCACCAGTTGTTTGAGCCATTGAGGTGGACTAGTTATGCCCATGGGAGTACAGCTCTCTCCTCTACGACCCACCACCAGCCCAAAATTTCCTCCAGATACTCTGACCAGTTAGTCCTAGGACCTGATTGACCCCAGGGAGTCTGACCCCCTAAGTATAACACAGCATCGTGGTCCTGGGAAGGTGTAAACATAATATAATTTCTGCCCATTGAACTGAATGTTAACAGGAAGACGTTCCCTGAAGTAGAAGAAAATGACCTTGTTGACGAGGACCCTTGCCAAAGGTAGGTAACCCTTGCCTTGTCACCTACCTGGTGGTCATGATGGCGATCAAGGCTGGCCCTACTTTCATGTAACTAACTGGCCTTCAATGGTTCACTTTTTCCATTGAGTGACTTTTTTCAGTTATACACTTTTGTAAACTAGAAGTGTTTTTACTGGCATTTCTTTATGCACTTTTTTATTTTTACCATCGTTTTAATTTAAAAAATGCAGTCACACATTTTCCATGCATACCTCTAATTTATGGCAGGTTATACAGGTCTTGCATTTATGGAAATGGTGTAAAGTCTCCTTCTTGAGTGAGCATGTTGAAGTAAAAAGAGTGACTTCATTTAAAGAAAACTGCTCATGGAAGTACAGATGATATGCTGATAAGGCAAAAAACCATGATATTAGTGTGAGAATAAGTGAGGTTCCAGAAACACTGCATATGCCCAGGCTGCAGTGGAGAATGTCGTAGAATCCTGGATTCATAGAGTGCAAAGCCACGGTGAAGGGTGCATGAGAGAGCCCCTCCCCCAGAGCCACCCCCTGTCTTTCCACAAGGAATTCCCAAATGTCACCCAGTGGATTCTCAGACTTCCATCTTCCATTTCAGTGTTCTCCACCACAAAATCTATACCTGATCAATCTTATGGTTCAGAGACACAGCTGAGTGAGGGGCCCAGTAAGACATGGGCTTGCTGTACCCAATGCCTGCTCTAATATGAGCTTTCCATATATCTGCTGAGTAAACTGATGGACATGGAGATGTTTGGGGGAGTTCATTTAAAGCCCCCAGATATGCCCACTTTCCCAAGTCCTACCCAACTGCTTAGAAGTTAAGGCCATTTCCTAGGATATTACTTTCCACTTCATATAGTTCCACATGGGAAACCAGAGGGATTCCCAAGGGAAAAGCAATGACCCAAATCAACTGCCGCTTAAACAAGAGACAGATTGCTTACAGTTAAAGCGATGTAGGGAAATTATGTGTATTACGCAAAAAGGAGATCTATTGTAAGGCTTGCTAGGCTCCAGCCTCACCCATCACATCTGCAGAGTCATCATGGGTTTCAGAGGCTGCTGCCAGAGGCAGGCATCACCTAGGAGTGGCCCAAAAATTCTCCGTTTGCAGAATTGGGTGGTGTTACAAGTGGGCATGTGATTGAGCACTGGATCAGGAAAAGAATTCATTCTTACCTTTTATGTTTTGTGAACACAGCACCATAAAAATCATAAGCCAAGAGCCAGGGCTATTACCCAGGTTGCAAAGGTCAGCTGGCTAAGGTATCAGGCAGGATGGTTAACAGGTGTGTGTGCTCCTGTATGCCCGTGTGTGTGTGTGTGTTTGTGTGTGTGTGTGCGCGTGCGCACATGTGCATGCACTTGTGTGTTGTGCCTACTGCGTGGGAGTAGCCTTGTTCTCTACTTAGGAGAACCACCCAGATTTTCGCTTGTGGATAGAGATAGGGATGCTTTTTCTTTCTCTCTCTCTCTTTTTTTTTTAGACGGAGTTTCACTGTGTCGCCAGGCTGGAGTGCAGTGGCGCAATCTCAGCTCACTGCAACCTCCGTCTCCCAGATTCAAGCAATTCTCCTGCCTCAGTCTCCCAAGTAGCTGGGACTACAGGCGTGTGCCACCACGCCCAGCTCATTTTTGTATTTTTAGTAGAGACGGGGTTTCACCATGTTGGCCACAATGGTCAGGATAATCTTTTGACCTGGTGATTCACCCGCCTTGGCCTCCCTCAGTGCTGGGGTTACAGGCGTGAGCCACCGAGTCCAGCCAGGATGCTTTTTATTAGCATGCTGTTTATCAACCAGGTTTCTGTCCTGGATAAAGCAAGGGAGGAACCCTAAAGCTCAGGTCAACCTTTGTAGAGTCAATTAGCTCTGGGGACTGATTCTCATGCTGTCACAGTATCCTCATACCCATCACAGAATGACCCTCACCAGCCTGAACATGGCTAGAATGAGTGCTAATGGGCATCCCTTTTTGAATTTGGGTCTCCAGAAGCTTCATTTCAACTACAGTCCATAGCCTTAGGCAAGAACCCCTCAGCAGCTCTGGGACTGTCATGTGCTTTATGGCTGCTGGTTGCCCAATCTTTCCTGATGTCAATCGTGGTCTGGCCTGGACAAGGGCAGGCTTGCCAAGTGACATGGGGAAAATAGAACATGGCTCTCCAGGTACCTGGCTCCTATGTTTCTTTCTTTCTTTCCATTTCTTCTTCTTCTTATATTATTATTATTATTTTAGTAGAGATGGGGTCTTGCTATGTTTCCCAGGTTGGTCTTGAACTCCTGTCTCAAGCAATTCTTCCACATAGGCCTCTGAAAGTGCTAGGATTACAGGGGGGCAGGCACCATGCCCAGCCTCCCCTAGCCATTTCTAACCCTTCAGCCCTACCATGCTTAGCCTGGGTCAATGAACTGACAAGCCAATTCTATACAAAATTATGGTGTTTTACCTTAGATAAGGCTGCCAATTAGAACATCTTCCTGATGTATTAAAGCCAGAGAAACGGCTGCCAGACACACTGTGCTGGAAGTCAGAAGCCTCAAGTTCTGGTTCTGACTTTGCCATTGAGTTGCTGTGTGACCTTAGGCATTCCCTCCCCGTCTCTGGGTCTTAGTTTCTTTTGGGAATAAACAATGGACTTGGTTGAGCGTATGTATTAGTTTACAAGAACAAAATATCACAGACTAGGTGGCTTAAACAACAGAAATCAGTTTAAGATCCTGAGACAGCAGTAATCTCATGGGGTTATTTTGAGAACTGAGATCCTGCATGCAAAAGTCTCAGCACAGTGTTTGCCACACAGTAAGCTCTCAGTAAATATTTGTCAATGAATGTATGAAGAATTAAAAGTGGAAAATGCAAAAAAGTAAAAACACTGACAAGATTATAGCCAGGAAATGGCTGCTGTAATTCTAATTAGACGTACAGCCTTCCAGTATTTTCCTATGCAGATAAAGACATATGCCACTACTAAAATGGGACTATATTATACTTATCTAGATTTTCCAAAATATTTTATTATTTTAATGAAATACAAGTCACGTACCATAAAGTTCACCTTTTTAAAGTGTACAAGCTAGTGGTTTTTAGTATATTCCCGGAGTTGTGCTAACATCATCACTATTTAATCCCAGAACATTTTTACTACCCCCGAGATAAAACTCATGCCCATTAGCAGTCACTCCTCATTCCCATCTCTTTCCCCTTCCAAAGGTCCCGGCAGCTCCTTTCTGTCTCCACGGATTTGCCTATTCTGCCTAATATGCCTATTGTATATTAAATTAATGTGTAATTTAAATTACATATAAAAAAGCACCATGCGACGTGTGACCTTCTGTACCTGGCTTCTTTCCTTTACCATGTTTTCCAGCTTCATCCACGTTGTAGCATGTTCTTATTGCCGGATGTTATGTGTCTGCACTCAAAGGCCACATTTTATTTATACATTCATCCGGTCATGGATATTTGGGTTGTTTCTACTTTTTGGTTCGTATGAATGACACTGCTGTTTGTGTGCATGTTTTTGTATGGACATGCTTTCAGTTCTCTTTGGTAGACACCTAGGAGGGGAATTGCTGGGTCATATGGAAACTCTATGTTGAACTTTGGAGGAACTGCCTACACCGCACAACAGTTTATAACCTTTCACAACACATCCTGTCTTCATTGTTAATAAATAGCTGTGCACATCACTATTTTGAGTGAATACATCGTATTTCCTTGGCCAGCTGTACCAGAGTGTGTTTAGTGAATTCCCTATTGTTGGACATTTAATGATGCCATGAAAGAGGCTTTGAGTGACTTCCTTGTGTCCCCAGCAGCTTGTAAATGACAGCTTTCCAGGTCTGCCCAGAGCACTCTGTATCCCCCCAATTCGGTGATTTCACATGGCCTTGACGTCACCCCCACTGCTCCTCCACCCCATCTGTCTTGTCTACCAATGGTGAGTCCCTTGAGAAGCTGAACCATGTCTCCAATTGGCCTTTGTATCCATTATAAATGGCCAGGTGCCAGGCATTTTGGTAAATGTTCACAGAATGGATGGGCACATGAAGGGATGGATGATTAAAGCCAGGAGCTATTGAGAGATGGAATCATCTTTACATTCTGTCCAAAAATTCCTGCTTTGGAAGGTAGTGATTTACCTGAGATTGGTGGTCTGTGACAGAAGGCTGGGCTAGTTGGCAGGATATTGTGAAGCTAATTCAGGCATCAGAAAGGGGACTGGATAAAATTTAAGTTCGCTTCCAAACTTGAGAGCCTGAAATGCTATGAAACACAAGCCCTGGGAGCTGAGATGTGTGCGAAGTTACCCAGCTGAGCTGTGGGGCTGTGAGTGGCTCTAAAATTTTTAAACTTTTTCTGAGGACCTCAGACCAAAGTCTCCCTTTGCCTAAAAGGATCTGCCTGCTGGTGCGGGCCTTTGGGGGCCTTCACAGTGCACTGAGGTTAGAGTCCTGCAAGGGAGAAACCTTTATGCAATAAGTAGTTGGGCGAGTTTATTAGCTCTCTATAACTTGAGAGTATAGCCCAGACTGCTTTGATGAAATAGGCCAAGGGGCTTTTATTGTGGCTTCCAAGGATAGAAGAGGAAAGGCAGGGCAGGCAGGCTGAGAACTGGGGAGTTCGGACTGTGGGTAGGCGTCGCCCAGGGAGATCTGGAGAGAGGGAGGGCATTTCTGAAATTTCACGATTAGAGGATCAGGCAATTGGCAGCGCAGGGCGGTAGCTCAGGGCGGAGCTGAGCTCCTGGCTGGACAGCGCAGTCCCTCTGAGTTGCAAAAAGACCTTGCAGACCCTGAGAGCTGTCATCCTTCCAGGATGTGGCTCCCTGCTCTTGTCCTGGGCACTGTCGCCGCTTCCACGGTTTGGGGTGAGTCCTTCCGAAATCAAATATGCCGGGCACTTTTTGAAATCCTTGTTCTGGGCGGACGTGGGCGCAGATGCGTAGAAAGGCAAAGACACTACAGATCCGGCTCCGCGGCGGTGCGCGCCCTCTGTACTTGGACTTGATCTTGGAGCAGCTGCGCCCGGCCAGCCTGGCCCGCGCAGAGACGCAGGGAGGGTGAACATCCTGAGACCGCCCTGCCCTGCTCGCCCCCATGCAGGCCGGCAGCCGGCTCACCTCACGCCACACACACAAGAAATTTAGGCAGCTCAGTTTATTGTCCCGTAATTCTTCCCGTTATGGCTGGATCACGGAGAGCGGCTCAGGAGAATATTAAGAGCATCGACTCGGGAGCCAGAGTGCATGGGTTTGAGTTCCCGCTGGGCGCTTCCTCGCTGGGTGTCCTTAGGCAAGGGACTGAGCTATTCCGTGCTTGGGTTACCCCCTTTCTGAAATGGAGGTAGCAGTGCTACCTACCTCACTGGGCTTTGGTGAGGAGGAAATGGGTGGTTGTTTCTAAAGCACTCTTGGCAGCGCCTGGTATGTAGAAAGCACGAAAAAGGAGTGGATAAATAAAGGAGTTGTTTAAAAACGTAGTGTATAATAGAAAATTTGAGCTGTGGTCAGGCCACTATATCAGGACCTCTTGCCACTAAAAAGACAGTTTCTTACTCATGTTCTCAACAGGAGGGGGACACCAGTGCATGGGGCACAAGGCGAAGCAGCAGAGCATGGGGAGGGGACAGGGCGGATCTGAGGCCAAGGGGCTTTTACTGTGGCTTCCAAGGATAGAAGAGGAAAGGCAGGGCAGGCAGGCTGAGGACTAGCGAGTTGGGATACTTCAGGGGGCTCTGGGGCAGAGGGGCTGTTCCCAGTTGTCTGGTACCTAGACCTGGCATAATTAGGGCAGGTGGGTAGTGGGCCAGGGCATGGCAACCCGATCAAAGAGGCAGTTGGGGTGTGGGCTCCGGGTTGGCTGGACTCTGGGAGGGACAGTTTCTCCGATGTCAGCAAAGCCTCAGATGCCAGAGCATCAGAACACGGAAAGCAAAACACATGTACATAGAAGGTGCAGTGAGGGGCCTCGAAATACCCCCGTGCCATTTTATAGACAGAGAAACTGAGACTCACACAGGGAAATGTACTTGCCCAAGGTCAACCCAAAAATCATGCCTGGGTCTGTCTCTGGGTCCTGAATCCTGACAGCCCAGCCCCATCTGCATCCTGTCTTCCTTCTGGCAACCTGACACTGTGAGAGCTCTGGAACTGTGGGGAAGGACAGAGGAAGAGAGGAAGCCTATTTGGAGCTGAATGTTCCTTTACCTCTGGTTACTCCTGGCAATGCCATCCATTTCCTTCCTTAGGAAGACCATACAGGCTGCCTACAATTCCTCAATTTCCCCCTCTGTAAATTGGGCATGTTGATGCCTACCCAGCAAGGCTTTTTTGAAGATGAATTTAAACAAACAGGAATGCATGCCTGGCACGTAGTAGGTGCCCACCATGTTCATGCTTCATATAACATCAGCGGCAACTGCTCTTGTTCCCATTCTTCTTTCTGCTTTCCCCCATTCACTCACTTTTTCACCATTGGCAATCTGGCTGCCATCCACCTCATCCTGTTGAAGTGAATCCCTGAGCTGAAAAGGACCAGCTCAGTGGTTTCTTCTCTGCCTTGACCCTCCTCCACCTCCCTGAAGTCCTCAGCAATCTTAGCCCCCATCTTGTCCTCTTCTCCCTGGGCTTCCAGGATGCTGGGATGTTCTCTCCTTCCCACTCTGATGGATCTTCGGTCTTGGCTGTAGTGGTCTCTGTGTTTGATCTTTGTTTTTTCCCTTCCCTCTCACACTGACATCTTCAGTGAAGCCATACACAACCATGGTATGTACCCTCACCGTCTAGGAGAAGATTCTGCCCTGCTCCCCCACCAGGCTTCCTTCCAGTCTTGAAGTGTGCTCGTCCTATGGCACCATCTTGCCAGCGTATCCCACTGACATCTCCACTGAGCCTATGTAAACAGGGACCCAGCATCACAAGCCAGCTCTTTGGTCTTCTTTATCTTCCATGTCCCCAAAACTGGTCAGGGACCACGTTTGTCTTTCTTTTCTTTCTTTTTTCTTTTTTTTTTTTTTTTTTTGAGATGGAGTCTCACTCTGTCACCCAGGCTGGAGTGCAGTGGTGCAATCTCAGCTCACTCCAACCCCCGCCTCCTGTACTGAAGCGATTCTCCTGCCTCAGCCTCCCAAATACCCAAGATTACAGGCACACGCCATGACACCTGGCTAATTTTTGTATTTTTAGTAGAGATGGGGTTTCGTCATGTTGGCCAGGCTGGTTTCGAACTCCTGACCTCAAGTGATCTGCCCTCCTCGGCCTCCCAAAGTGCTGGGATAACAGATGTGAGCCCCTGTGCCCAGTCTCCAAGTCTTACAAAATACCTTTTAGACATCATCATATTTCTTCATAAATATTTTCTTTTTTATTTAAAATTTTAAAATAATTAACGTGGGGCTGGGAAGGATTTCAGGTGAAGACCAGAAATCCCATACAGTGCAGAAAACATGGAAATCACCATGAAAACAGGCCACCTGTAATGCCACCACCCATTGTTATGTTGATAAACATGCTTCCAAGGAAATTCATCTCAATGTTATTTGTAATTAGCAACAACAACAGAAGAAATCAAGTTAAATATTCTCACTATGGGGTTGGCTGTTGTTGAGACATGGATGCTGTTGTGTAACTGGGCTTTGCATAGGGAGTTTCCATTGCGATTGGATATTCCCCTGTAAGATCAAATCTGAATTGTTCTGTTCTGCTGTGGCCCCACTTTGATGGAGGTATTGACTTCTTGTCTGTATCCAAAGCAGAGAAGCTGGGACAACAAGAGGCTGGAAAACATTTCCCAGGAGGGAAGCTCAGACAAATTGAGGTCACTGGAGCCAGACAGGACCTCAGGGGTGGGCGGCATGATCAAGTGTCTGAAAGGCCACAGGCCACAGATCAGATCAGGCCAGTGCGGTCCCATGGCAGGTACTACCAAGGCTGATACGGAGGCTGCGGGAAATGAATTTCAGCTCAATGGGGAAGCATTGTCTGTGCTGCAGGAATGGAGCAGACCTGCCCATGGCCACCAGAAGAATGTACCTCGACCTGATCGTTTCCCTTATCTGGAAAGGTTCCTGCTGCTTATTTGTCCACTAAAGAAAACGCAAGCGCTTAGCCTGGCATTCTAGGCTCTCCCTGACATGTGCTGTCTCATTCCAGGAATATGTTCCACTCCCCCCAGACTCCACCTGCTGCATGTGGGCCATGCCCACATTCGGCATTCTGCTCTGCATTCTGCTCCTCTGAGCCTCAGCAAATTCCCTTCTCACTGCTGTGTACCACTCCCTGCTTCTCATCTCCCCTTACTCAATCCTCCCCTACTGCAAGTCCCAGCTCCTCCATGATGCCCGCAAACAGAAGGCCTTGCCCCCTCTTCTAATTCCTGGACTGCCTTATGGGTACCTCTGCCAGGACACAGCCACTTCTTTCCCGGCTGTAGCCCCAGGTGTATATGTGACTCTTCCCTACTAGGGTCAGGGCTTCTGAGAATGCGGGGCACCTCTTGTTCATCCTCTCATCCAGTGTGTGGCTCCGTGCCAGGATTCTAATGGATAAATGTTTCCAGACGCTTCTAAGGGGGAAGCTAAATGTCTTGTTCTTTCCTAGTAGCTGTCCTTCTTGCATTTATTTTTGGCTGGTTGTTTTTATGCCTCCAATTCTAATTTGCTCCTTAAACCAGCTCGATGAATTAGGAAGGACATTGATCTTCATCCCTATTGTACATCAAGAGAAACTGAGGCCTAGAGGGTTTAGGTGACTTATTTAAGGTCACACACCTAGAAAGTGGGAAACTGCACCTGGAATCTGGGTCCAGCCTTTTGCCTCTGATGCATCCTGATTTCTTCCCCATGTCCAGCAGGGCATCTGTCATCGCCACCTGTGGTGGACACCGTGCATGGCAAAGTGTTGGGGAAGTTCGTCAGCTTAGAAGGATTTGCACAGCCTGTGGCCATTTTCCTGGGAATCCCTTTTGCCAAGCCCCCTCTTGGATCCCTGAGGTTTACTCCACCACAGCCTGCAGAACCGTGGAGCTTCGTGAAGAATGCCACCTCGTACCCTCCTATGTAAGCCAGGGGTGGCAGTGGCATGTGTCCGTGGGGATGTTCGCCTCAAAGTGATGCAGGAAGGAGTCAAGGCAGTCCTCCAATGGGCTGATCCTTTGCTCTGGAATCCTTAAAATCATTGTAGATCCTTAAGAACATTCCAGAACTCTCACAGCATTCTGGAGTCCATTATTTAACACGTTTATTGAGCACCTACTGTGTGCCAGGCATGTTCTGGGTTCTTGGGATCCATTAGTGAACAAAGCAAAGATTCCTAGGTTCATGGAGCATGCATTCTAGCAGGGGGAGACAGATAAGAACAATATGCAAATTACTCCACGGAATATGTGATATGTTAGAACGGGATAAGTGCCTTGGAAACAAAGAAGCAGTTAAGCAGGTAAGGGAGATCAGAAGGAAGGATCCCATGAATTCTGCTGTCTTGAACTTTGACATAGGGGAGAGGGGTGGGCCAGGAGGTGTGTGGGTGGCAAGTGTACTGAGGTGTCCACTCGGCAAGTGCTCAACTTTCAGGTGTGCCCAGCTCCCTATTCCTGAGGAGAACAATGGCAGGTGTGTCCATT
Source organism: Pongo abelii (assembly GCF_028885655.2). Taxonomy (NCBI): domain Eukaryota; kingdom Metazoa; phylum Chordata; class Mammalia; order Primates; family Hominidae; genus Pongo; species Pongo abelii. Next base: position 55,010,684 of record NC_072003.2, read on the forward strand.
CACCCTGGCCAAGCTGAGAAGAAAAGCCCAAAGGTTCTAACTGGCCTCACCACCTCTCCCCAGGGTACAAAGGACCCTACAGGCATCAGAGAAGACCCCATTCATCTCGGCAGCCAGGCATTTGGAGGGTTTCCAGCAGCCCACCTCCAGCTGCCTTCTTTTCTTTTCTTTTTTAAAAAATAATGTTTACTGTTTTTATTTTCTAAGTACAAGTGTAATATATACTTATTACAGAAAATTTAGGAAATACAGAGAAGGAAAAGTAAGAAAATTAAAATCACATACAATATCCCACCACTCAGAGAGAGCAGCTATCAATATTTTAGATGGTGAAGTATTATGGTCTAATATTTTGTTTGTATTCCAGTTTTTTTGCCTGTTGCTACACTTTCTTCCTTTAAAATGGAGTGCTGTGTTCAGATAACTTGGATGCTTCCTTTGCTCTTTAAGTATTTCATGACCATCATTCTATGCCATTAAATAGCACAGCCTGATATTAGCAGCTGCATTACATTTGATATTGCACCATAATTAATTTCCCCAAGCTTTTATTTAGGGTCATTAGGTTACATATGAAGTTTTTAATAATATAGGGAGCACTGTGATGAATATTTTGTAGTGAAACCTTTATGCCCATTCATGAATATTCTAGGATAAGTTCCCAGAAATGACATTTCTGAGTCAAAAAGTATATATGTTTCGTTAAATTTCCCTGCCAAAGTATTCTACCTACACTTCTTCCATTGATGGATGAAAATCTCCATTCATCAGATTTTTTACAGTGCTTGGGGTTATTAAAATTGTTTTTGGTTATTGGGTAGGCAAAGCGATAATAATAATGGCAATATTATTTTCCTCTTTAGTTTGCATTTATCCGAAGACCAGTGAGGTTGAGTTCTTTTTCCCTTTCTTCACATTGGAATGTATTTTTATTATGATGATTATTATTATTATTGTTATGCCACTTGTACTTCGTGATCTGTAGGCAAATCTCTCAGGATGGAAATCAAGAAGTCATCTTTGCTGGCTCTGATTCTGTCACTTGAGAGCTGTGTCATCCCAGAGCCTGAGTGCCTCAGTTTCCTCATGTACCTAGTGGGGGCGGTGATGCCTGCCTTCTGGTACTTTGAGGTCTGGGACCATTGCTTATAATATACTTGTGTATGAGCACCACATGGCATGGATCTACCTGGCTATGTAAACTTGGGCAGGTTCTCTAACTTCTCTGGGCTTCAGTTTTCTCATTGTAAAATGGAAATAATGGAACCTATGTAATCAGACTAATCTGAGGCTTAAATGAGTTAATACATAAAGCGTACTTAAAACAGTGCCTGGAACACTGGGAGGACTCAATAACTATTACCAATGTTCATCTATGTTGTATCCTTGAGATCTTTCATCAGGGCAACCAACAGCACTTGCCTGGGATAGGCAGATGGTAGATAATCTTGGCATGTCAGGGCTGCAAGACTCATGTAGAAATCACTCCTCTCAGGTAGACCTGGCAGATTGGGACCCAGAATGTGAAAGGAATTCACCCAAGGTCACCCTGTAAATGCCTGGGAGAGACAAAACTAGAGCACAGTTCTCTTGATGTCATCCCACAAAGATTTTACCCCTAAGATATTGCGAGAAATGTCACCTCCAAGGGAGGATCAGTGTATTGGTTGTCTCCCTTCCTTGATGCTGGAAGTCCCAAAGGTTCCGGGAAGGGAAGAGGTGTGAAGCCCTTCTCACTCTGCTTGGTCTTAGGAGACCTTAGTGAGTCCTAACGCCCCCACCTGAAGCGCCTGATAGCCTCCTACCCACTACAATGCCGTGAGTCTGTAAATATCAAGTCCATTTTCAGGCTTCAACCTCCCAGTCCAAGGCGCTGCCCTAGAAGACACCTCACTTAGATCTGGCTGAACTTCAGGGATTCTTCTTTCCCCCTCCCCAGGTGCACCCAAGATCCCAAGGCGGGGCAGTTTCTCTCAGAGCTATTGACCAACAGAAAGGAGAACGTTCCTCTCAAGATTTCCGAAGACTGTCTTTACCTCAATATTTACACTCCTGCTGACTTGACCAAGAAAAACAGGCTGCCAGTAAGCTGTGGGATCCCTTGGTCAAGGCGTGTCAGTGCCAGTACCCCGGATCTTCTGGGGCAGACCGGAAGGGGGTGAAGGCAGCATGGGGAGGGAGCTGCACAGGCCAGGATTTTTTCAGCACCCCAGGGCCTCCACAGGAAACACTGGTTTTCCACACCTCAGTTTCCCCTCATGACATAGGGACTCTGGGGAAGTTTGTTGTGCATCTTTAATGAACATCTTAATTGGTCCAAATTCCCTCATGCTAATAGAAGGATGAGAATGATTACTTTTAGTTACTAGATTAAAAATCTGATATCCAGAGTGGGTAAGACATGATTTTCAATAATGTTAGTGATGGAAGGAACTTAGAGAAAAGCCAATACCCCAACTCTTCCTTTTCAGATAGAGAAACCGAGGCCCAGACAGGGAAGGGGAGGTCACCCAGTAGGGTAGTTTTGGCTGAAGTCTTCTGATCTTCAAACCAGTGCTTTTGACACGAAGTAGGGCATTGAGCTTGTATGTGGCCTTTCTCCAGCACACCAACATTCATCTGGGGTAACTTTCACTGTCTGGGTACAGGTGTTGGGGGTGGAGCCTGGGACAATCCCAGAAGCTCTTCCTTTTGCCTTTGGCGAACTATCTGGGATTTTTTTGTACCTGATATCCCTCCCTAATTGTGTTGGCAAAGTCTGATGACCCAATGTGTCAGCATTTCCCAAATAAACAAAGGGCAGGAGACGGGGCTGGCTGCCAGCTGCACGGTGGGGAGGATCTCCTGGCAAGGAAGGCCACCCCAGGGTGGAAGAGGAAGTGGTGTCACATCCAACCAGTCTCCCAGGAGCACCATGGCATGGTGCCCAGGAGTTGGGGAGCAGATCTGTGAACACGGGACTAGAAGTTGGCCCTACATGTGCTTTGTGAGACACAGGAAGTGGGAGAAAGATTGACTCACTCATTCATTCATTCTTCTATTGGGTACTCAGTGCCCCATATACACAGTTAGACCTGGGGCTTCAGGGAAAGGAGGAACATGAACCCACTCCACACAGCCCCTGCCTTCAAGGATCTTGCCTTCTGGGCTGTAGAGACAAACCCTCCCTTCAGCACGTTATTGCAGGCCAGCCCTCCGGCTCAACCTTCACACAAAGATGAATGCACACTCAGTCCCTCCACAGGAGGCGGGCAGGGATTAGCGGTGTGGGAGAAACAGGAGCTCTGGGAACCTGGAGGCAGGAGAACCTCCAGGAATGGCCACAGGTTCTAGAACTACACATGCTTAGAAAAGCACTTCGTACATAGTTTATGTTATGAGTTCTTTTACATTTCATGAATAATATTATTACAATATTATTATTTTAGCCACTCTCCCTTCTTCCCCACTATGTGGACTTTTAAAATGCAAGAACCTTGCATTAGGAATTGTACCTACTCTCATCCTCGGGTATTAGCAGAGTCCCTGGCACATACTAAGTTCTCAGACAGTGTTAGTCCATTGATTGAAGGCATCCTGAAGAGGGTGGGTTATAGGCTGGACTCTGCAGGATGGATAGGATCTGGGGATACAGAGGCATAGAGGAGGCATTTGAGGAAGGGACACCATCACAGGCATGTGTGCTTCTCGAGACAATCATTCATGCACAGAGAAGTTTACTTCACCATGAGAGAGTTAACTGATTTTAAGCTGAGACACAAGGGCTGCCCCATAGGTACATGGAGTGATGAACAGTCCAGGCTTGAGGGTGATGGGAGTGAGGGAGAGAACATGACATCCTTAGCCTTTGCTATGCCCATGATGAGGTTCTCAGTGTGAAGAGCCTTGAGGGGAGGAGGCACTGGAGGCTGGGTAGAAAGGAAGGGGCAGCCAGGGTATGTGCAGTGGGGTGGTGGCTTGGGCCGCAGTTGGGAGAATTATGGAGGAGAGAGACTGCCTTTTCCAACCTTGCTGCGTGCTTGTGAACTTCAAGTAACATCCTCCTTCAGTTGTGACCAACAGGTAGGTCACCAAACAAGATGCCCTCTGAGTGCTCCCTGGCTCTGTGTCCTGTAACTGGTATGTTGCTTTCCCCCTGCCCAGGTGATGGTGTGGATCCATGGAGGGGGGCTGATGGTGGGCGCAGCATCAACCTATGATGGGCGGGTCCTCGCTGCCCATGAAAACGTGGTGGTGGTGACCATTCAGCACCGCCTGGGCATCTGGGGATTCTTTAGGTAAGAAATTGGACTCTCCTCACTGCACTTTTGGCACCCAACATGAGGCTTCTAGGACCCAGCTCTGGTCATGTCAGCCCTCAGGGGACCTTACCTAGGTTCCTCATTGTAGCATACAAGCACTTTCATAATTGGACACTGCCTACCCTCTCACTCCCCAGCCACACTCTTCCACTTGCCTCTGAGCTTTTGTATGAGGTGTTCCCTCTGCTTGGAATGCTTACTCTACCTAAAGAACTCCTTTTCATCCTGCAAGACCCAGCCCCCAGTTACCTCCACTGAAAGACTCATCTCCCTTTCATCTGTGCTGCTCCCACACGTTGCATTTCTCTGTCATGGCAGCTAGCAGGCAGCCCAGCTGTTGAAGGTTGACACATCTGACTTGTCATGGAAAGGAGGGAAGGGTCAGAGTCATAGAGGGAGCTCAGGGCATGTTGAGGGTGAGGGAATGGGAGCTGCAAAAGGTGGGGTGTGGGAGCATCTGACCCCTTCCTGGAGGAGTGTTGGGGCCCACTCACCCCATTTTCTGCTTGAAATCTGGCAAGTGTGGGAAGCAAGGATGGAGTCCTCCTCATCGGGTCTCCATGGGGACAGGAGTCAGATCTCCTTCAAGGTGCCATTACTATGAACCTTTTCTTAGTGTGGCCATCGCAGCACCCCAATCCCGAGTGAGTGATGCGAGGGCTATGGGAAGGATTCCACTCACTGATGAGACGGCCTAGGGAGATGGAGGATGCGTTGTGGTCTACCCATCAACAAGGCATCCCAGGCCAGTCTTGGCTGTATCACCTTCATCCCTTTCAGCCACAGCCTGTGACTCTGCTCTCCATTACAGTAAAGCTGCTTCATGATCTCTCTCCACTTCCTCCCCTCCGCGTGTCTCCTCCACCCGTGCCAGTCAGGTTTCTTCCTGAGCACGCCACTCGGCTGGTCTCATCACGGTCATCAATGACCTCTCCCTGCTCTCCGCCGAAGCTCTCAGGACCTCCCAGCAGCAGCCAATGGCCGCTCAGCTTCTGTGACATGCTTCCTTCCCAGCCCCTTTCCTGGTCCCCCCTCCTCCCTGTCCACAGGCCTCTCTTGTCTCCCTCTCCCTCCCTACTAATTCCCAGTGATCCCAAGGAGCAGCCCAGAGCCCCTGTTTCCAGCCCACCTCACCTTTCAAGCCTGCTGGCGTCACTCACTGCCTCCTCCCTGCCCCTGGCTGTCTAAAGGGCGCCGCACTCTTCCCAGGGACAAGCTGAATCCTTGACTCCCACTGCCCCTCCCCAACAGAGACCCCCTTCTCCACCCACTGCACCTCCACTCAGCTGCTGCTGCCGCATCCTCCCGTGGGCTCAGGAGAAGGCCTTGTGGGCAGCCTGGACTCTCTCTTTTCTCACAACCCTCTTGGCTCCACATTTGCACCTTCTCCCTGGCTCCTAAAGCAGCCAAAGCTCTCTGTCTCTCACCTTGATTATGATCTTAACACTTACTTTCAGATCTCTGCCGCTTTTATCCTGAGGATGAATCACACAGTACCGAGAGCAATCACTTAACACATGAATTGAATCATGCGATGCCTCTGCACAAAACCCTGCAGAGGCTTCCCGTGTTCCTTACCATGATAGCCGAAGTTCTTGCCAGGCCCCAGGGCTTTCCCTAGCTGCACCTCCTGACTCACACTTTCTTTCACTGGGCCCCAGGGCCTTTGCACTTGCTTTTTCTTCTGCCTGGAATTCCTTTCTTTGGGTATTTGCAAGGCTCATGTGCTCATTGTGCTTGTTTTATGAAGGTCTTTACCTCCAAGACTTCAAATGCCACTGCCTCCAAAAGGCCTTCACTGGTTGTGATCTGAAATGGCACCCCCGTCCCACCCCTGTTTTTTCCTTACTCCATTTTATTTTCCTCAATGCTCTTTCACTACCTGACATCATTATATTCTCTTTATATATCTGTTTATCTGCTTGTGATCTGTAGTGGGAGCTCAGTGTCATCACAGGTTTTGCCCTTTTTGCTCTCAGACGTGTTGTAGCTCATAGGACAGTGTCAGGCATACAGTAGATGCTCAGTAAACAGTTGCCAGTTGAATGAATGTAGAACCATACATTACAAATGTAGCAAGGCAAGGCAGGGTCTCAGAGATGCTGAAACCCAGTCTTATTCTTTTTTTTTTTTTTATACTTTAAGTTCTAGGGTACATGTGCACAACCTGCAGCTTTGTTACATATGTATACATGTGCCATATTGGGGTGCTGCAGCTGATGCTGGTCATTTATATTAGGTATATCTCCTAATGCTATCCCTCCCCGCTTCCCCACCCCATGACAGGCCGTGGTGTGTGATGTTCCCCACCCTGTGTCCAAGTGTTCTCATTGTTCAATTCCCACCTATGAGTGAGAACATGCGGTGTTTGGTTTTCTGTCCTTGCTATAGTTTGCTGAGAATGATGGTTTCCAGCTTCATCCATGTTCCTACAAAGGACATGAACTCATCCTTTTTTATGGGTGCATAGTATTCCATGGTGTATATGTGCCACACTTTCTTAATCCAGTCTATCATTGATGGACATTTGGGTTGGTTCCAAGTCTTTGCTATTGTGAATAGTGCTGCAATAAACATATGTGTGCATGTGTCTTTATAGCAGCATATTTTATAATCCTTTGGGTATATACCCAGTAATGGGATGAAGCCCAGCCTTATTCTTTTTTTTTTTTTTTTTTTTTTTTGAGATAGAGTCTCATTCTGTTGCCCAGGCTAGAGTGCAGTGGCGCAATCTCGGCTCACTGCAAGCTCTGCCTCCCAGGTTCATGCCACTCTCCTGCCTCAGCCTCCTGAGTAGCTGGGACCTACAAGCGCCCACCACCACACCCGGCTAATTTTTTGTGTTTTTAGTAGAGATGGGGTTTCACCGTGTTAGCCAGGATGGTCTCGATCTCCTGACCTCATGATCCACCCACCTTGGCGCTTGTTGAGAGCCGCCAGCCGCATCTGTTGTCCTGAAGGTCCTGCCGTGACATCTTTGCTCCCCACTCTCAACCTGTTCTCTTCCTCACAGCACAGGAGATGAACACAGCCGGGGGAATTGGGGTCACCTGGACCAGCTGGCTGCCCTGCACTGGGTCCAGGACAACATTGCCAGCTTCGGAGGAAACCCAGGCTCTGTGACCATCTTTGGAGAGTCATCGGGAGCAGAAAGTGTTTCTGTTCTTGTGAGTGTTCCTTGCACCGGGCCCAACCCCACTGTTGATGTGATGCTGATGAGACTGCTTGGACACCTGTCAATCCAGCTATGCCCACCTCTGCTTACAATACCTGGATTCAGGACTGACCCTACTCACTGTCCCACATCAGGAAAGCTAAAGACCAAGCTCTTCTTGGCCCCCAGGAAGCTTAAGGCTCAGCTTAGTGTCCCGGGGCCATATGAATCTCCAGTTGCAGCCTGCAATGGTGGCATTCCTCTCTTCTAGCTTGGTTGAGCTCTCTCTCTGTCTCTCTCTCTCTTCCACTCATTTTAATATGAGGATTCACTTCCCTTGTCTTGGGAAGTAGGGATAGGCATAAATTATGAGTAAGGGCAGGCAAAGACAACAGGTGGGCGGAGGTATTGTTTGGCTCAAAGCCACATCTACATGTGGAGGGGACGTGGACACTGAGCAGACTGAGGATTCCTCTGGGGTGGTCTGATGGCTGGTTCATGCCCAAGAAGGAGGCAACAGCCTCTGCAACTGAGAGGCCAGGTGAGCTAGGGCGGGCAGGCAAGAGGAAGGAGGGATGGATCCGGGGATAAGGAGGGATGGGGCAGGGGTTGTGGGACACAGACACAACCTGGGGGTGTGAGGAGTCCTGCTGGGGTGGGGGATTGGGTGCAGGAGACACTGGGGGAGCTGGGATCAAAAACCAGATGAGTAGAGTCAGGAGCTGTAGGAAGCCTTCCACCTGCCTGGAGGTGGGCAAAGGGTCAGCCCACTACTGGAGTCTTCAATCCTGTGTTGGTTTTGTAGTTGAATACGCAGAGGAAAACATTTTTATACTTTTTAAAATAGAGAAAAAGGAAAAATACAGGTAAGCCCAAGGAAGACAAAAGCCATCTACAATCCCACAACACAGGGATAGTCACTGTGCTCAGTTTGACATGGATTTTTCTAGTCTTCTTTTCCATGACTTTATAGCTATCTGTCCATCCATCTATCCATCCATCTACCTATCAATAGATCTATGATCTATTATCAATCTTTGTCTTTTTTATTTATGAAAGTACTTTCCTGAATATTATAATACAAAACAAATACTTTACTAAATATTAAATGTCTTCCCTAATAGTATATTTTACAGTTGCACAGTATTCCACGATAAGAATGAAAAATCATTTATTTGCCCAATCTCATAATGTTGGACCCTTGGGTTATGTCCAGTGTTTACCACTGTAAACAGCAGAGGCATCCTTAGAAATCTTTGTGTGCCTCCAGTATCGTTTTTTAGGATAAGCCCTGAGTAATGGAGATGCTGAATCGAAAGTTGTGGCTAGGACATTCTAAGCTGCCTTTCCAATACCTTTGTTGGTTAGGCTCGGCTGCCACACACCTCCTGTTATGTCCCTGCCCTGTACCCTGTCCCGATCCCACTTTGGGAGGTTCTCTTGGGTGGGAGGTTCTCTTGGGTGGGAGGTTCTCTTGGGTGGGAGGTGCTCTCGGGTGGGAGGTGAGCCTGGCAAGCAGGCCAAGTGAGTTGAGTGGCCATCGTGTCCACTGAGCCCAAGATCTCAGGGGAATGGGCCAGGGCAGAGCTGGGGTGGATGTAGTCCAGAAGAGTGAGCGAGTAACTGGCCCCACCCCTGAACATGAACTCTCCTCCCCTCCATTCTGCTGCCAGATTTTCTCTCCATTGTCCAAGAATCTCTTCCACCGGGCCATTTCTGAGAGTGGTGTGGCCCTCACTCCTGCCCTGGTGGACGAGGGTGACATCAAGCCCCTGGCTAAGGTAAGTCTCCCGCTTGACGCCCCCACCCCTTTGGCTCTATGCTTCTGAATCCTCAGGGGTCGCTCTTGCTGTGGGTTCTAGCTGATGTTCTCCTAGAACCACTGAAGCCCTACCAGTAGCTGAGCAGGAAGTGCCAGGAGACACCCAGCCTCTCAGTTGCACAGCCGGGCAAACTGACACAGGGCTTGGAAGGGATTTTCCAAGGGCAGCAGATGATCAGGTCAGAGCTGAGACTCCAGCTCATGGGCCTAGAGAGCCAGTACAGTGCCCTGTCTGTGACCATACTCTTCCTATGTGCCAGGGCCTGGTGCCATGTTGGGCAGTGATGGTGTCTTATGTCTCTCAGGGTCTGAGTTCTGTGGACCCACTTCTGGGCTGTAGGCCTGAAGCGGTTCCACACTGAGCACCTGATAACCAGGGTTGGTTCCTGGAGAATTCACTCATTGATTCATTTGTTCACACAACAAAACTAGGTGAGTAAGCGAAGGCAAAAAGAAGAGATGTGCAGAGGTCATTTTTGGCTCAAAGCCAGATGTCCGTGTGGAAGGGACATGGATACTACATGGTCCTATGTGGCTCTGCATTCTAGCCAGATACCTAACACCCTCTCCAAGCTTCTGCTATAATGTAGGAAATAGATGAATAGCTACAGAATCACACAACTGGAAAGTGTCACCTATGACAAGAGCAGTGAAGGTGAGGTACTTGCTGCCACAGCAGAATCTAAAGAAAGCATTGAGTCCTGAGGCTGGAAGAGGTTACCAGGGAAGGCTTGCTGGAAAAGTGACCAATGAGTCAGGAGCAAGGAACGTCCAGGGAGTGGGAGCAGCACGTGCACGTGTCCTGTGGCAGAAGGACGCATCCCAATCACGAGGGAGAGAGAGAGACAGGGCCGACGCGGCCAGAGCAGGGAGAGCAGGGGGAGCGTGGCGAGTACTGAGAGCGGGGACTTTGGGAGGGGTCACCCTGCACAGGACCCTGGCAAGGATTGTGTCATCATCTGGAGAGTGGTTGGAAGCCAAAGGAAGAGGTGATCCATAGGAATCCAGACCTAGGCTGAGGATTGCCCACTGGAGCCAGTGGCGTGGAGGAATTTTGTAGCTTTGTGAGCTTGTTTGGGGAAAGCATTCAAACTTAAAGGGCTGGTACATTGGAGGAGAGAAAATGGGGATGCCAAGAATTTTTAGAATTTTTGAGAATATTTTTAGAATTCATTGGTTATAAGCAACAGTTGCCCATTGACCAGACTTAAGTCAAGAAGGAGGATTGGCTAAGTGTGGTGGCTCATGCCTGTAATTTCTGAGAGTGATGTGGCCCTCACTCCTGTTCTGCTGGAGAAGGGGGACCTCAAGCCCCTGGCTGACGTAAGTCTCCCGCTGGACGCCCCCACCCCCTTGGCTCTGTGCTCCTGAATTCTCAGGGGTCATTCTTGCCATGGGTTCTAGGTGATGTTCTCCTAGAATCACTGAAGCGATTGGGAGGTAGAGGCGGAAGACTTGCTTGAGCCCAGGAGTTAGAGACCAGCCAGGGCAACAAAGTGAGATCCTGTCTCTACAAAAAGCAAAAAATTAAGCTGGGCATGGTTGGTGTAAGACTGGGTCCATCTACATGGGAGGCTGAAGTGGGAGGATCACCTGAGCCCAGGAGGTCTACGCTGCAGTGAGCTGTGTTTGCACCACTGCACTCCAGCCTGGGCAACAAAGCAAGACCTTGTCCCAAAATCTTCTTTTTAAAAGGAGAATTTATTTTTTCAAGGAAATAGAGATCTGGGAGGATGGGCTTTGTGAAAAAACAGGAAGCAGAAATTACAAAATGGTGGGAATCCTAGACTCTCTTACTCTTGTTTTCTTTCTCTGTCTCTTTCTCTCTGTCGGTCTATCTTTCTCTCTCTCTCTCACCCTCTACTTCTCCCTGTCCTTGTTTATTTATTTGAGAAACACCCTGGTCATTGATTCTGTCCGAGATTCTGCACGGGGCTCTGGGGACATGTGCACTTGCCCTGGCTCCCCGACCATGGAGCCTGCCTGCTCTCCCTCTGCACCCTTTTTTCTGGCTGCACTTTGCTTCCAGTCTGCATGAGCACCCTATCTGCCCCTGAGCTTAAGAACTCTTCTTTGGTTCCAGAAAGTAGTCAGGCTGTCTCTTCTGTTGTGAAAAATGAGCGTTTTTACATTAGCAGCTTTCCACCCTGATTGCAGGTCACTTAGGAGAGAGGCTCACTGTTCCGTCTTTGTTTCGATGTCCCTAACTCTTAGAAAAGAAGGAAACCAGAGTGTGCTGGGCAGACTGACCCCAATGCCTAGGACAGGTAGAAGGGAGCCCCTCCCTCAGGAGGGCTTTTTAAATTTTTATATTTTCTACATTATTTTAAAGATGAAAAGAGGTTCTTGGTGTATTAATTGTTGTTACTCTGTGGCTTGACTTAGGACAAAGGTGCAGAGACCATCATCTATGGCCAAATCTGGATCTATGCCTGCATGGCCTTTGAGCTAAGGATGACTTTTTTTAATTGTATGAAATTCAAATTTCACTGCCCATAAAGGAAGTTTTCCTCGAACACAGTGACACGCATTCATTTACCTTGTGTCTCTGGCTGCGTTTCATGCCAACAGCAGTATTGAACTTGCAGCAGAGACCACGTGGCCCACAAAGCCTCAAATATTTACTATTTGGTCTTTGATGGGCACATTGCTGACCTTTGCCCTAAAGAGTCACGTTTGATTACTGCTTGGGACTCTAGTACACAAATGTGCAGGTGGAAACTCCTGGCTGTGCCACAGACACCTCACTCAGCTGAGAAACCTCGTCTATGTCTTGCAAGACACGACACCCTGTTTTTCTTTAGCACTCACCTTTAAGGCACATTCGCTGCCTTCTGAAGTGCCTCTGTGTGAATCATCTTATCTAGGCATCCTGCAATTCTGCACATGTTTATTGTGTGGGAGACATGGCACTCTCCCACGTGTATTAACTCATGAGGTAGGTGCAGTCATTATTCCCACCCATGGGTGGAGAAACCAAGGCCCAAATAAATCAGGTGGACTGCCTGTGGCCTAATGGCTGGTAAGTGGAGCAGACAGGATTTGAAAGCAGACAAGGAAATTTGGGATTCCATGCTCTCTACCCCTGCTCCACCTCGCCTTTCTTGACACATTCAGCTTGAGATGATTATGTCCATTTCAATGGAGATAAGGTAGCAGAGATGAGAGATTACATAATTGACCCATGTTACAATTGAGATTAGTAACAGAGGCAATGATCCTTGGGATCTGGAACCCACACCCATGGGTCTTCAGTATCTTCTGCTGCCCTCTGCCACTAGTACAAGTTGGGCTTGGGATAGAATGCTACTTTCCATGTTGATGGCGGGAAGGGACTTCGCTCTTGAACTCTGTTGTTGCCTGTGATCTTTGCAGCAAATTGCTAACACTGCTGGGTGTGAAACCACCACCTCAGCTGTCATGGTTCACTGCCTGCGACAGAAGACGGAAGAGGAGCTCTTGGAGACCACATTGAAAATGGTAGATTGCCTGTTCCCGTAGCCCAAACTCTGTAAACTTGGTCCCAGACTTCTTCATTTCAGCTGTCCTCTTGCCCTGGGAGAGTTACCTGGGACAATTTCTCAAGTCTCAGGAGTCTCAGTATCTGAATGGGGAATCCAATTTGTCCTTTTTTATTGAAAAATGACACAAATATTTTTAAAAAGTCCAAAAATAACATGATAAAAAATTGACCAAATTTACTATTTGACCAAAGTTTAATATTTTGCCATTCTTGTTTTCAGATGTATTTTTGAGAAACTAAACATTATATATTCCCATGGGACACCATCATCCTGAATTTGGGGGATGGAGCTATTAAGCTCAAAGATTTTCAGAAAGATGTCACAATTTATCTTGGTTGACTTAGAAACTGTCTGTATTAGACCTGGTGGTGGTCCAGTTTTCTAGATTTTCTGAGACTGACTCAGTTGTCATCCTAGGATAGTCATTCGTCCACTCAATCAGTAATCCATCTACAATGAACTTCTTATCCATCTATGTGTTTGCTAATTCATCCAATTCACTGATATCTTTTTATCACTCTAATATCAATATGTTCATAACTTTTTATTTATCTATTTTCAATCAATCCACCATTCATGCATTATCCAGCCACCATATATCTTAACTCTATCACCCATTCCTCCAAAACCAACAATCCAGTTATCACCTATCTGTTAGTTTTCACCCATCTATTCATGTATCCATCCAATTCAACTGCACTCCAGCTATTGGCGAAGCCATCCATCCCTCCATTTATCCACCCATCCATCCATGCTAAGTATGTAGGGGTGGGTGTTAGAGGTAGTGAAACAGGCATGAAGTGGACATAGTCCCTACTCACAAGGAACTATCCAAAGACAAACACATTCATATACTTCGCAGGTTGAGTATAGTGGCAGCACAGAGGGGAAGCATTCATTGTAGTCATGAGGGATGCTTCACAGAGAAGGTGGAGGAGCCAAATTTGAGACCAGACAGGGGACTTTGGGAGTTCATGCCCTTAACCCTGACTCCACCTTATCTTTCTTGAGAAATTCAGCTTTGAGGTCATTGTAATAGATCTCATTTTAATAGAGGTAACAGAGACAGAGAAATTTTGTAATTGCCCCATGTCACAGTTCCAATTAGTCAGAAGCAACACTGTGGGACCCAGAACCCACACCTGTGGGTCTAGAATATCTTCTGCCATTCCTGCTGTCCTCACATATTAGGACTTGGTGACCTTTAGAATTGATAGACAGCCATGGCAGTCTGTCATCACAGGGAAGCCCAACAGGACAAACACCCAGATGACACAGCACCCAGGGCCATTGGGAACTATTGCTTTTGAGGGAGAAGGGTGTGAATTCCAAGCTAATGAGTAGCCTGATCCCTGGACTCTCTCCTTGGACCTGAGGCTACTCCTGGGTCCCAGGGTCGGCCTCTACCACTGGACTCTGCTTGTGTTTCCATGGGTTGAGTCCAATGTGGGGCTTAGGTCTTGGTTTAGGCTCTAAGTGACCAAAGTATTCACGGAATTAAAACACAACTGTTTTCTAATGCCTAGAAGGAGGCAAATATTCCAGCAATTCTGCATGTGGCATCAGAGGACCCAGCTTAAAAGGGAAGAGTTGAGTCTTTGGGAAAATCCAGCCCTAAGATCCTGGGACATCTTTCTGAGATTTTCTGAAGTCTTGTGGATGCACCTCCATGATTACATACTGCCTCCAGTACACACACATGCAGACACACAGACAAACACACACACGTAGACACACACACAGAGAAACACACACACAGAAACACACACAGACACACAGAGACACACACAAACACACACACAAACACACAGACACACAGAGAAGCACACAGAGACACAGACACACAGAGACACAGACACACAGAGACAAACACACGCACAGACACACACACAGAAGAAAAAACACACACACACACTCCTGGCTAGTGGAACGATAATCCTTAATGGAGAGACCTGCACTGGTTACTTCTTGTGAACAGATCAGACATGTGAGCTACACTGCAATGCTACAATCACTGCAATCTTCGTGAACACACACCAAAGAGAAGCATGGGGTAGGATGAGTTTCAGTGAGTTGTATGAGTCAGAGCTGTGTAATGGGAGATGAGAAAACTCCCCCAAGGTGCCTTGAACAGAAAAAGGAATGTGTGGGAATAGCATCCTCGTGCTAAGTGAAAAACTCAGGAGTTGAGGGCTTCAGGCATGGCTGGATCCAGATGCCTATAGGATGTTATTGAGAATCTACCATTCTCTATCCTTCAGCTTTGCACAACTCTGTGTTGACTTCACTCTTAGGCAGATATGTCTCCTGGGAAGGTTAAAGACAAAAACACTCTAGAGTTATATCCTATCTGCTTCGAAATCCTCTTTCTAAACAATTTCTACAAAAGTTCCGGGGTAACTCTACTGGATTGACATGGGTGTATGCCCATCCCTGAACTAATATCCGCGATCAGGGAGATGGAGCACCCAACGTCACATATAGATGCCTGAATTCATGAAGTCATAGGGGAAGAAAGAGTTCCCTAAAAAAGAATGGGGGTATTCTTCCCTGGGGAACAGAAAGGGGAGAGGGATGGGGGACAGGGCAGGCTTCAAAATCAGGTGTCCTATCCAGAGCTCTACCAACCCTGGCTAAGAGTCCCCAGCCCATCTTTCCCGTGCCAGTGCCCACTCCTCCATTACATGCCTTCACCCTGTGCTCAGGCCCAGCAGAGCCAGAGTCCTGCCCACTTCCTCTGGGCCCAGCCAGCTTGGCACCAGGAGGGAGAACCTGACACCTCTGTTGCCTGCTCACCCAGCTCAGTGTTCTCCTGGGAAGCCTCTCACCCACATCCTCTGCCTTTGTCTTCACAGAATTTCTTAACTCTGGACTTACATGGAGACCCCAGAAAGGTAAGGACCTTTTGTTTCTTGATTACAGGTTTTGAGTCTTAGCACCTTTAAGCTCCAATTAACTAGGAGTGAAAGAATCCTCTCTCAGGTAATTATAGTAACTCATGTGTGCTTGATGTGGAGGCCCAGAGACGAGCAGTGACTCATCTGGGTAACACAACCAGGAAGACTAGTGGCTGGCCTGGAACCCATTTTCCTGACTCCCAGTCCAGTGCTCCCAGGCATCACCTCTGTGTGCCTTGGGCTCTGCCCATTCTCCTTCTTTTTTACATTTTCCACTCCCCAAAATGGCACTATGAGAGGAGGCTGAACCAGAACCTTCCATTCTCAGGAGGCAGAGATAACAGGGATGATTAGGCATGGAGAGGGGAAACCTAAATCTCAGTCCAAGAACATTTGTCTCCTCCCAGCACACAGGAAACTCCAACTGTATCCTCCTGATCGCCTCACCCCCACCCCCACCTCCCAATGGGTTGACAGTTTCTGGTGACATCACCTCTGCAGCATCTTACAATCCTGTCCTCTCTGCTGCATTCCTGGAGGTTACAGCACTCTCCTAAATGGTCATGGGCAGAGTACGTGAGATTCATTCAGCAAAGACTTAATAAGCACTTCCTATGTGCCAGGACTTGTTTAGGAGCTGGTGATGTAGGAGTAAAACAAGAAAGACTCCCTGCCCTCCTGGGACCTTCCATTACAGTGCAGGGGGATTGAAATAACAAAGCAAATCAAGTATGTATTCCGTTTGATGGTGTGCAGCATTAGGGGACAGAGTTTGCGGGTGGTTTCAATTTAAGTAGCAGGATCAGGGAATGGCTCAATGAGAAGGTGGCATTTGAGCCAAGCTCTGGAGGAGGCAAGAAGACAGCTGTCAGGAAACCTGGAGAAGCCTATTCCAGGCAGAGGGAATAGCCACTGCAAAGACCCTGACGGATGTGGCAGGTCGAGCTGGAGAGGACTGAGAGTGGGGACAGACTGGCTTGAGGCTAAAAAGATAATGGGAAGTGGGAGAGGGATCATTTAAAGTAGTTGAATTTGGATTGAGAGCAAGATGGGAAGCTTTTGGAGGTTTTGAACAGAGGAGTCACATGATCTTAGATTTCACAAAGGTCTCTGCCCCTGGTGTTCAAATAGACTGTAGGAAATGGGCAGAGTGGATGCAGTTGACCAGCTGGGAGGCCACTGTATTGCCATAATCCAGGCAAGGGCTCCTGGCTGCTTAGGGCTGTAGTAGTGGGGATGGGAGGAATGGTTGGAGTCTGGATATTTTTGAAGGAATAGCTGAGAGGATTCGCTGATGGACAGGATGCAAGGGGTAAGAAAGGGGGAGGAGTGGAGGATGCCCTGAGTTTTCTGACACAAGCATGGTCATGCTCACACAGGACAGCCACTTGAAAACTCTGGGTGAACAGCAATCACTTGTCATTGTTGCTGATGGCAGTTTTCCCTCTTGGCCACCACCCAACCAGGGCAATCTTTTCTCTCTCCTCAACTTTTATTCTCTTCTACTTCACATCCTCTCCCCAATTCCATGTCTCATGGTGCAGCCAGACTGGCCTTCCTTAACAGAGTTAGATCAAGTCACCCCCACTTCTTAAAAGCCTGACATTCCTTATGAGACAAATCCCCTTACCTCCATGGAGTTAGTCCTTCAAAACACACCTGCGTGCACACTGTGTGCCAGACTGTGCAGAAGGTAGGCTCTGTACCTGTCCCTCCCTCTAGACCCTGCCCCATGGCATTTCTCCAAGCCCAGAATTCTTGGGTGTTTCTGGAATTTACCCTGCGTAGTGACATCTGTGTCCTTTTGCTCATGCCGTTCCTGCTCTTTAGAAATTCTCACTCCTTTCCTCACCTGTCAATACCATTCACTGCCCAGAGCCCACTGCAGGTGGACAGCACCTCCTCCACGTAGCCTGCCCTGCATCTTCCTTCCAGAGGGGCTGCTCCTCTTGCTGGCCTCCCACAGCAGCCCTGACTGAACTGCACAGCCTCTCAAGGCACCTAGACTTGCACTCCAATCCTGTTCCGTATTGTCAGCCATATTGGATTAGGATCTGCGCCTTGTCCAGCTGGGTCTGGTCCACTTTTCAGAACATCTCCCCCAGGCAGCCCAAACTAGCTTGTCATTCATTGGCTTTTGTAGAGCAGATCAAAGGTCCTGGAAGCCATAGGGTCTCAAAAAGACTAGGAATTTTCCAGTTCCATCTGATATCCAGGAGGGAAATACAGCCCATAGGGCATAGAGCTGGGAAGGTGGCACAGAGTCCTGATGTCTATGAGAGGGACCCACAGCAACCTTGCTAACAAGTAATACCTAACAGTTATTCAGCCCTTCCAGACACCAGGGGATGTACTAAGTATTTTGCATGTATTCAGCCATTTAATCCTCACAATAACTCACCTCTTAGATGTGAAAAATGAGGCCCAAGCAGGTGAAACTCCCAGCCAGTAAGTAGCAGAGCCAGGCTTCAGATCCAGTTAATCTGGTTTCAAAGTCCATACTCTGTTTTAATCACCACTGTGACTAAATACGAAATATAACCGTACCCAGAACCAGCTGCCCTGATGACAACACATGAGTCAGGCTCTCTCTAATCTGTGACCATAAAAAAATTATTCATCAAAGGTAAAACCTAAAATTAGGACATGGATCAATATACTGTAAGTTCATCACTGATTCTTTTATTCACGATTTTCTCTCTAATACGGAATCAAGTCCTAGTCTAGGCTCCTTGAGTGATGAGGGTTCAGTGCTTCCTCAAAGCCACCAATGGATCAACAACAGCTCTTGTTGAAATACAGATAGATAGCATAATCTCTTCCTCATTAATCATGGATTCTGCGTTTATGAATTCACCTGCTTCCTAAAATGTCCTTATAACCCCCAAATCGATACTGGTGGCACTTTCATGGTCACACACAGGCCGGCACGGAGAAAGGGAAGCTGGATTTGCATGGTGGGCACTTTCCATCTGAGATCCAGCGAGGCAACCTTGTCTTCTTGTTTCATCTCTCATGCTAACATGTGTCCTCTTCGTGGTCTATTTAGTGCCATGTGTTCTGCATTTTTGTGCTTTCGTGGTGATGTCACTGTTTAGAGTGGCCCCAAGAGTAGCGCTGCAGTCTGGCATTCCTGAGCTAAGCAGGCTGTGCTGTGCCTTACCGGGAAGGCACCTGTGTGAGACAAGCTTGGGTAGTACTGCTGGTCATGCATTTGCTGTTGAGAAATCAACAAAACTGCACATCCAGGAAAAGGAGGAGGAAATTGGCCAATTCATACATGAGACTGTGATGGGAAGTGCTAAAGTAACACCTACTGTGTGTGATGGAGCTGTGGAAAGATGGAAAAGCAACTACATTGGGAGATTCATGAGATGGTGAAGGACTTTTTAAAAAGCAGGGTGGACAGCACTGTTGTGAGATTGAAAACTAAGGACATTTGCAGTCATGTTCCCCATGGTCACAAAAATGGGAAGGCCTTTCCAGCTGGTGTTTTATTAAAAATAATCCTACTTATAATTAATTCTTTGTAAGACTTATGTATTATATAAAGTGTCTTTCAACAGAAACCCACACATAAAAGAAGGTTGATGAAAATGTTGTGGCCAGAGGTTTGCAAGGACCTAACTCAGTATTTCCCCTTTGAGTGATGACTCTGTATTCCCTAATTCAGCACTCATGGGAGCTTTATCGGAAGCAACTGCCGCAACTACCGAAAATCAACTGCGGACAAAGAGAGGGAAATGCATGTACTTCAAATTGAAATATATAAACATGTAATTTTATATAGATAATACATGTATTTCAATCTGAGCGAAGATTTCTTCCTCTCTTAATCACCTGACCAGTGTCAGCCTCTGCCTGAGGTTCTACCCCTGAGTGACACACCTACCCCACTTAGGACCCTGAGTGTGTGTAGCCATGGCCCAAAGTCACGCCAGTCTAGGGTGCTGGTCTCACCCTCAGACAGGCAGAGTTGGAGACATGGTTGTGACCTGGGGTGGGAATCACAGGCGCTGTGCTGCTCTCTCCCCCAGAGTTACCCCCACACGCCCACGGTGATTGATGGAGTGGTGCTGCCAAAAACACCCGAGGAGCTTCAAGCTGAAGGGAAGTTCCACACTGTCCCCTACATCGTCGGATTTAACAGGAAGGAGTTTGGCTGGTTTCTTCCAACGGTGAGAAGGTGCAGGCCTCTTGTAGGGACTCACCCACCCCCATCAGCCCTCCCTTCTCTGGTCCCAAGAGTGCTTCCCTCTCCAAGCACCGCTCTGAGTCCTGGGCAGCTGTTCCCTTCAGCAGGAGTTAACATTTCCATGGAAACCTTCTCCAGGAGGGCACATTTGTCACCGGGATATCAGGGCCCTGGGATCCCCTCTCCTCAGACTCTCTGATTGCCTTCCTATTGAAGAATCCTGAAGTGTCTGTGCTGGGAGGGCCAGTAGAGAAAATAACTGTGCAGATGGGAAAACTGAGGGGGCCTAGGAGGGGAAAGGAGTTGAGGAGTCCGGAGAGGCAGTCGGGGGCTTCCTGGCTTCCCACTTTGGGCTGGGTATGCATAGTTCCCCCATAAATCACTCATGCTCTTCATCACCTCATTGAAAAGATCCAAAAAAAGTGGCTTCTTTTGATTTACCATTGACTTCTAGGGAACAGCAGACAGCAGGGTCTACTTGAGGGATGATGGTCAGAGGAGGGAGAGGATGGAAAAGTTACCTAATCAGGTGCTATGCTCAATACCTGGTGATAAAATGATCCATACAGCAAGTTCCAGAGATACAATTTACCCATGTAACAAACCTGCACATGTACCCCCAAACCTAAAACAAAAGCTGGGAAGAAAAAAGTGGAAGAAATAAAGATTGACTTCTGAAAGTGAAAGTGTTTCTCCTTCCAGTCAAGGACACACAAAGCTCATCATGATTAAAGCAGTAGGACAGAATTTATTCAGTAACACAATTGGACTGAGGAAAGAAGAGTCCAGTATGGATTGAACTCAAATCCCCGAAACTAACCCCTAGCGCTGTTTCAAAGGCTGAGCTTGCAAAGGGAAAGACACTGTGGGCTGTGGAGAGAGGTTTGGTCCATGTGGCTAGACCACCTGGATGTCTTCAACCTGGCTCACCTGGGGCAGAAACAAACTCCTCTTATCTTCAGGACTGGAAGCCATGCGTTAGACTGCAGGAAGAATCCACTGAACTTAGGCTCTACTCTCCACAGGGACCGGGAAGATCAGGAGTGAGCTCCCTGAATGTTTGCATTGCAAAGAGAAGGCTCTCAGGTCCTCAAGGAAATGGGGTTGTGTGGTAGATTCACATCCTAAAGGGCAGAGAAAGTGTTTATCAGTGCAGGCTTCTAAAGTAACTGCTCTAGTTGGGTTCAGGGGCCTGTCTGCTTCTCTCTAGGTTTTGGCTGGAGCAGAGTAAATTGTCCTGGTAAGGTTGAGCCTTCCCAGGCAGGTATGTTGAGGATACTGGGGTCATTCTAGGGGCACAGCCTTAAGCTGCTAGAAGCAATGCTGGAGTTTGGTCAAGTCTCTGAGTGCAGAGGTTTGGGCAGAGTTGTTTTGTAAGAAGAGATATGAAGTTTGCCCCTCAGAAGGATTTCAGAGGTTATACCAAAGACCAAAGCCATGAAGGCAGGATCTAAGGTTTTCAGTGTCATCTGTGACAGGTTGGGGGTACTTGGGAGGTCTACATCCTCTTCCCCAAAGCCCTCTATTCCACACTGGTCTGGCAGACACCTTCCCTTGCAGTGTCACTGACCACTGTAGGGATGCCAGCCTGACACACACACAAAACACACACACACACAAAACACACACACACACACACACACACACATACTGCAAAACACTGTCACAGCTTCTCCACATTTTTTTTTTTTTTTGTAATCTTTGCAATGCTTGATTTTCTGGAAATAAGCCCATTTGATTCATTGATTTTGCCCATTTCAGTAAAAACCCATGCCCTTGAAAGCTCAAAAAATTAGAGGACTTTCAGTCTGCATTGGTTTGGGTGGTTGGTCAGTTTGTTTCTTCTTGTTAATTCCCAATGATTCATAAATGCTTAACTTTTTTTTTAACAGTTGATGAGCTATCCACTCTCCGAAGGGAAACTGGACCAGAAGACAGCCATGTCACTCTTGTGGAAGTCCTACCCCTTGGTTGTAAGAGTCTAGGAATCATGGGAATTGGCTAGGACCCACAGAGGGACAAGGATTGCCCAAATTATAGAGCAATTAAATGGCAGAATGAAGACTGGGGCCTCAGGGTTTCTCCCATCTTTCCACCGTTCCCACTTCACTTTCCACCCTAGTGGGGAGTTGCACAGGGCTTGTGGGGTTTATCATTGAGGCAGCCCTTCCTGGTGGGCTGGAGAAGCTACATGGCTCACCAGGGGGTGGTGGTCACTTTATTGATCTATTTTAGCACATTCCTAAGGAACTGATTCCAGAAGCCATTGAGAAGTACTTAGGAGGAACAGACGACCCTGTCAAAAAGAAAGACCTGTTCCTGGACTTAATGGGGGACGTGTTGTTCTGTGTCCCATCTGTGATTGTGGCCCGAAACCACAGAGGTGAGTCCTAGAGGTGGAACAGGGGAGGGATATGGACCCCACCAGCTTCTGTATCTGACTCACCTACCTCCCAGCATAGACAGGTGTGGAAACAGCCGAGGGTCAGGCCTCAAAGGCTGATTCCATATGGCATGGAGTGAGGTGCTGTCTTATTTTGGTTTATGCCAGTAGCAGACTGTGAGAAAAAAAATCCAGAGGCAAGTGGTTTTTTAAGGTGATGATCCCAGATAACAACAGTAGGGATGTGGGGAAGTGAGAGAGGAAAGAGATGGAATCCAATCCATGATACATTGCCAAGGGAGTATCCACTCTGGACAACTGGAGCTGGGAAACTCCTGGAAACATGGAAACATGGGATGCACTCCGGGGCATCCCATCTGTGTGGCAAGGGAGCCGGAGTATTTATCCATCAGCTTCCACTTGTCATTGGTTGAAGGCTCTTGCAAGGGGTTGTTTATTGCCTGTGACTTTGACCTGCTGCACGCAAGGGCAGGTTAGTCTCTTGTGACCAGACAAAGGCCTCAGGCCAGGAGCTACAGATGCTGGAGGTGGAAGTCAGGCTGGCATGCCCAGGAACAGGGGCTATGGGTGAGACACTGACAGCATCTGCTGCAAGGGCTCCATGCCTGGAGTTATCATGGGACATAGGGCTGCTGTAGGACAAATATTGAAAGATGAGTCTTGGAAGGTTTTTAAGGTCCAAGTTGGCTGCAAACAAGTTTGCTAAGTGTTGGAGCTGGGAAAAGAGTGGGAGCACTGCACAGGATCCAGAGGATTGTCCAGGACCAAGAAGGACAAAAGGAAGAGCTGTGGTGGGTGTGGGGGAGGTGGTTTGGAGAATGGCAATGTCTGAGGCTGGCTTTTGTCTGTCTCAGTGTGTGCAGGAACGTGCAAGCACAGGGCAAGGGTAGGGTCTATGCAGGACCTTCTACCACTGACCCAAGGCTGTGTGGGTGGGGCGTGAGGTTAGGGATGCATGGGTTCACCTCTAGAGGAATGTCCTTTCCTAAGTGCCAACTAGAGGAGGCTCACAGGACACTCCTTTTTTTTTCCAGCTCTCATTCGCCTAGTCTGCAAGCCAGGAAATGTCCTCTCTCTAACTATGCTTGAAGAATTTTTATATTTAGAATTTCATAAGCATGATAAAAACTAGCTAAAGCTAATCTAGCAGGTGCCCAGACACTCCTTTGCACAGGAAGGGGCAGGTGCTCATAACTCTCACTTCTTCACAGGGTTCTGATAAAACCCTATAACCAGGACCACTGGAGTTGAATCAGTTCTGTCTTAAACTTGGCTTTGCCCCATGCATTGCATCTGATCTACATATAGTGTTTCCATCTCCATATTCTGATGGTTTGAGCAATGCTGAACCTCTGTTTTTCATCTGATTTCCCATGACTTTGAGGTCAGGATTGTGGTTTTTTTTGTTTGTTTGTTTTGTTTGTTTTGTTTTGTTGCCAGGACTACACAGATCTTATCAACTTTCACTTATTATTGTGTCTCATTCTTTTTGATAAAAACAACATTTCTGAATATAAAGTTAATATGTTAAAGTTAATATGCAAAAGTTTCGAAAATATGGAAACACATAAAGAAGAAACTAGATATCACTCCTAATTCCCCCACCTGGAGGCAAGTGGTATAAATTTTTTTGTGCTTTCTTCTAAAGATTTTTCATGTCCTATATACTTTAAAAATCAATTTCATATTTTGTTTTTGTTCATAGAACACTGTGGTGTGAAGATTTTATGAATGTTGATACAAACTCATCAAAGCATTCCTTATTCCATGAAATGGCTTCATTAAATAGGCTTTAATATTTCTATCCTATTAGTTGTTTAGCCTGGTTGCTCATATTCTGATGCTACAATAACATTGAGCTCAGTCTAATGTTTATAAGTCTCTAACCACATGTCTAATAATTTTCTTCGGATTCTTTTTAGAAGTGAATAACTAGGCTGGACCATAGAAATATTTTTGAACTCTTGGCAAATAATGCAAATTTGCATTCCAGTGCATAAGAATGTGGATTTCTTAATTCCCTTTCTCATTTGGGATACTAAGATTAAAAGTTAATGCACCAATTTGCCCCACCAGAAAGAAGCACATCACCCTTTTTTCATTTGCATGTCTTTCATGACATGTCTTTCGTTGTCTCTGCTTCTCTTCTTGTGCCTATTTGTCCTTGCCCAAAACTGTGCCGTTCTTTCCTCTGAAGACTTGTGTTGTGACTATAGGAATTGTATGAATATCAACGGCTTTAGCCAAAAAGATTTTACAAATTACATTTTGGGCAGCATGCTGCCTATTATAAGTTCTCTCATTCACAGAGGCTCTTTCTGCTATAGTTGGCTCTGAGTTCCTCTGTTTGAATGGCAAAGGCAAGGTCAAACCCTCCTTTTAGCAAGTTTTGCTTGACCTTGAAGCAGCCATTTAACAGGTGGATTACAGAGCCACAGAAGGATGGCATCTTCCCAAGTGCTCTTCGTGCTGAGCCGAGGGTGCAGTGCAGGAGGCTGACAAAGATGAGTGAATAGATTATTCTTCATTCTCACACTGAAATGACATGTGTGGGTGGGGCATGAGGTTAGGGATGCATGAGCCCCCGTTGTTAAATCCTTTTGTGGCTGAATATTTAAGGATGTTAAGAAATTATGGCTGGAGGTGGTGGCTCATACCTATACTCTCAGCACTTTGGGAGACTGAGGTGAGAGATTGCGAGAGCCTAGGATTTCAAGATCAGCCTGGGCAACATAGTGAGACCTTTTCTCTACAAAAACAATTGTTTTAAAAAAGTGATGATAGTATATTACAAAATAACATATATAATATCATCCCAAGTTTATATACATAAAAGAGAAATATGCTAAAATAAAAAAGAAGGATTCTCTGTGGTAGAGTTATGAGTGATGTTTTAAATTTGATTTTTAAAATGGATTTTCAAAATGATTTTCAAATTATATGGGAGGTGGAAAATTCAAAGTGCTGAGGCACAGGGCCAGGCGGCCCACGAGGTAGCCCTGAAGGGGCAGCGATCTGTGGCTCCAATGAGCCAATCATTGGGAAACTGGCATCTTCTTGGGGCTGGGACAGGAGAGCTTTGTTGGTGGGAGACGAGGGGAAAGCAGAAGGAAAGAGGGCAGGGGAAAGGCAAGGTCACCCTTGCTCAGCCCCTTCTTTTCTCTGCCAGGACTTTACTGCCTTAACACCCTAACACTCCCAGGCCAGGCAGGCAGCAAGACACATGGGGACAGTGAGCTATAAAGCAGTGAATACCACAGATTCCTGAGACACAAGAGGCAGATTGTTCCCTCTCTGCATATGTTTGTATTTAAATAGCCTCATGTTCAGACAAGCAACTTGGATTTGCTTCAGTCTTCTCAGGATGGGTGAGAAAAACACTGGAAATGCTCAAAACGAGGCAGAACACACCTGTCAGGGTGGAGATGGCATCCAAGTGAATGAACGCGAGTCTGTTATCAATGAATTATATCCGGTGTAACCAGATGTAGAGAGATTGTCTTGTGTGAGAATGCACCAGCAGGAAAAGGGGTTGACGAGGCAGAGTCAGGGTCCCTGCACCGGCAGCTATTTTAAATGAATTGACCCAGGGTTTCCACATTCACTCATAAAACATTTGTTCATTGAACACATATTTGGCTCAAATTCCGCTTCCACCTCAGACAGCTATGCAGCCCGGAGCACATGACTGAGCTTTCCTGTGACACTGTTTCTCTACTGTGCTGACAGCCAGAGGTTTCCTGCAGAGCTGGAGATCTTGGTAGCCTCCAGGTGTCTGTCTGGCAACATGAACTGTGCATGAATCCTTGTCTTCTCAGATGCTGGAGCGCCAACCTACATGTATGAGTTTCAGTATCGTCCAAGCTTCTCATCAGACATGAAACCCAAGACGGTGATAGGAGACCATGGGGATGAGCTCTTCTCCGTCTTTGGGGCCCCATTTTTAAAAGGTAATGGCTCCTTCCTGTCTGTGAGCTAGGAGTTAGAGACTTGGGTTCCAGTCTCGGTGTGGTGGCCTTCAGCAATTTTGTCCTCTCCTGGTATTAGTTTCCTCATTCTGTATAACAGGGTTGAATGTCATTGGGTTGTCCGCCAGCTTCCTCCCACTCTAACACATGTGAGGGGGGATGTGTATTCATGTGCCCTCTGCACAGACACTCAGAATCCTGCTCTGTGACATCAACAAGACAGATGGTGGGGGGGGGGGGTGGTCTCCTGCAGGATTCACTATGACAGGGTTCAATGTCATTGGGTTGTCCCCCGGCTTCCTCCCGTTCTAACACACCTGAGGGAGGATGTGTATTCACGTACCCTCTGCCACAGACACTCAGAATCCTGGGCTGTGTCATCAACAAGATAGGCGGTGGGACACATGCGGGGCCCTGCTCTAGGTTGAGAAGCCACCAATCAATTTCCCTCTCCCAGGAGCGCTGAGAAAGTGAGTGAGGGTGAGGTTAGAATTGGTGTTAACCCTGAGTCAGGTCTAATGTGTGTCTGTTTGTCTTTCTGTCTGTCTCTAACAAAAACTCATAAACCTTTACATTTAATAATTGTTCATTTAGAATTCACAGGATGTATGAATTTGGAATAGGAGAAGAGACTATTTTTTATATGGTTTATAGTCAGCAAGATGGCCATCCCATAGGCTGGGAAGGTGCCTCTGGCCAAGCCCAGAAATGGGCTCATTGAAGGAGGGGTTGGGTAGGAGCTTTATGTGAACGGATTGGCTAAACATACCTGTTCAACAGGTTACAGGGGGAGCAATGGATATTCATGAAGACAGTCCTGACACATGTGTATTAAACAAACACGTATGTAACATGGCCCATGTTCACCTGGTGGTGGACACCTAATATTTAAATGTATTACAATTACGGCCTGTAAGTCCAAAGGTCTTCTCAGGACACGAAGCTCAGCAAGTGGGGAGCCTCTGTACACCGGCCAGGTCCAGTCCATGGTTGGTGATGTTCTTATCTGGAGAAAGTTACTGAAATCAGTCTCTTATGCAATCAAAGCCGTAGTTAAGTCTGGCGAGTCAGGGTTCTGTTTGTCTGCGTATCCCAGCTGCAGCCGTTGTTATTATTTTCATTTTGCTTAACTCCAGGCCAGTGCTGGTTTAGCTGCTAGAGAAAGAGAAGCACCTCGTGGCAGTGAGAACAAAGTGGACTCTTTAAGGGTAAAGATGTAGGCCTGAACCCTTGCCCGACGTGGCCTTAGGTCTCGTTTTTAATTTGGTGTCTTATTGCCACAAAGAGTGTGTTCTGTCAGAATGATGACCTTTATTTTATTGCTGATGCTGGTCCGGTGGTGTCTAAATCACAAAAGGGAGGGAGTATTATGAGGCGTGTCTGACCTCCTGTCCGTTCCCAGGCAGGAACAGAGTTGAAGGTTTTTCGAGGCTCCCCTTAGCCCAGAGAGGATGTGTTCAGTCAGTTGGGGGTGTTAGGATTTTATTTTTAGTTTACATTATAGAATATTTAAAAAAAATCCTTTCACAGTGTCTTCTAAGTCTTAACTCTCAGCAGTTACAGATCAGATGGGACTCACCCCAAGGCTGCTCAGAACGCACCAGCGCCTCTGGGCATCTCACTGTGCATGCTTAGGCGCCTTGCGGCTCTGTTGTTTTTCAGAATGTGAATTGTGGGTGTGTGCTGGGAAGGGAGAAAAGACCCAAGAGAGAGCAACCCTAGGAGGTGGGGTTGCTGTAGAGGAAACCCTGGGGTGGGGCATTTCCTGTGACCCTGAGCGGGGAGGAGGCAGGCGAGGGTCACAGGAGACAAAGGCAGCCAGCCAGTGGAATGACACATGCCCATTGCTGAGCCCTAGGTCAGATATGCTGAAAGGTAAAGTACACACAAATCCACCATGATCTTCTAAAAGTGCAGACTTCAGCTCAGTGGGTGTGGAGCATGCGCCAAGACTATGTTTCCAGCAGACTCGCACGTGATGTTGACGCTGCAGGTCCACCGACCGCACTTTGAGTAACAAAGCCTCTTTTTCTTCTTCCCCACAGAGGGTGCCTCAGAAGAGGAGATCAGACTTAGCAAGATGGTGATGAAATTCTGGGCCAACTTTGCTCGCAATGGGTGAGGCTGGTGGCAAAGACAGAGCACGGCTGGTGAGGGTGGGGGGCGGGGCATGCCTATTGGGAAGGGGCAGCTTCTAAGGTTCTAGTGATCAAACTTCTGTAGCACTCTGACAATGAGAGCTCTCCACAAATGGAGAGGCCGCCCCTGGAGATAGCGAGCTCTCCATCTCTGGAGGTATACAAGCCTCTTGACAGAGATAACTTGGGCTTCCTCGCATGTCTCTGAAGATTGTTGGGAGCACACAGCAGCTTTGGGGCAATTCTAATTGATTCTGTTTCCAGAAACCCCAATGGGGAAGGGCTGCCCCACTGGCCAGCGTACAACCAGAAGGAAGAGTATCTGCAGATTGGTGCCAACACCCAGGCGGCCCAGAAGCTGAAGGACAAAGAAGTAGCTTTCTGGACCAACCTCTTTGCCAAGAAGGCAGTGGAGAAGCCACCCCAGACAGAACACATAGAGCTGTGAATGAAGATCCAGCCGGCCTTGGGAGCCTGGAGGAGCAAAGACTGGGGTCTTTTGCGAAAGGCATTGCAGGTTCAGAAGGCATCTTACCATGGCTGGGGAATTGTCTGGTGGAGGGGGGCCGGGGACAGAGGCCATGAAGGAGCAAGTTTTGTATTTGTGACTTCAGCTTTGGGAATAAAGGATCTTTTGAAAGCCAAATTGGTGCTTGTGTCTTGCACTGGAGATTAATACTTTGTCCTCAGAGACAGAACGATGATGAAAGAGGCAATGTGAGAAGGAAGGTGGCTTTGCTGGGGATGGCCTGGTCTCAGGATGAGCAGAGTCCAGAGGGCTGGGTCATGGACGGTGCTCAGGGGAGCTCTGGGCCTGATGCACGTTTCTGGGCCCCCAACAATTTCCAACAATACGAGTTGGGATGGCCAGGGGGCAGGATCCCTACCCTCTATTTGGAGTTGCCCGTGGAAATGGAAGTGGCCCAGGCTGAGAATGAGTCTGGATCAGGGAAGAGGGAGGCATGCTGAGGTGATCCCATGGCACCATTGCATGGCACTTACTGACCGTTGCACAGGCCTGCAACACCTTTCTGAGTATGTACACTAGCCTCCCATACCCCTCCATGAGGCTGTCTCTTCCAACAACCGGTCTAAACTCCTTCTGTAGCCTGGACCACTTCTGGTGTGGGCAGTGACCACCTTGGAGGTGGTCCATTCTTCTCCAGAGGGTCATCCTAAACTGTGTCTTTCAGAATCCCATGGGTGATTTCCGGATTCTGTTAGTACGTAGAAAGCTCTAAAGCATGTCATTCCCACCTTATCAGCAAGAGGAAGCCGGATTATCCTCAAAATCATAACTTTTCCTGCACCAAAGAGCTGAAGTTGCAAGGCACATGGTTCTCTCGAAATCAAAGGGAAGACGAGCACCTAGGGGGAGTGGTGGGATGTGAACACTGGCTTACTTCTCACCTGCAGGCAGGAGACAGCGTGACCATAATGAGCAGAAATACTCTATGAATTTTATTCAGTGCTGAAGGCCAAGTGTGGGCCACTGTAAGAGTATAAAACCTCTGGGAACCATGGACCCATGGGGAGTTGACTCCCATCACGGACTCTACTCCATGGGTATTTATCAGGGCCCATGAGAAAGATTGGGGTAGACAGTAAGACTGGAGAAAGTCTGCCTTCAGGAATGCAGGCATGAGCCCTGCTCACACCCTTCACCCCTAAAGAACAAAATCCTTCAATCATTGCAGAATGGCCAGGAAATCTTGTCCTCCTCAAGGTACTGGTAGAGACATATTGACGTTGAAGATAAGGAACCTTTTAAAACTCTATACCCCTGGGAGAGGGACAGGGAGTCATCTTGGGCCCAGATTATTGGTCTTTTACTGCTGGGGATGGTCAATATCTCTGACAAACCTCCATCTCCAACAGCAAGAAATGAAGGTCCTGCCTAAGGTTGAGGCTGGACCACGACAAGAGCAGGCACTCCTGGCTGCTACCATGGAGTTAGCAAGTCCCAGGTAACAGAAATCTGCTGCTGGGAGAGACAGCAAAGCATGCAGAGCAACCCTCTTGTAAAAGCAGGTGCACAGGACAGGCCTAAAGCTGAGAGTGGAACAAGACATTAGGAAAATCGTTCAGAAAACCAGCCTTTACACAAGCACACCAGAACCAGCACAAGGGAGCACTGGAAGCATTTGAAGCAGATGGTGCGTTGATGATAGCCATAGCAACAACAAAACTATTCCCCGATCACCACACTCGAAATACGCGTGCGCGCGCACACACACACACACACACACACACATGCGTGCACACACAAAATCAGTCTAGCAGCAGAAGAAAAGATATGTCCATTTCCTGTCACGGATACTACTTACTTCAGTTTCAACTCACTTACCCATGATGTCAAGTATTGAATTCAAAATTGCAAACCTTATAAAGGAAGCAACACCTATTAACAAGAGACAAAGCAGTTGGGCACAGTGGTGCATGCCTGTAGTCCCAGCTACTTAGGAGGCTGATGCAGGAGGATTGCTTGAACCTGTGAGTTCAAGGCTGTAGTGCACTGTAATTGCACCTATGAATAACCACCTGCACTCTAGTCATGGTATTATGGTGAAATAGCATCACTTAGAGTGAGAGAGAGGGAGAGAGAGAGAGAGAGAGAGACAGACAGACAGACAAACAAAGCAATCAACAGAACCAGATTCAGAGATAACCTAGGTGTTAGACTAACAGACTGGGAATTTAAAATAACTATATGGAATACTTCCATGAACAGATGGCTAGTTTCGGCAGAGAGGTAGAAACTATGAGAAAGAAGCAAATAGAAATGTTAGAAATGAAAAAAAAATAGTAACAGAAATTAGAAATGCCTCTAATGGATTCATCAGTAGATCTGACACAGCTGAGGAATGAATGAGTGTAGCAGAAGACAGGCCAGTATAAATTACCCAACTTAAAATGAAGAAAATCAGTGAAAAAACAAAAAAACAGGGAATCAAAGAACTGTCAGATAATATCTAATGGTCCAACATATGCATAACTGGAATCCCAGAAAGAGAAGACAGAGCAGGCAGAAGAAAATATTTGAAGAGATAATGGCTGAGAATTTTCCAAAAGTAATGAAAAACATCAAGGCATAGGTCCAAGAGCCTGGAAAACCCCAAGCAGGATTCAACAACAACAGCAACAACAGCAACAACAACATACACATTTAGACACATACTGAGAAAATATTGAAGGCAGCCGGGGAAAAAGACATTGCATACAAAGAAAGGGATTAGAGCAGATTTTTCATTGGAAACTATGCAAGCCAAAAAATAATGGAGTGACACCTTTAAAGTATTCAAATGAAAAATATCTTTGCAGAATTCTATATCCAGCAAAAACACTGTTCAAAAAATATAGGGAAAAATGTTTTCAGATGAACAATAGAGAGAATTTATAATTACATACTTGTGCTACCAAAAATATAAAAGGAAATTCTTTATGCAGAAGGTATATGATACAGGACAAAAACTTAGATATTTATCAAAGAAGTGAAGCTCTACATATAACTTTAAAATAAAGGTAAAGTAGGCTATTTTTCCTTATATTTAATTACTGTTTAAAACAAAAATAGCACCAATGAACTGTGGATTCAGAGCATACGTAAGAATAAAATATACGACAAAAATAATATGAAAGATGAGAGACAGGTATTTGAAGTACAGTTTTGTAAGATTCTTACACTTTGTGTAATTGGTATTGTCTGAAGGTATAAGGTGATTAATCAAATATGTATATTGTATACCCAGGAAAACCAATAAATAATTTTAAAAAGAGACATGAATAATAACACAATAGAGGAAATAACATGAAATCATAAATACTTGCTACACGAGCAAGCAGACAGGAGAAGAACAAAGACACAGGAACAAATGAAAAAGTACTGCTGAAGTGACAGATTTTAATCCAACCGTATCAATAATTATACTAAACAAAAATGATGTAAACACACCAATTAAAAATGATTTTCAGATTGGATTAAAGAAAACACAAAACGCAACCTAATGCTGCGTCATAGTTAGTCCAAATTCACGTTTCAATGTTTGACTCCTGGTGGCTTTCAAGCCTCAGCCTTCCCTCGTCCCCTCTTGCTGACACCTGGAAAGCTGATAAGAAAGCCTGGGTGCTTCCTCCTTTGTTGCTGGAGGAAAATTCAAAGCTTACCATGAGAAAGCTGACCACAGCCCCAGTGCGGAATCCTCATACCACACCTGGTCGTCCTGTCGGAGACAGCGTCCCAGAGCTCCTTGAGCCTCAGTGGAGGGAAGAAACAGCATATTTTTTCCTTCTGGTCCAGAGAGGGGGGAGACGCTACAGAGCAGGGGTCGGTAAGCTGCAGCCCACAGGCCAAACCTGTCAGACCGTGGGATCCTTGGGTCAGGACCAAGGTCAAACTCGTTTTGGGGCTCCCCAAGAAGTGCTGGGCAATGCAACCTGGTGGATGGACTGAGAGCTGCCCAGCAGATGGATCTGTACCCAGGGAAGTGCACATTGGCCTTTGGTGAACAGTCCATGGTACCCTTGAACTCTATAATAATAGCAGTAATAGGCCGGGCACAGTGACTCACACCTGTAATCCCAGCACTTTGGGAGGCCGAGGTGGGCGGGTCACCTGAGGTTAGGAGTTCGAGACCAGCCTGGCCAACACAGTGAAATCCCATGTCTACAAAAAATACAAAAATTAGCCAGACATGGTGGCGGGTGCCTGTAATCCCAGCTAGTCGGGAGGCTGAGGCAGGAGAATCGCTTGAACCTGGGAGGCGGAGGTGGCAGTGAGCCAAGATCGTGCTACTGCACTCCAGCCTGGGCAATGAGAGTGAAACGCCGTCACAAAAGAAAGAAGGAAGGAAGGAAGGAAGGAAGGAAGGAAGGAAAGAAAGAAAGAAAGGGAAAGGAAAGGAAAGGAGGAAGGAAAGAAGGAAGGAAGAAAGAAAGAAAAAGAAAAGAAAGAAAGAGGGAAAGGACGGAAGAAAGAAGGAAGGAAGGAAAAAAGAAAGAAAGAAAGAATAATAGCAGTAATAGAAGTAAGCAAAACTCACTGCATAGTTATTATGTGTTTAATTATAAAATACTCTTCATATTAACTCAGAGAGTCTTCACAGAAACTGTACGAGCAGTTCACTTGGTATCAACCACGTGAACATCACCACGAGGCCCAAGAAAACTGGGCTGGAAAGTGACAGACAGGACCTGCTGTGGAATTTGCTGTGCAAACAAACAAAAACAAGACAGGATGCTCATTCTAACAATTTTGAAGCATTTCAGGACAGCAGGAGCACAGCGTTAAAGCCACGTACAGCCCTCCCGCACAGGTCTCAGGCCCAGGAAAACGGCCCTGGTCACAAGAGCTGGAATATGAAGCTGCGCAGCCTGAATCTAGAGCCTGAGTCTTTAGGTGCGAAGCAGTACTGCCTTCTCACCCACAACAGTGTTTGAAATCCCTGTCTGGGCCTGTCCTGGTTTCTATTTGCATGGTCCTCATTCTGGCCAAGGGCGCCCATTTGGAGGCGAGTCTCTGGTGCCCCCTTGTGGGCAGTGTCAGATAGCCACTGTGCTTCCAGGGCAGAGTCAGAACCACAACCCCAGGCCCAGGCTCCCAGCAATGTCCCCAGATAGTGGTGCGGACGCCTTGGCTGACACATCCAGGGACAGCATCAAGACTGGTCTCTTGGCTCTTTCAACCTCTAGAATCGTCATCACGCACGGGCTGTTTGGGTGGGAGTTTCCAAATCTTATTCCTCTTTCAAACTGAGATTAAATGCCTTCTGTCTCAGGGTCCTCCCCAACCTCTAACACAAAACCGATCCAGTTCCTGGCATCTCAGAAGTGTTCAGCAAACTCCATCTACCCAGCGTTTTTCTGCAAAGGTCCATCTCTTTCCTCTTCCCTGAACCGTTCTAAAACTTGCGAATTTAAAAATCCAACTGTTTTTCCTCTCCACACTCCCCCAACCTCAATACTTCACCTCTGACACCAGATGTGTGGGCTTTTCCCACACACCAATTTTCCAGTGCATGCCCACTGAATATCCTCTAATGCAGTCCCATCTGACACCGTCTGCCTGGAGACAGCACCAGATCCCACCGCTTAAGGGCTCAGTCCCACAAGAATGCCCCCATGTCAGAGACCAGTCACAAGTCTCAGGTTGTAACTGTGAAGCAGGTTCACCACAGGCCGGTTACCAGCCTGTCTGGATCTGGTGTGACACAACAGCCCCACACCCAACAAATCTATGAAGCATTATTATTACTTTTAGCAAGAAGGCATTCAATCTGTTTGAAGGAGGATTAAGAGTTGGGAAACTCCCACCCAAACAGAGAGCAAGGGACAACAGAAGGCTGCCTGGGGCAGATGGAATCTTAGCTGGGCATGCCCTGCTTGTCCTGCAGCTGCAGGACTGTGAAGACAGTCCGCCCAGGGTTTCATACTTTGGGGGAACCATAGCATGCTGGGCTAAAGTACTGAAGAACATCTTGTTCCCAGGGAGGGAATGGAACAGAGCCGGGGCTGTTACAGCCAGTCCCTCCATGTCAGGACGTTGCACTCTAGCACATTCTACAGTTATTCTCCAGAACTGCAAGTGAGAAAAGAGGGACGCCTGTCCTGCACTAACCTGTGCTTCTGAGGAACTGGCCACCAGCTGAGGGTTCCCATGATCACCGCCCTGAGTTTGATCATTTGCTAGAGTAGCTCACTGAACTCAGGGAACAACTTATGTATATTTTTTAGTTTATTTTAAAGAGTATTATAATAAAGGGTACAGATGGAAGCCAGATGAAACAGATGCATTGGACAAGGTATGGGAAATAGACACAGAGCTTCCATGCTTTCTCTGGGGTTTACCACCCTCCCAGTACCCCCATGTTTTCAGCAACCTGGAAACTCTCCAAACTCTGTCCTTCTGGGTTTTGATGGAGGCCTCCTTACATAGGCATGATTGATTGAATCATTGGTCATTGGTGATCAACTCAACCTCTAAGGAGGACCCAAGGAGGAGTTGACTCCCTTCACAGAGTCTACCCAATGACATCTATCAGGAGACCATGAGAAAGATTGGGGTAGATAGTAAGACTGGAGAGGGCCAGGAACAGTGACTCACACCTGTAATCCAGGATGCTCATTGTTAGAATGAGCATCCTGTCTTGTTTTTGTTTGTTTGCACAGCAAATTCCACAGCAGGTCCTGTCTGTCACTTTCCAGCCCAGTTTTCTTGGGCCTCGTGGTGATGTTCACGTGGTTGATACCAAGTGAACTGCTCGTACAGTTTCTGTGAAGACTCTCTGAGTTAATATGAAGAGTATTTTATAATTAAACACATAATAACTATGCAGTGAGTTTTGCTTACTTCTATTACTGCTATTATTCTTTCTTTCTTTCTTTTTTCCTTCCTTCCTTCTTTCTTCCGTCCTTTCCCTCTTTCTTTCTTTTCTTTTTCTTTCTTTCTTCCTTCCTTCTTTCCTTCCTCCTTTCCTTTCCTTTCCCTTTCTTTCTTTCTTTCCTTCCTTCCTTCCTTCCTTCCTTCCTTCTTTCTTTTGTGACGGCGTTTCACTCTCATTGCCCAGGCTGGAGTGCAGTAGCACGATCTTGGCTCACTGCCACCTCCGCCTCCCAGGTTCAAGCGATTCTCCTGCCTCAGCCTCCCGACTAGCTGGGATTACAGGCACCCGCCACCATGTCTGGCTAATTTTTGTATTTTTTGTAGACATGGGATTTCACTGTGTTGGCCAGGCTGGTCTCGAACTCCTAACCTCAGGTGACCCGCCCACCTCGGCCTCCCAAAGTGCTGGGATTACAGGTGTGAGTCACTGTGCCCGGCCTATTACTGCTATTATTATAGAGTTCAAGGGTACCATGGACTGTTCACCAAAGGCCAATGTGCACTTCCCTGGGTACAGATCCATCTGCTGGGCAGCTCTCAGTCCATCCACCAGGTTGCATTGCCCAGCACTTCTTGGGGAGCCCCAAAACGAGTTTGACCTTGGTCCTGACCCAAGGATCCCACGGTCTGACAGGTTTGGCCTGTGGGCTGCAGCTTACCGACCCCTGCTCTGTAGCGTCTCCCCCCTCTCTGGACCAGAAGGAAAAAATATGCTGTTTCTTCCCTCCACTGAGGCTCAAGGAGCTCTGGGACGCTGTCTCCGACAGGACGACCAGGTGTGGTATGAGGATTCCGCACTGGGGCTGTGGTCAGCTTTCTCATGGTAAGCTTTGAATTTTCCTCCAGCAACAAAGGAGGAAGCACCCAGGCTTTCTTATCAGCTTTCCAGGTGTCAGCAAGAGGGGACGAGGGAAGGCTGAGGCTTGAAAGCCACCAGGAGTCAAACATTGAAACGTGAATTTGGACTAACTATGACGCAGCATTAGGTTGCGTTTTGTGTTTTCTTTAATCCAATCTGAAAATCATTTTTAATTGGTGTGTTTACATCATTTTTGTTTAGTATAATTATTGATACGGTTGGATTAAAATCTGTCACTTCAGCAGTACTTTTTCATTTGTTCCTGTGTCTTTGTTCTTCTCCTGTCTGCTTGCTCGTGTAGCAAGTATTTATGATTTCATGTTATTTCCTCTATTGTGTTATTATTCATGTCTCTTTTTAAAATTATTTATTGGTTTTCCTGGGTATACAATATACATATTTGATTAATCACCTTATACCTTCAGACAATACCAATTACACAAAGTGTAAGAATCTTACAAAACTGTACTTCAAATACCTGTCTCTCATCTTTCATATTATTTTTGTCGTATATTTTATTCTTACGTATGCTCTGAATCCACAGTTCATTGGTGCTATTTTTGTTTTAAACAGTAATTAAATATAAGGAAAAATAGCCTACTTTACCTTTATTTTAAAGTTATATGTAGAGCTTCACTTCTTTGATAAATATCTAAGTTTTTGTCCTGTATCATATACCTTCTGCATAAAGAATTTCCTTTTATATTTTTGGTAGCACAAGTATGTAATTATAAATTCTCTCTATTGTTCATCTGAAAACATTTTTCCCTATATTTTTTGAACAGTGTTTTTGCTGGATATAGAATTCTGCAAAGATATTTTTCATTTGAATACTTTAAAGGTGTCACTCCATTATTTTTTGGCTTGCATAGTTTCCAATGAAAAATCTGCTCTAATCCCTTTCTTTGTATGCAATGTCTTTTTCCCCGGCTGCCTTCAATATTTTCTCAGTATGTGTCTAAATGTGTATGTTGTTGTTGCTGTTGTTGCTGTTGTTGTTGAATCCTGCTTGGGGTTTTCCAGGCTCTTGGACCTATGCCTTGATGTTTTTCATTACTTTTGGAAAATTCTCAGCCATTATCTCTTCAAATATTTTCTTCTGCCTGCTCTGTCTTCTCTTTCTGGGATTCCAGTTATGCATATGTTGGACCATTAGATATTATCTGACAGTTCTTTGATTCCCTGTTTTTTTGTTTTTTCACTGATTTTCTTCATTTTAAGTTGGGTAATTTATACTGGCCTGTCTTCTGCTACACTCATTCATTCCTCAGCTGTGTCAGATCTACTGATGAATCCATTAGAGGCATTTCTAATTTCTGTTACTATTTTTTTTTCATTTCTAACATTTCTATTTGCTTCTTTCTCATAGTTTCTACCTCTCTGCCGAAACTAGCCATCTGTTCATGGAAGTATTCCATATAGTTATTTTAAATTCCCAGTCTGTTAGTCTAACACCTAGGTTATCTCTGAATCTGGTTCTGTTGA
Source organism: Pongo abelii (assembly GCF_028885655.2). Taxonomy (NCBI): domain Eukaryota; kingdom Metazoa; phylum Chordata; class Mammalia; order Primates; family Hominidae; genus Pongo; species Pongo abelii. The sequence goes on from NC_072003.2 coordinate 55,048,809, forward strand.
TTGCTTTGTTTGTCTGTCTGTCTGTCTCTCTCTCTCTCTCTCTCTCCCTCTCTCTCACTCTAAGTGATGCTATTTCACCATAATACCATGACTAGAGTGCAGGTGGTTATTCATAGGTGCAATTACAGTGCACTACAGCCTTGAACTCACAGGTTCAAGCAATCCTCCTGCATCAGCCTCCTAAGTAGCTGGGACTACAGGCATGCACCACTGTGCCCAACTGCTTTGTCTCTTGTTAATAGGTGTTGCTTCCTTTATAAGGTTTGCAATTTTGAATTCAATACTTGACATCATGGGTAAGTGAGTTGAAACTGAAGTAAGTAGTATCCGTGACAGGAAATGGACATATCTTTTCTTCTGCTGCTAGACTGATTTTGTGTGTGCACGCATGTGTGTGTGTGTGTGTGTGTGTGTGCGCGCGCACGCGTATTTCGAGTGTGGTGATCGGGGAATAGTTTTGTTGTTGCTATGGCTATCATCAACGCACCATCTGCTTCAAATGCTTCCAGTGCTCCCTTGTGCTGGTTCTGGTGTGCTTGTGTAAAGGCTGGTTTTCTGAACGATTTTCCTAATGTCTTGTTCCACTCTCAGCTTTAGGCCTGTCCTGTGCACCTGCTTTTACAAGAGGGTTGCTCTGCATGCTTTGCTGTCTCTCCCAGCAGCAGATTTCTGTTACCTGGGACTTGCTAACTCCATGGTAGCAGCCAGGAGTGCCTGCTCTTGTCGTGGTCCAGCCTCAACCTTAGGCAGGACCTTCATTTCTTGCTGTTGGAGATGGAGGTTTGTCAGAGATATTGACCATCCCCAGCAGTAAAAGACCAATAATCTGGGCCCAAGATGACTCCCTGTCCCTCTCCCAGGGGTATAGAGTTTTAAAAGGTTCCTTATCTTCAACGTCAATATGTCTCTACCAGTACCTTGAGGAGGACAAGATTTCCTGGCCATTCTGCAATGATTGAAGGATTTTGTTCTTTAGGGGTGAAGGGTGTGAGCAGGGCTCATGCCTGCATTCCTGAAGGCAGACTTTCTCCAGTCTTACTGTCTACCCCAATCTTTCTCATGGGCCCTGATAAATACCCATGGAGTAGAGTCCGTGATGGGAGTCAACTCCCCATGGGTCCATGGTTCCCAGAGGTTTTATACTCTTACAGTGGCCCACACTTGGCCTTCAGCACTGAATAAAATTCATAGAGTATTTCTGCTCATTATGGTCACGCTGTCTCCTGCCTGCAGGTGAGAAGTAAGCCAGTGTTCACATCCCACCACTCCCCCTAGGTGCTCGTCTTCCCTTTGATTTCGAGAGAACCATGTGCCTTGCAACTTCAGCTCTTTGGTGCAGGAAAAGTTATGATTTTGAGGATAATCCGGCTTCCTCTTGCTGATAAGGTGGGAATGACATGCTTTAGAGCTTTCTACGTACTAACAGAATCCGGAAATCACCCATGGGATTCTGAAAGACACAGTTTAGGATGACCCTCTGGAGAAGAATGGACCACCTCCAAGGTGGTCACTGCCCACACCAGAAGTGGTCCAGGCTACAGAAGGAGTTTAGACCGGTTGTTGGAAGAGACAGCCTCATGGAGGGGTATGGGAGGCTAGTGTACATACTCAGAAAGGTGTTGCAGGCCTGTGCAACGGTCAGTAAGTGCCATGCAATGGTGCCATGGGATCACCTCAGCATGCCTCCCTCTTCCCTGATCCAGACTCATTCTCAGCCTGGGCCACTTCCATTTCCACGGGCAACTCCAAATAGAGGGTAGGGATCCTGCCCCCTGGCCATCCCAACTCGTATTGTTGGAAATTGTTGGGGGCCCAGAAACGTGCATCAGGCCCAGAGCTCCCCTGAGCACCGTCCATGACCCAGCCCTCTGGACTCTGCTCATCCTGAGACCAGGCCATCCCCAGCAAAGCCACCTTCCTTCTCACATTGCCTCTTTCATCATCGTTCTGTCTCTGAGGACAAAGTATTAATCTCCAGTGCAAGACACAAGCACCAATTTGGCTTTCAAAAGATCCTTTATTCCCAAAGCTGAAGTCACAAATACAAAACTTGCTCCTTCATGGCCTCTGTCCCCGGCCCCCCTCCACCAGACAATTCCCCAGCCATGGTAAGATGCCTTCTGAACCTGCAATGCCTTTCGCAAAAGACCCCAGTCTTTGCTCCTCCAGGCTCCCAAGGCCGGCTGGATCTTCATTCACAGCTCTATGTGTTCTGTCTGGGGTGGCTTCTCCACTGCCTTCTTGGCAAAGAGGTTGGTCCAGAAAGCTACTTCTTTGTCCTTCAGCTTCTGGGCCGCCTGGGTGTTGGCACCAATCTGCAGATACTCTTCCTTCTGGTTGTACGCTGGCCAGTGGGGCAGCCCTTCCCCATTGGGGTTTCTGGAAACAGAATCAATTAGAATTGCCCCAAAGCTGCTGTGTGCTCCCAACAATCTTCAGAGACATGCGAGGAAGCCCAAGTTATCTCTGTCAAGAGGCTTGTATACCTCCAGAGATGGAGAGCTCGCTATCTCCAGGGGCGGCCTCTCCATTTGTGGAGAGCTCTCATTGTCAGAGTGCTACAGAAGTTTGATCACTAGAACCTTAGAAGCTGCCCCTTCCCAATAGGCATGCCCCGCCCCCCACCCTCACCAGCCGTGCTCTGTCTTTGCCACCAGCCTCACCCATTGCGAGCAAAGTTGGCCCAGAATTTCATCACCATCTTGCTAAGTCTGATCTCCTCTTCTGAGGCACCCTCTGTGGGGAAGAAGAAAAAGAGGCTTTGTTACTCAAAGTGCGGTCGGTGGACCTGCAGCGTCAACATCACGTGCGAGTCTGCTGGAAACATAGTCTTGGCGCATGCTCCACACCCACTGAGCTGAAGTCTGCACTTTTAGAAGATCATGGTGGATTTGTGTGTACTTTACCTTTCAGCATATCTGACCTAGGGCTCAGCAATGGGCATGTGTCATTCCACTGGCTGGCTGCCTTTGTCTCCTGTGACCCTCGCCTGCCTCCTCCCCGCTCAGGGTCACAGGAAATGCCCCACCCCAGGGTTTCCTCTACAGCAACCCCACCTCCTAGGGTTGCTCTCTCTTGGGTCTTTTCTCCCTTCCCAGCACACACCCACAATTCACATTCTGAAAAACAACAGAGCCGCAAGGCGCCTAAGCATGCACAGTGAGATGCCCAGAGGCGCTGGTGCGTTCTGAGCAGCCTTGGGGTGAGTCCCATCTGATCTGTAACTGCTGAGAGTTAAGACTTAGAAGACACTGTGAAAGGATTTTTTTTAAATATTCTATAATGTAAACTAAAAATAAAATCCTAACACCCCCAACTGACTGAACACATCCTCTCTGGGCTAAGGGGAGCCTCGAAAAACCTTCAACTCTGTTCCTGCCTGGGAACGGACAGGAGGTCAGACACGCCTCATAATACTCCCTCCCTTTTGTGATTTAGACACCACCGGACCAGCATCAGCAATAAAATAAAGGTCATCATTCTGACAGAACACACTCTTTGTGGCAATAAGACACCAAATTAAAAACGAGACCTAAGGCCACGTCGGGCAAGGGTTCAGGCCTACATCTTTACCCTTAAAGAGTCCACTTTGTTCTCACTGCCACGAGGTGCTTCTCTTTCTCTAGCAGCTAAACCAGCACTGGCCTGGAGTTAAGCAAAATGAAAATAATAACAACGGCTGCAGCTGGGATACGCAGACAAACAGAACCCTGACTCGCCAGACTTAACTACGGCTTTGATTGCATAAGAGACTGATTTCAGTAACTTTCTCCAGATAAGAACATCACCAACCATGGACTGGACCTGGCCGGTGTACAGAGGCTCCCCACTTGCTGAGCTTCGTGTCCTGAGAAGACCTTTGGACTTACAGGCCGTAATTGTAATACATTTAAATATTAGGTGTCCACCACCAGGTGAACATGGGCCATGTTACATACGTGTTTGTTTAATACACATGTGTCAGGACTGTCTTCATGAATATCCATTGCTCCCCCTGTAACCTGTTGAACAGGTATGTTTAGCCAATCCGTTCACATAAAGCTCCTACCCAACCCCTCCTTCAATGAGCCCATTTCTGGGCTTGGCCAGAGGCACCTTCCCAGCCTATGGGATGGCCATCTTGCTGACTATAAACCATATAAAAAATAGTCTCTTCTCCTATTCCAAATTCATACATCCTGTGAATTCTAAATGAACAATTATTAAATGTAAAGGTTTATGAGTTTTTGTTAGAGACAGACAGAAAGACAAACAGACACACATTAGACCTGACTCAGGGTTAACACCAATTCTAACCTCACCCTCACTCACTTTCTCAGCGCTCCTGGGAGAGGGAAATTGATTGGTGGCTTCTCAACCTAGAGCAGGGCCCCGCATGTGTCCCACCGCCTATCTTGTTGATGACACAGCCCAGGATTCTGAGTGTCTGTGGCAGAGGGTACGTGAATACACATCCTCCCTCAGGTGTGTTAGAACGGGAGGAAGCCGGGGGACAACCCAATGACATTGAACCCTGTCATAGTGAATCCTGCAGGAGACCACCCCCCCCCCCCACCATCTGTCTTGTTGATGTCACAGAGCAGGATTCTGAGTGTCTGTGCAGAGGGCACATGAATACACATCTCCCCTCACATGTGTTAGAGTGGGAGGAAGCTGGCGGACAACCCAATGACATTCAACCCTGTTATACAGAATGAGGAAACTAATACCAGGAGAGGACAAAATTGCTGAAGGCCACCACACCGAGACTGGAACCCAAGTCTCTAACTCCTAGCTCACAGACAGGAAGGAGCCATTACCTTTTAAAAATGGGGCCCCAAAGACGGAGAAGAGCTCATCCCCATGGTCTCCTATCACCGTCTTGGGTTTCATGTCTGATGAGAAGCTTGGACGATACTGAAACTCATACATGTAGGTTGGCGCTCCAGCATCTGAGAAGACAAGGATTCATGCACAGTTCATGTTGCCAGACAGACACCTGGAGGCTACCAAGATCTCCAGCTCTGCAGGAAACCTCTGGCTGTCAGCACAGTAGAGAAACAGAGTCACAGGAAAGCTCAGTCATGTGCTCCGGGCTGCATAGCTGTCTGAGGTGGAAGCGGAATTTGAGCCAAATATGTGTTCAATGAACAAACGTTTTATGAGTGAATGTGGAAACCCTGGGTCAATTCATTTAAAATAGCTGCCGGTGCAGGGACCCTGACTCTGCCTCGTAAATCCCTTTTCCGGCTGGTGCATTCTCACACAAGACAATCTCTCTACATCTGGTTACACCGGATATAATTCATTGATAACAGACTCGCGTTCATTCACTTGGATGCCATCTCCACCCTGACAGGTGTCTTCTGTTCTGCGTCGTTTTGAGCATTTCCAGTGTTTTTCTCACCCATCCTGAGAAGACTGAAGCAAATCCAAGTTGCTTGTCTGAACATGAGGCTATTTAAATACAAACATATGCAGAGAGGGAACAATCTGCCTCTTGTGTCTCAGGAATCTGTGGCACTCACTGCTTTATAGCTCACTGTCCCCATGTGTCTTGCTGCCTGCCTGGCCTGGGAGTATTAGGGTGTTAAGGCAATAAAGTCCTGGCAGAGAAAAGAAGGGGCTGAGCAAGGTTGACCTTGCCTCTCCCCTGCCCTCTTTCCTTCTGCTTTCCCCTCGTCTCCCACCAACAAAGCTCTCCTGTCCCAGCCCCAAGAAGATGCCAGTTTCCCAATGATTGGCTCATTGGAGCCACAGATCACTGCCCCTTCAGGGCTGCCTTGTGGGCCGCCTGGCCCTGTGCCTCAGCACTTTGCACTGGTCGTGATACCCACTGAGAAGTGACACTAAGAAGGAAAGAGTCAGGGCAATGCCAGGCTGGTGCAGAAAATTTACAATGTCTTCCCCTTTGGGTACAGTAAGAAATTTGGAAAATAAAAACAATTAGGAATAATTAGAAGAAACAGAAATATGGAAATGCATAAAGCAAAATCAGATATCACTCATAATTCCACTACCTGAGGCAAGGGCTATGTATTTTTTGTATTTCCTTCTAAAATTTTTCCATATCCTATATAATTTAAAAATCAATTTTAACAATCCAATTTAAAGTATCACTCATAACTCTACCACTCAGAGAATGCTTCTTTTTTATTTTAGCATATCTCCCTTTTATGTATTTAACTTGGGATATTATATATGGTATTTTGTAGTACACTATAATCATTTCCCTTTTAAATTTTTTTGGAGAGACAAGGTCTCACTATGTTGCCCAGGCTGATCTTGAAATCCTAGGCTCTCATAATCCTCCCACCTCAGCCTCCCAAAATGCTGAGAATGTTGGCAAGAGCCACCACCTCCAACCATCATTTCTTAACATCATTAAAAATTCATTCACAAAAGGATTTAACAATGGGAGCTCACGCATCCCTAACCTCATGCCCCACCCGCACATGTCATTTCAGTGTGAGAATGAAGAATAATCTATTCGCCCATATTTGTCAGCCTCCTTCACTGCACCCTCGGCTCAGCAGGAAGCGCACCTGGGAAGATGCCATCCTTCTGTGGCTCTGTAATCCACCTATTAAATGGCTGCTTCAAGGTCAAACAAAACTTGCTAAAAGGAGGGTTTGACCTTGCCTTCGCCCCTCGAACATTTTCCAAAGAATCTCAGAGCCAACCATAGAAGAAAGAGCTTTTGTGAATGATAGAACTTATTTTAGGCAGCATGCTGCCCAAAACGTACTTTGTAAAACTCTTTGGCTAAAGCCATTGATATTTATACAATTCTTACAATCACAACACAAGTCTTCAGAGGAAAGTAGCACACAGATTTGGGTAATGACAATTAGACATAATAAGAGAATCAGAGACAATGAGAGGGCTAGTCATGGAGGACATGCAGATTAAAACAGGCTGATGTGCTTCTTGTTGGTGGGGAAGGCTTATGAAACTGGCAGTGTTATGCTAATTTTTAAACTTAGCATCCCAAATGAGAAAGAGAATTAAGAAATCCACATTCTTATGCAGTGGAATTCAATTTTACAATATTTGCCGAAAGTTCTAAAATGTTTGTATTGTCCAACCTAGTTATTCACCGCTAAAAATAATCCTAAGAAAATTATTAGACATGTGGTTAGAGACTTATGAACATTAGGCTGAGCTCAATGTTATTGTAGCATCAGAATGTGAGTAGCCAGGCTAAACATCTAATAGGATAGGAATATTAAAGTCTATTTAATACAGCCATTTCATGGAATAAGGAATGCTTTGATGAGTTTGTATCAAGATAGAGAAAATCCTCACAACATAGTGTTCTATGAACAAAAGTAAAATATATAATTGATTTTTAAAGTATATAGGACATGGAAAGTCTTTAGATGAAAACACAAAAAATTTATACCACTTGCCTCCAGGTAGTGGAATTATGAGTGATACGTACTTTCTTCTTTTCCTGTTTCCATATTTTTGAAACTTTCTATAATTTAACATATTAATTTTATATTCAGAAATGTTATTTTTATCAAAAAGAGTGAGACAACAATAAGTGAAAATTGATAAAATCTGTGTAGTCCTGGCAAAAAAAAGCAAAACCCTGAACTTAAAGTCATGGGAAATCAGATGAAAAACATAAGTTCAGTATTGCTCAAACCATCAGAAAATGGAGATGGGAACTCTATATATAGATCAGACGCAGAGCATAGGGCAAGGGCAAGTTTAAGAAAGAACAGATTCAACTCCAATGGTCTTGGTTAAAGGTTTTTATCAGGACCCTGTGAAGAAATGAGGGTTATGAGCACCTGCCTCTTCCTGTGCAAAGGTGTGTCAAGGTACCTGCTAGTTAAGCGTTAGCTACTTTTTATCATGCTTATGAAGTTCTAAATTTAAAAACCCTTCCAGCATGGTTAGACAGAGGACATTTCCTAGCTTGCAGACTAGGCGAATGAGAGCTAGAAGAAAAAGAATCCTGTGAATCTCCTCTAGCTGGCACCCAGGAACGGACACTCCTCTCTAGGTGAGCACACACATCCCTAATGTCATGCCCCACCCACACAGCCTCGGGTCAGTGGTGGAAGTTCCTGCATAGACCCTGCCCTTGCCCTGTGCTTGAACGCTACTGCACGCACTGAGATGCATAAAAACCAGCCTCAGACATTGCCATTCTCCAGACCACCTCCCCTACACCCGCCCTGGCTCCTCTCTCTGGCCTTCTTGGTCCTGGACAATACTCTGGATCCCATGCAGGGTTCCCACTTTTTATCCAACTCCAATACTTAACAAACTTGTTTGCAGCCGGCTTGGACCTTAAAACCCTTCCACGACTCATCTTTCAATATTTGTCCTACAGCAGCCCTATGTCCCACAATAACTCCAGGCATGGAGCCCTTGCAGCAGATGCTGTCAGTGTCTCACCTATATCCCCTCTTCCTGGGCATGCCAGTCTGACTTCCACCTCCAGCATCTGCAGCTCCTGGCCTGAGGCCTTTGTCTGGTCACAAGAGACTACTCTGCCCTTATGTGCAGCAGGTCAAAGTCACAGGGAATAAACAACTCCTTGCAAGAGCCTTCAACCAATGACAAGTGGAAGCTGGTGAATAAATACTCTGGCTCCCTTGCCACTCAGATGGGATGCCCCTGAGTGCTGTATTCTCGGTGTTTCCTTGAGTTTCCCAGCTCCAGTTGTCCACAGTGGATACTCCCTTGACAATGCATCCTGGATTGGATTCCATCTCTTTCCTCTCACTTCCCCACCTCCCTACTGCTGTTATCTGGGATCATCACCTTAAAAAAAACTACTTGCCTCTGGATTTTTTTTTCTCAGTCTTCTGCTGGCATAAACCAAAATAAGACAGCACCTCATCCCATGCCATATGGAATCAGCCTTTGAGGCCTGACCCTCAGCTGTTTCCATGTCTGTCTATGCTGGGAGGTAGGTGGGTCAGATACAGAAGCTGGTGGGGTTTGTGTCCCTCCCCTGTTCGACCTCTGGGACTCACCTCTGTGGTTCCGGGCCAGAATCACAGATGGGACACCAAACATCACATCTGCTAACAAGTCCAGGAACAGGTCTTTCTTTTTGACAGGGTCATCTGTTCCTCCTAAGTATTTCTCAGTGGCTTCTGGAATCAGTTCCTTAGCAATTTGCTGAAATAGATCAAAAAGTGACCACCAGCCCCTGGTGAACGATGCAGCTTCTCCAGCCCACCAGGAAGGCCTGCCTCAATGGTAAACCCCATAAGCCCTGTGCAACTCCCAGCTAGGGTAGAAAGTGAAGTGGGAAAGGTGGAAAGATGGGGGAAACCCTCAGGCCCCAGTCTTCATTCTGCCATTTAATTGCTCTACAATTTGGGCAAGTCCTTGTCCCTCTCTGGGTCTCAGTCAATTCCCATGATTCCTAGACTCTTACAACAAGGGGATAGGACTTCCACAAGAGTGACATGGCTGTCTTCTGGTCCAGTTTCCCTTCAGAGAATGGAGAGCTCAACAACTGTTAAAAAAAAAAAAGTTCAGCATTTATGAATCATTGGGAATTAATGATAAGAAACAAACTGACCAACCAACCAAACCAATGCAGTCTGAAAGTCCTCTAATTATGGGTGCTTTTTAAGGGCATGGGTCTTTACTGAAATGGGTGAAATCAATGAATCAAATGGGCTTATATCCAGAAACTCAAGCATTGCAAAGATTACAAAAAAAAAAACAACACAATTTCGGAGAAGCTGTGACAGTGTTTTGCAGTGTGTGTGTGTGTGTGTGTGTGTGTGTGTGTGTGTGTGTGGCTGGGATCCCTACAGTGGTCAGTGACATGGAGACGCAAGGTGTCTGCCAGGCCAGTGTGGAATAGAGGGCTCTGGGGAAGAGGATGTAGACCTCCCAAGTACCCCAACCTGTCACAGATGACACTGAAAGCCTTAGATCCCACCTTCGTGGCTTTGGTCTTTGGTATAACCTCTGAAATCCTTCTGAGGGGCGAACTGCACATCTCTACTCACATAACAACTCTTCCCAAACCTCTGCACTCAGAGACTCGACCAATCTCTAGCATTGCTTCTAGCAGCTTAAGGCTGTGTCCCTAGAATGACCCCAGTATCCTTAACATACCTGCCTGGGAAGGCTCAACCCTGCCAGGACAATTTACTCTGCTCCAGCCAAAACCTGGAGAGAAGCAGCCAGGCCCCTGAACCCAACTAGAGCAGTTACTTTAGAAGCCTGCAATGGTAAACCCTTTCACTACCCTTTGGGATGTAAATCTACCACCCAACCCCATTTCCTTGAGGACCTGAAAGCCTTCTCTTTGCAATGCAAACATTCAGGGAGCTCACTCCTGATCTTCCCTGTCCCTGTGGAAAGAGTAGAGCCTGACTTCAGTGGATTCTTCCTGCGGTCTAATGCATGGCTTCCTGTCCTAAAGATAAGAGGAGTTTGTTTCTGCCCCAGGTGAGCCAGGATGAAGACATCCAGGCAGTCTAGTCACATGAACCAAGCCTCTCCCCACAGACCACAGTGTGTTTCCCTTGGCACACCTAGCCTATGAAACATCATCAGGCTTTTGTTTCCGGGATATGAGTCCAGTCCACGGTAGACTGTTTTCCCTATTGCAGTCATGTTGCTGAATAAACCCGTCCTACTACGTTAACCGGGTTTAGTTTGTTTTATCTTAACTGGAAGGAGAACCCTTCTTTACTTTTAGAAGTCAATTACTTATTACATTTATTTGTTTCCAACTTTTATTTTAGGTTTGCGGGTACCTGTGCAGGTTTGATCATGGGTAATTTGGGTCTCTGGAGTTTGCTGTATAGATTATTTTGTTACTAGGTGTTGAGCATAGCACCCGATTAGGTAGCTTTTCCATCCTCATCTTCCTCTGACCCTCCACTCTCGAGTAGATCCTGATGTCTACTGTTCCCTAGAAGTCAATGGTAACTCAAGAAGAAGCCACTTTCTTTGGATATTTCCAATGAGGTGATGAAGAGCATGAGTGATTTATGGGGGAACTACGCATACCTAGCCCGAGGTGGGAAGCCAGGAAGCCCCCGACTGCCTCTCCAGACTCCTCAACTCCTTCCCCCTCCTAGGCCCCCTCAGTTTTTCCATCTGCACAGTTATTTCTCTACTGGCCCTCACAGCACAGACACTTCAGGATTCTTCAATAGGAAGACAAGAGAGTCTGGGGAGAGGGAATCCCAAGGCCCTGATACCCTGGTGAAAACTGTGCCCTCCTGGAGAAGATTTCCATGGAAATGATAACCCCTGCTGAAGGGAACAGCTGCCCGGGACTCAGAGGTGCAGCTCAGAGAGGGAAGGACTCCTGGGACCAGAGACAGGAGGGCTGATGGGGGTGGTTGAGTCCCTCCAAGAGACGTGGGCCTTCTCACCATTGGAATAATCCAGCCAAACTCCTGCTTGTTAATTCCAACCATGTAGGGGACAGTGTGGAACTTCCTTTCAGCTTGAAGCTCTTCAGGTGTTTTCAGCAGCAGCACCCCATCAATCACAGTGCCCAAAAAGGGTTGACTCTGGGAAGAGAGAAGTGCAGCGCCTGTGATTCCCTCCCTAGTCACACACATGTCCCCAACTCTTCCTGTCTGAGGGTGAAACCAGTACCACAGACCAGCATGGCCATGGGCCATGGCTGCACATGCTCAGATCCTAACTTAGGGGGGTAGGTCTCCGTGACTCAGGGGCAGAACTTCAGGCAGAGGCTGACACTGCTCAGATGATGAGGAGAGGAAGAAATCTTCACTCAGATTGAAATACATGTATTATCTATGTAAAATTACATGTCTATATATTTCAATTTGAAGTGCATGCATTTCCCTCTGTGTGTCCACAGTTGATTTTCGGTAGTCCTGGCAGTTGCTTCTGATAAAGCCCCCATGAGTGCTGAATTAGAGAATACAGGGTCATCACTCAAAGGGGAAATACTGGGTTAGGTTCTTGCAAACCTCTGGCCACAACATTTTCATCAACCTTCTTTTATGTGTGGGTTTCTGTTGAAAGAGACTTCCACAGCTCCATCCCACACAATAGGGACTTTAGCCCTTTCCATCACAGCCTCATGTATGAATTGGCCAATTTCCTTCTCCTTTTTCTGAACGTGCTATTATGTGGATTTTTCAACACCAAATGCACGGCCATCAGCACTGCAGCTCCTGCCTCATCCAAGCTTGTCTCACACAGGCGCCTTCCCCGTAAGGCACAGCACAGCCTGTTTAGCTCAGGAACGCCAGACAGCAGCGCTACTCTTGGGATCACTCTAAACAGTGACATCACCACAAAAAGCACAAAAATGCAGAACACATGGCACTAAATAGACCGCGAAGAGGACACTTGTAAACATCAGAGATGAAACAAGAAGACAGAGGTTGCCTTGCCAGATCTCAGATGGAACATACCCATCATGCAAATCCAGCTTCCCCTGCTCTGTACCTGCCTGTGTGTGACCATGAAAGTGCCACCAGTATTGATTTGGGGGTTACAAGGACATTTTAGCAAGCAGGTGAATTTATAAACACAGAATCTATGATTAATGAGGAAGAGATTATGCTATCTATCAGTATTTAAACAAGAGCTGTTATTGATCCACGGATGGCTTTGAGGAGGTACCGAACCCTCATCACTCAAGGAGCCTAGACTAGGACATGATTCCCTATTAGAGAGAAAATCATGAATAAAAAGATCAGTGATTAACTCACAGTATATTGATCCATCTCTTAATTTTAGGTTTTACCTTTGATGAATAATTTTTATGTGGTCACAGATTAGAGAGAGCCCGACTCACGTGTTCCCATCAGGGCAGCTGCTTCTGGGTACAGTTATATTTCATATTTAGTCACAATGGTGTAGTTGCTAAGATAGAACATGGATGTTGCTAAGATAGAGCATGGACTTTGAAACCAGATTAACTGCATCTGAAGCCTGGCTCTGCTACTTACTGGCTGGGAGTTTCACCTGTTTGGGCCTCAGTTTTCTCATCTAAGAGGTGAGTTATTGTGAGGATTAAATGGCTGAACACATGTAAAATACTTAGCACAGCACCTGGTGTCTGGAAGGGCTGAATAACTGTTAGGTATTACTTGTTAGCAAGGTTGCTGTGGGTCCCTCTCATAGACATCAGTCCTCTGTGCCATCTTCCCAGTTCCACGCCCCATGGGCTATATTTCCCTCCTGGATATCAGATGGAACTGGACAATTCCTAGCCTTTGAGACCCTATGGCTTCCAGGACCTTTGGTCTGCTCTGCAAAATCCAATGAATGATGAGCTAGTTCGGGCTGCCTGGGGCAGATGTTCTGTGAAGTGGATCAGACCCAGCTGTACAAGGCGCAGATTCTAATCCAATATGGCTGACAATGCAGAACATGATTGGGGTACAAGTCCAGCCTCCTTGAAAGGATGTGCAGTTCAGGCAGGGCTGCTGTGGGAGGCCAGCAAGAGGAGCAGCCCCTCTGGAAGGAAGATGCAGGGCGGGCTACGTGGAGGAGGCGCTGCCTGCCTGCGGTGGGCTCTGGGCAGTGAATGGTATTGACAGGTGAGGAAAGGAGTGAGAATTTCTAAACAGTGGGAACTGCATGAGCAAAAGGACACAGGTGTCACTGTGCAGGGTAAATTCCAGAAACAACCAAGAGTTCTGGGCTTGGAGAAATGCTGTGGGGCAGGTCTAGAGGGAGGGACAGGTGCAGAGCCTACCTTCTGCACAGTCTGGCACACAGTGCGCATGCAGGTGTGTTTTGAAGGACTAACTCCATGGAGGTAAGGGGATTTGTCTCATAGGGAAGGTCAGGCTTTTAAGAAGTGGGGGTGACGTGCTCTAACTCTGTTAAGGAAGGCCAGTCTGGCTGCACCATGAGACATGGAAATGGGGAGAGAAGGTGAAGTAGAAGAGGATAAAAGTTGAGGCAAGAGACAAGAGCACCTCAGTTGGGTGACAGCCATGCTGGAAGACTGCAATCAGCAACAATGACAAGTGATTGTTGTTCACTTAGAGTTTGCAAGTGGCTGCCCTGTGTGGGCACAACCTTGTTGTGTCAGAAAACTCAGGGCTTCCTCCACTGCTCCTCCTTTCTTACCACTTGCATCCTGTCCATCAGCAAATCCTCTCAGCTATTCCTTCAAAGATATCCAGACTCCAACCACTCCTCCCATCCCCACTGCCACAGCCCTGTCTAAGCAGCCAGGTGCCCTTGCCTGGATTATGGCAATGCAGTGGCTGCCCAGCTGGTCAACTGCATCCACTCTGCCCCTTTCCTACAGTCTACTTGAACACCAGAGACAGAGACCTTTGTGAGATCTAAGATCATGTGACTCCTCTGTTCAAAACCTCCAAAGGCTTCCCATCTTGCTCTGAATCCAAATCCAAGTACTTTAATTGATCTCTCTCCCACTGCCCATTACCTCTTTAGCCTCAAGCCAGTCTGTCCCCACTCTCAGTCCTCTCCAGCCAGACTGGCCCCTTCCGTCAGGGTCTTTGCAGTGACTGTTCCCTCTGCCTGGAATAGGCTTCTCCAGGTTTCCTGACAGCTGGCTTCCTGCCTCCTCCAGAGCTTGGCTCAAATGCCACCTTCTCATTGAACCATTCCCTGATCCTGCTACTTAAATTGAAACCACCCACAAACTCTACCCCCTAATGCTGCACACCATCAAATGGAATACATACTTGATTTGCTTTTTTATTGCACTCTCCCTGCACTGTAATGGAAGGTCCCAAGAGGGCAGGCAGTCTTTCTTTTTTCACTGCTATATCCCCAGCTCCTAAACAAGTCCCGGCACATAGGAAGTGTTTATTATCTTTGCTGAATGAATCTCATGTACTCCGCCCATGACCATTTAGGAGAGTGCTGTGATCTCCAGGAAGGCAGCAGAGAGGACAAGATTGTAAGATTCTGCAGAGGTGATGTCACCAGAAACTGTCAACCCACTGGGAGGTGGGGGTGGGGGTGAGGAGATTGGGAGGATACTGTTGGAGTTTCCTGTGTGCTGGGAGGAGGCGAGTGTCCTTGGACTGAGATTTAGGCTTCCCCTCTCCATGGCTAATCATCCCTGTTATCTCTGACTCCTGATTGTGGAAGGTTCTGGTTCAGCCTCCTCCTACAGTGCCATTTTGGAGAGCATAAAATGTAAAAAAAGAAGGGGAGTGGGCAGAGCCCAGGGCACACAGATATGATGCCTGGGAGCACTGGACTGGGAGTCAGGAAAATGGGTTCCAGGCCAGCCACTAGTCTTCCTGGCTGTGTTACCCAGGTGAGTCACTACCCCTCTCTGGGCCTCAGCAACAAACACACAGGAGTTACTATAATTACCCAAGAGAGGATTCTTTCACTCATAGTTAATTGGAGCTTAAAGGTGCTAAGACTCAAAACCTATAATCAAGAAACAAAAGGTCCTTACCTCTCTGGGGTCTCCCTGTAAGTCCAGAGATAAGAATTTCTGTGAAGACAAAGGCAGAGGATGTGGGTGAGAGGCTTCCCAGGAGAACACTGAGCTGGGTGAGTGGGGCAACAGAGGTGTCAGTTTCTCCCTCCTGGTGCCAAGCTGGCTGGGCCAAAAGGAAGTGGGCAGGACTCTGGCTCTGCTAGGCCTGAGCACAGGGTGAAGGCGTAGCAGGGAATGGTGGGCACCAGCATGGGAAGGACGGGCCGGGGACTCTGAGCCAGGGTCGATGGAGCTCTGGAGAGGACGCCCGCTGGTTGAGGCTGCCCGGTCCTCCATCCCTCTCTGCTTCCTCTTCCCCTGGGAAGAACCCACCAATTCTCCTTCAGAGACCTCCTTCTTCCCCCATCACTCCATGAATTCGTATATCTATATGCGACCTGCGGTGCTCCATCTCCCTGAACATGAATATTAGTTCAGGGATGGGCATACACTCATGTCAATCCAATAGAGTTTACTCCAAAATTTTTGCAGGAATTGTTTAGAAAGAGGGTTTTTAAGCAGATAGGACATAAGTCTAGAGTGCTGTTGTCTTTAACCTTCCCAGGAGATATATCTGCCTAAGAGTGAAGCCAACACAGAGATGTGCAAAGCTGAAGGATAGAGAATGGTAGATTCTCAATAATATCCTATGGTCATCTGGATCCAGCCATGCCTAAAGCCATCAACTCCTGAGATTTTCAGTTTACACGAGGATGCTATTGCAACACATTTCTTTTTCTGTTCAAGGCACTTGGGAGAGTTTCCTCATCTCCCATTAGAAAGCCCTGACTCATGCAAGCTCACTGAGTCTCATCCTACCCCATGCTTGTCTTTGGTGTGTGTTCACCAAGATTGCAGTGACTGTAGTGTTGCACTGTAGTTCCCAGATCTGACCTGTGCTCAGGATGAACCAGTACAGGTCCCTCCATTAAGGATTGAAGTCCCACTAGCAAGGAGTGTGTGTGTGTGTGTGCGTGCGTGTGCACGAGTGTGTCTGTGTGTGGCTTTTTGTGTGTGGGTGTCTGTGTGTGTCTCTGTGTGTGTGTGTCTGTATGTGTTTCTCTGTGTGTGTGTCTGTGTGTGTGTGTGTGTTTGTCTGTGTGTCTGCATGTGTGTGTACTGGAGGCAGTGTGTAATCATGGAGGTGCTTCCACAAGATCTCAGAAAAACTCAAAAGAATGTTCCAGGATCTTAGGGATGGGTTTTCCCAAAGACTCAATTCTTCCCTTTTAAGCTGGGTCCTCTGATGCCACGTGCAGAATTGCTGGAATATTTGCCTCCTTCCAGGCATTAGAAAACAGTTGTGTTTTAATTCCTTGAACACTTTGGTCACTTAGAGCCTGACCCAAGACCTAAGCACCAATACCACATTGGACTCAACTCATGGAAACACAAGCAAAGTCCAGTGGTAGAGGCTGGCCCTGGGACCCAGGAGTAGCCTCAGGTCCAAGGAGAGAGTCCAGGCTACTCCTGAGCTTGGAATTCACATTCTTCCCCCTCAAATGGAATAGTTCCCAATGGCCCTGGGTGCTATGTCATCTGGATGTTTGTCCTGCTGGGCTTCCCTGTGATGAGAGACTGCCACAGCCGTCCAACAATCCTAAAGGTCCCCAAGTCCTAATATGTGAGGATGGCAGGGAGCAGGGATGGCAGAAGATACTCTAGACCCGCAGGTGTGGATTCTGGGTCCTACAGTGTTGCCTCTGTGACTAATTTGAACTGTAACATGGGCCAATTACAAAATTTCTCTGTCTCTGTTACCTCTGTTAAAATGGGCACAATGATCTCAAAGCTGAATTTCTCAAGAAAGATAAGATGGAGTCAGGATTAAGGGCATGAACTCCTGAATTCCACTGTCTGGTCTCAAATCTGGCTCCTCCACCTTCTCTGTGAAACATCCCTGATGACTATAATGAATGCTTCCCCTTTGTGCTGCCACCATACTCAACCTGTGAAGTATATGAATGTGTTTCTCTTTGGATAGTTCCTTGAGAGCAGGGACTATGTCCACTTCATGTCTGTTTTGCTACCTCTAACACCCACCCCTACATATTTAGCATGGATGGATGGATGGATCAATGGAGGGATGGATGGAGTTGGTCAATACATGGAGTACAGTTGAATTGGATGGATACATGAATAGATGGGTGAAAACTAGCAGACAGGTGATAACTGCATTGTTGATTTTGGAGGAATGGGTGATGGAGTTGAGATATAAGGTGGCTGGATGATCCATGAATGGTGGATGGATTGAAAATAGATAAATACAAAGTTATGAATAGGTTGACATTAGATTGATAAAAAGATATGAGTGAATTGGATGAATTAGTGAACAGATACATGGATAAGACAATCATAGATAGATGGATTAATGAATGGGTGGAGGGAAGACTATCCTAGGATGACAATTGAGTCAGAGTCTCAGAAAATCTAGAAAACTGGACCACCAACAGGTCTAATACAGACAGTTTCTAAGTCAACCAAGATAAATTGTGACATCTTTCTGAAAATCTTTGAGCTTAATATCTCCATCCTCCAAATTCAGGATGATGGTGTCCCCTGGGAATATGTAATATTTAATTTCTTAAAAATACATCTGAAAACAAGAATGGCAAAATATTAAATTTTGGTCAGGATTGGGAATTGTTACACAATTTTTTATCATGTTATTTTTTGACTTTCTTTTTTACATTTGTGGCATTTTACAATAAAAAAGGACAAATCAGATTCCCCATTCAGATACTGAGACTCCTGAGAATAGAGAAATTGTCCCAGGTAACTATCCCTGGGCAAGAGGACAGCTGAAATGAAGAAGTCTGGGACCGAGTTTACAGGGTTTGGGCTATGGGAACAGTCAAACTACCATTTTCAATGTTGTCTCCAAGAGCTCCTCTTCCGTCTTCTGTTGCAGGCAGTGAACCATGACAGCTGAGGTGGTGGTTTTGCAGCCAGCAGTGATAGCAATTTGCTGCAAAGATCACAGGCAACAACAGAGCTCAAGAGCGACATCCCTTCCCTCCATCAACGAGGAAAGTGGCATTCTATCCCAAGCCCAACTTGTACTAGTGGCAGGGAGCAGCAGAAGATACTGTAGACCCGCGGGTGTGGGTTCCAGGTCCCACGGAGCATTGCCTCTGTTACTAATCTCAATTGTAACATAGGTCAATTATGTAACCTCTCATCTCTGCTACCTTATCTCCATTGAAATGGACATAATCATCTCAAGCTGAATGTGTCAAGAAACGTGAGGTGGAGCTGGGATAGAGAGCATGGAATCCTGAATTTCCTTGTCTGCTTTCAAATCCTGGTTGTTCCACTTACCAGCCATTAGGCAGACCCTGAGAGACACAAGACACCATCACTGTCCAACATGGCACCAGGCCCTGGCACATAGGAGGAGTGCGGTCACAGACAGGGCACTGTACTGGCTGCTAGGGCCATAAGCTGGAGTCCCAGCTCTGCCCTGATCACCTGCTGCCCTGGGCAAACCCCTTCTAAGCCCTGCGTCAGTTTGCTGGGCTGTGAAACTGGGACGCTTATCAAGATGTCTCCTTGCCCTTCCTGCTCAGCCATTGGTGCCTCAGTGATTCTGGGAGAAGATTAGCTACAACTGACCACAAGAGAGACCCCTGAGGGTTCAGGAGCATAGAGCCAAGGGGGTGGGGGTGTCCAGCCAGAGACGTACCAGCTGGAGACCTACCTCAGCCAAGGGCTTGACATCACCTTTCTTCACCAGAACAGAAGTGAGGGCCACGCCACTCTCAGAAATGGCCCGGTGGAAGAGGTTCTTGGCCAATGGAGACAAAACCTGACAGCAGAGTGGAGGGGAGGAGAGTTCATGCTCAGGGGTGGGGTCAGTGACTCACTCACTCTTCCAGGCTAGATCTACCCCACTATAAAACCAGCACAGGATTGAGGAATCCAGTAGTGGGCTGACCCTCTGCCCACCTCGAGGCAGGCAGAAGGCTTCCTACAGCTCCTGGTACCTCTCATCTGGTTTTTCATCCCAGCTCCCGCAGTGTCTCCTGCACCCAATCCCCAACCCCAGCAGGACCCCTCACACCCCCAGGTTGTGTCTATGACCCACAACCCCTGCCCCATCCCTCCCCATCCTCAGCTCCATCCCTCCTTCCTTTGCCTGCCTCTCCTAGCCCACCAGGCCCCACAGTCACAGAAACTGTTGCCTCCTTCTTGGGCATGGACCAGCCATCAGACCACCCCAGAGGAATTCCCAGCCTGCTCAGTGTCCATGTCCCCTCCACTCATAGTTCTGGTTTAAGTTAAACAATGACCTCTGTCCACCTCTTGTCTTTGCCTGCCTTTACTCATAATTTATGCCTATTCCTACTTCCCAAGAGAAGGGAAGTGAGTCCTTATGTTAAAATGAGTGGGAAGGGGAGAGAGAGAAAGAGAGAGAGAGAGCGCTCAATCAAGTTAGAAGAGGAGAATGCCACCATTGCAGGCTGCAACTAGAGATTCATATGGCCCCTGGACACTAAGCTGAGCTCTGAGCTTCCTGGTGGCCAAGGAGAGCTTGGTCTTTAGCTTTCTACCCCCTGATGCTGGGCTATGAGTAGGGCCAGTCCTGAATCCAGGTATTGTAATCAGAGGTATCCATAGCTGGCTTGACAGGTGTCCAAGAGGTCTCATGTGCATCACATCAAGCGTGGGGTTGGGCCCACTGCCAGGAACACGCACAAGAACAGAGACACTTTCTCCTCCCGCTGACTCTCCAAAGATGGTCACAGAGCCTGGGTTCCCTCCAAAGCTGGCAATGTTGTCTTGGACCCAGCGCAGGGCAGCCAGCTGGTCCAGGTGACCCCAATTCCCCGGGCTGTGTTCATCCCCTGTGCTGTGAGGAAGAGAACAGGTTGAGGGTGGGGAGCAGAGATGTCATGCAGGACCTTCAGGACCACAGGTGGGGCTGGGGGCTCTCAGTGAACCCTTAAGAATAAGGCTGGGCTTCAGCATCTCTGAGACCCTGCCTTCATTAGTACAGCATTGTGGTGATGTATGGTTCTACATTCACTCAACTGGCAACTATTTACTGAGCATCTACTGTATGTCTGACACTGTCCTATGAGCTAGAGCACATCTGAGAGCAAAACAGGCAAAACCTGTGACGACACTGAATTCCCACTACAGATCACAAGCAGATAAACAGATACATAGAGAGAATATAATGGTGTCAGGTAGTCAAAGTGCATTGAGGTAAATACAATGGAGTAAGGAAAAAAACAGGGGTGGGACAGGGGGTGCCATTTCAGATCTCAATCAGGGAAGGCCTTTTGGAGGCAGTGACATTTGAAGTTTTGGAGGCAAAGTCCTTCATAAAACAAGTACAATGAGCATGTGAGCCTTGTAAATATCCAAAGAAAGGAATTCCAGGCAGAAGAAAAAGCAAGTGCAAAGGGCCTGGGGCCCAGTGAAAGAAAGTGTGAGTCAGGAGGTGCAGCTAGAGAGGGCCCTGGGGCCTTGCAAGAACTTTGGCTGTCATGGTAAGGAACATGGGAAGCCCCTGCAGGGTTTTGTGCAGAGGCATCACATGATTCAAGGCATGTGTTAAGTGATCACTCTGGCTACTGTGCGACTCAGCCTCAGTATAAAAGTGTGAGGGATCTGAAAGTGTTAAAGATCATAATCAAGGTGAGAGACAGAGAGCTTTGGCTGGGCTAGGAGCCAGGGAGGAGGTGCAAAGTAGTGGACTCTGAGTGGATTCTGAAGGTGGAGCCAAGAAGGTTGTGAGAAAAGAGACAGTCCGGGCTGCCCACGAGGCCTTCTCCTGAGCCCCCGGGAGGATGGGGCAGCAGCAGCTGAGTGGAGGCGCAGTGGGAGGAGAAGGGGGTCTCTGTTGGGGAGGGGCAGTGGGAGTCAAGGATTCAGCTTGTCCCTGGGAAGAGTACAGCGCCCTTTAGACAGCCAAGGGCGGGGAGGAGGCAGTGAGTGACGCCTGTGGGCTTGAAAGGTGAGGTGGGCTGGAAACAGGGGCTCTGGGCTGCTCCCTGGGATCACTGGGAATTAGTAGGGAGGGAGAGGGAGACAAGAGAGGCCTGTGGACAGGGAGGAGGGAGGACCAGGAAAGGGGCTGGGAAGGAAGCATGTCACAGAGGCTGAGCGGCCATCTGCTGCTGCTGGGAGGTCCTGAGAGGTTGGGTGGAGAGCAGGGGAAGGTCACTGATGACCGCGATGAGACCAGCCGAGTGGCGTGTTCAGGAAGAAACCTGACTGGCATGGATGGAGGAGAACCTTAGAAAAAGTTCATAGCAGTTGCACCTTGAAGGAGATCTGACTCCTGTCCCCATGGAGACCTGATGGGAAGACTCCATCCTTGCTTCCCGCACTTGCCAAATTTCAAGCAGAAAATGGGGTGAGTGGGCCCCAACACTCCTCCAGGAAGGAGTCAGATGCTCCCACACCCCACCGTCTGCAGCCCCCATTCCTTCACCCACAACATGCCCTGAGCTCCCTCTGTGACTCTGCCCCTTCCCTCCTCTCCATGAGAAGTCAGATGTGTCAACCTTCACCTGCTGGACTGCCTGCTAAGTGTCATGACAGAGAAATGCAATGTGCTGGAGAAACATAGGTGAAGAAGAGATGAGTCTTTCAGTGGAAGTAACTGGGGGCTGGGTCTTGCAGGATGAAGAGGAGTTCTTCGGGTAGAATAAGCATTCCAGGCAGAGGGAACAGCACATGCAAAAGCTCAGAGGCAAGTGGATGAGTGGCTGGGTAGTGAGAGGGTAGGTAGTGTCCAATTATGAAAGGGCTTGGATGCCTTACTGTGGAACCTAGCTAAGCTCCCCTGAGGGCTGGCATGACCAGAGCTGGGTCCTAGCATCCTCGTGCTGGGGGCCAAAGTGCAGTGAGGAGAGTCCAATTTCTTACCTGAAGAATCCCCAGATGCCTAGGCGGTATTGAATGGTCACCACCACTACGTTTTCATGGGCAGCAAGGGCCAGCCCATCATAGGTTGATGCCGCACCCACCATCAACCCCCCTCCATGGATCCACACCATCACCTGGGCAGAGAGGAAACAACATACCAGTTACAGGACACAGAGCCAGGGAGCACTCAGAAGATGTCTTGTATGGTGACCTACCTGTTAGGATACCTTCAGCATCCTAACAGAAGGAGGATGCTATCCAAAGTTCACCAGCACCCAGCAACTTTGCAAAAGGCAATCTCTCTCCTCCATAATTCTCCCAACTGGGGCCCAAACCACCACCCCACTGCACATACCCTGGCTGTGCCTTCCTTTCTACCCAGTCTCCAGTGCCTCCGCCCCGCAAGGCTCTTCATGCTGAGAACATCATCATGGGCATAGCAAAGGCTAAGGATGTCCTCTTCTCCCCCTCACTCCCATCACCCTCAAGCCTGGACTGTTCATGCACTCAGCGTACCCATGGGGCAGCCCTTGTATCTCAGCTTCATCTCAGTTAACTCTCTCATGGTGAAGGAAACTTCTCTGTGCATGAATGATTGTCTCGAGAAGCACACGTACCTGTGATGGTGTCTCTTCCTCAAATGCCTCCTTATGCCTCTGCATCCCCAAATCCTATCCACCCTGCAGAGCCCAGCCTAAAACTCACCCACTTCAGGATGCCTTCAATCAATGGATTAACACTGTCTGAGAACTCAGTATGTGCCAGGGACTCTGCTAATACCGGAGGATGAGAGTGGATACAACTCCTCATGCATGATTCTTGCATTTTAAAAGTCCACATAGTGGGGAAGAAGTGAGAGTGGCTAAAATAATAATATTGTAATAATATTATTCATGAAATATAAAAGAACTCATAACATAAACTGTGTCCCAAGTGCTGTTCTAAGCACAGTAAAATAAACTATACATTGGGTAGGTACTAATAATGTCCCATTATCCAGGTGGGAAAATGGAGGTACTTAACCTGCCCAAGGTCCTACAACTCAAAAGTGGTAGCAGCAGGACTTTAACCCAGGCAGTCTGCCTCCAGAGTCCACATGTTGAGCTGCCCAGCACACTGTAGGCACTGGCCACAGTGCAGTGAGTCCACTGTTAGGGCAGGGGTATGAGTCTGCCTCTGCCTACTTAGCCAGGGACTGAGATCAAGCTTAGTGGTCACCCTTGACTGATCATATGTGATGATTCCCATTTTGAGGAAACAGAGGCTTAGAGAAGTTAAGAAACTCCCAAGTCTCTCAGCTAGTCAAAGGCAGAACCAGGATTTAAACCCAGACCATGTAGCTCTAGAACCTGTGGCCATTCCTGGAGGTTTTCCTGCCTCCAGGTTCCCAGAGCCCTTGTTTCTCCCACAACTCTAATCCCTGCCTGCCTCCTGGGGAGGGATTGAGTGTGCATTCATCTTTGTGTGAAGACTGAGCCTGAGGGCTGGCCTGCAATAAAGTGCTGAAGGGAGGATATGTCTCTACAGCCCAGAAGGCAAGATCCTTGAAGGCAGGGGCTGTGTGGAGTGGGTTCATGTTCCTCCTTTCCCTGAAGCCCCAGGTCTAACTGTATATGGGGCACTGAGTACACAATAGAAGAATGAATGAATGAATGAATGAATGAGTGAGTAAACCTTTCTCCCACTTCCTGTGTCTCGCAAAGCACATGTAGGGCCAACTTCTAGTCCCAAGTTCGCAGACCTGCTCCCCCACTCCTGGGCACCATGCCACGGTGCCCCTGGGAGACTGGCTGGAGGCAACACCCCTTGTTTTTTCACCCTGGGTGGCCTCCTTTGCCAGCAGACCCTCCCCACCCTCCAACCTGCAGCTGGCAGGCTGTCCCATGTCCTGCCCTTCA
The DNA here is from genome assembly GCF_028885655.2 of Pongo abelii. Lineage (NCBI taxonomy): Eukaryota > Metazoa > Chordata > Mammalia > Primates > Hominidae > Pongo > Pongo abelii. Next base: position 55,072,980 of record NC_072003.2, read on the forward strand.
TTTATTTGGGAAATTCTGACTCACTGGGTCATCAGCCTTTGCCAAGACAATTAGAGAGGGAAATTAGGTCCAAAAAAAAATCCCAGCTATTTGGCCAAAGGCAAAAGGAAGAGCTTCTGGGATTGTCCCAGGCTCCGTCCCCAACACCCGTACCTGGACAGTGAAAGTTACCCCAGATGAATGTTGATGTGCTGGAGAAAGGCCACATACAAGCTCAATGCCCTACTCCGTGTCAAAAGCACTGATTTGAAGATCAGAAGACTTGAGCCAAAACTACCCTACTGGGTGACCTCCCCTTCCCTGTCTGGGCCTCAGTTTCTCTATCTGAAAAGGAAGAGTTGGGGTGTTGGCTTTTCTCTAAGTTCCTTCCACTGCTAACATTGAAAATCATGACTTACCCACTCTGTGTATCAGATTTTTAATCTTGTAACTAAAAGTAATCATTCTCATCCTTCTATTAGCATGAGGGAACTTGGACCAATTAAGATGTTCATTAAAAATGCAAAACAAACTCCCCCAGAGTACCTATGTCACGAGGGTAAACTGAGGTGTGGAAAACTAGTGTTTTCTGTGGAGGCCCTGGGGTCCTGAAACAATCCTGGCCTGTGCAGCTCCCTCCCCAAGCTGCCTTCACCCCCTTCCATTCTGCCCCAGAAGATCTGGGGTACTGGCACTGACACGCCTTGATCAGGGGATCCCACGGCTTACCGGCAGCCTGTTTTTCTTGGTCAAGTCAGCAGGAGTGTAAATATTGAGGTAAAGGCAGTCTTCAGACATCTTGAGAGGAATGTTCTCCTTTCGGTTTGTAAATACCTCTGAGAGAAACTGCCCCACCACAGCATCTTGGGAGCACCTGGAAGCGGGGAAAGAAGAACCCCTGAAGTTCAGCCAGATCTAAGCGAGGTGTCTTCTAGGGCAGCGCCTTGGACTGGGAGGTTTAAGCCTGAAAATGGACTTGACGTTTACAGACTCACAACATTGTAGTGGGTAGGAGGTTATCAGGGGCTTCAGCTGGGGGCGCTGGGACTCACTAAGATCTCCTAAGACCAAGCAGAGTGAGAAGGGTTTCACACTTCTTCCCTTCCCGGAACCTTTGGGATCCCAGCATCAAGGAGGGGAGACAACCAATACACTGATCCTCCCTGGGAGGTGACATTTCTCACAATAGCTCAGGGGTGAAATCGTTTTGGGACAACATCAAGGGAACTGTGCTCTAGTTTTGTCTCTCCCATGCATTTACGGGGTGACCTTGGGTGAATTCCTTTTGCATTCTGGGTCCCAGTCTGCCAGGTCTAAGTGAGCGGAGTGATTTCTACATGAGTCTTGCAGCCCTGACATGCCAAGATTCTACCATCAGCCTCTCCCAGGCAAGTGCTGTTTGTTGCCCTGATGAAAGATCTCAAGGATACAACATAGATGAACATTGGTAATAGTTATTTAGTTCTCCCAGTGTTCCAGGCACTGTTTTAAGTACCCTTTGTATATTAACTCATTTAAGCCTCAGAACAGTCCCATTAGGTAGATTCTATTTTCTCCATTTTACATATGAGAAAACTAAAGCCCAGAGAGGTTAGAGAACCTACCCAAGGTTACATAGCCAGGTAGATCCATGCCATGTGGTGCTTATACACAAGTATATTATAAGCAACAGTCCCAGATCTCAAAGTACCAGAAGGCAGGCATCACCGCCCCCACTAGGTACATGAGGAAACTGAAGCACTCAGGCTCTGGGATGACACAGCTGTCCAGTGACAGAATCAGAGCCAGCAAAGATGACTTCCTGATTCCATCCTGGGAAATTTTCCTAAGATCACCAAATGCAAGAGGAATAACAATAATAATAATTTAAAAAAGACATTCCAATGTGAAGAAAGGGAAAAAGAACTCGACCTCACTGGTCTTCAGATAAATGCAAATTAAAGAGGAAAATAATATTGCTGGTATTTTTATTATTATTTTGTCTATACAATAGCCAAAAATATTTTTAATAATCCCAAGCATTGCCAAGAGTCTGCCAAATGGAGATGTTCATACATCAATGGGAGGAGTGTAGTTGGAATATTTTGGGAGGGAAATCAAACAAGAGATATATACTCTTTGACTCAGAAATGTCATTTCTGAGAACTTATCCTAAACTATTGAGGAATGTGCATAAATGTTTCACATTCATGATGTTATATTATTAAAAACATCATATGTAACTTAATGACCCCAAATAAAAGCTTGGGAAAATTAATTATGGTTCAATACCCAATGTAATGCAATGCTGTGCTATTTAATGGCATGGAATTATGCTCATGATATATTTATAAATGAGCAAAGCAGGCATCCAAATTATCTCAATATAGCATTCCCTTTTAAAGGAAGAAAGTATAGCAACAGGCAAAAAAACTGGAATACAAACAAAATATTACATCATAATACATTACCATCTAAAATATTGATAGTTGTTCCCTCTGGGTGGTGGGATATTGTATGTGATTTTAATTTTCTTACTTTTCCTTCTCTGAATTTCCTAAATTTTCTGCAAATATATGATATTTGCACCCAGAAAATAAAAACAGTAAACATTATTTTTTTTAAAATGGCAAAGAAAAGAAGGCAGCCAGAGGTGGGCTGCTGGAAAGCCTCCGAACACCTGGCTGCTGAAATGAGTAGGGTCTTCTCTGATGCCTGTAGGGTCCTTGGTACCCTGGGGAGAGTTGGTGAGGCCAATTAGAACCTTTGGGCTTTTCTTCCCAGCTTGGCCACGGTGAATGGACACACCTGCCATTGTTCTCCTCAGGAATAGGCACACCTGAGAGTTGAACACTTGCTGAGTGGACACCTCAGTACACTTGCCACCCACACACCTCCTGGCCCACGCCTCTCCCCTATGTCAAAGTTCAAGACAGCGGAATTCATGGGATCCTTCCTTCTGATCTCCCTCACCTGCTTAACTGCTTCTTTGTTTCCAAGACACTTATCCCGTTCTAACATATCATATATTCCGTGGAGTAATTTGCATATTGTTCTTATCTGTCTCTCCCTGCTAGAATGCACGCTCCATGAACCTAGGAATCTTTGCTTTGTTCACTAATGGATCCCAAGAACCCAGAACATGCCTGGCCCACAGTAGGTGCTCAATAAACATGTGTTAAATAGTGGACTCCAGAATGCTGTGAGAGTTCTAGAATGTTCTTAAGGATCTACAATGATCTTAAGGATTCCAGAGCAAAGGATCAGCCCATTGGAGGACTGCCTTGACTCCTTCCTGCATCACTTTGAGGCGAACATCCCCATGGACACATGCCACAGCCACCCCTGGCTTACATAGGAGGGTACGAGGTGGCATTCTTCACGAAGCTCCACGGCTCTGCAGGCTGTGGTGGAGTAAACCTCAGGGATCCAAGAGGGGGCTTGGCAAAAGGGATTCCCAGGAAAACGGCCACAGGCTGTGCAAATCCTTCTAAGCTGACGAACTTCCCCAACACTTTGCCATGCACGGTGTCCACCACAGGTGGCGATGACAGATGCCCTGCTGGACATGGAGAAGAAATCAGGATGCATCAGAGGCAAAAGGCTGGACCCAGATTCCAGGTGGAGTTTTCCACTTTCTAAGTGAGTGACCTTAAATAAGTCACCTAAACCCTCTAGGCCTCAGTTTCTCTTGATGTACAATAGGGATGAGGATCAAGTCCTTCCTAACCCATTGAGCTGGTTTAAGGGGCAAATTAGAATTGGAGGCATAAAAACATCCAGCCAAAAATAAATGCAAGAAGGACAGCTACTAGGAAAGGGAAGCTACTAGGGAAGCTACTAGCTTCCCCCTTAGAAGTCTCTGGAAACATTTATCCATTAGAATCCTGGCACTGAGCTGCATGGTGGATGAGAGGATGAACAAGGGGTGTCCCATATTCTGACAAGCACTGACACTTATAGGGAAGGGTCACATATACACCTGGGGCTACAGCTGGGAAGGAAGTGGCCGTGTCCTGGGAGAGGTACACATAAGGCAGTCTAGGAATTAGAAGAGAGGGCAAGGCCTTCTGATTGCAGGCATCATGGAGGAGGTGGGACTTGCGGCAGGGGAGGATTGAATAAGGGGAGATGAGAAGCAGGGAGTGGTAAACAGCAGTGAGAAGGGAATGTTTTGAGGGTCAGAGCAGCAGAATGCAGAGCCTGCCTGGGGAAGGGGGCATGGCCCCCATACACCAGGTGGAGTCTGGGGGGAGTGGAAAATATTCTGGCAATGAGACAGCACATGTCAGGGAGGGCTTAGAATGCCAGGCTAAGCGCTTGAGTTTTCTTTAGTGGACAAATAAGCAGCAGGAACTGTTCCAGATAAAGGATGTGATCAGGTCAAGGAGATTCTTCTGGTGGCCCTGGGCAAGTCTGCTCCATTCTTGCAGCACGGAAAATGTTTCCTCACTGAACTGAAATTCATTTCCCGCAGCCTGCGCATCAGTTCTGGTTCTACCTGTCATGGGACTATACTGGCCTGATCTGATCTGCAGCCTGTGGCCTTTCAGACACTTGATCTTGCTGCCCACCCCTCAGGTCCTCTCTGGCTCCAGTGACCTCAGTTTGTCTGAGCTTCCCTCCTGGGAAATGATTTCCAGCCTCTTGCCCTCACAGCTGTTCTGCTTTGGATACAGACAAGACGTCAACACCTCCCTCAAAGTGTGGGGCTAGAACAGAACAGAACAATTCAGATTTGGTCTTAAAAGAGAATATCCAATCATAATGGAAACCCCTTATGCAAAGCCCAGTTACACAACAGCATCCATGTCCCATGTTATTAATAGCCAACCCTGTAATGTCAATATTTAGCTTCTTTTCTTTTGTTGTTGTTGCTAATTACAAATAATACTGAGATGAACTTCCTTGGAAGCATGTTTATCGACATAGCAATGGGTGGTGGCATTACATGTGGCCTGTTTTCTTGGTGATTTCCACCTTTTCAGCACTGTATGGGATTTCTGATCTTCACCTGAAATCCTCCCCCACCCCATCTTAATTATTTTAAAATTTTAAATAAAAAAAGAAAAATATATGAAGAAATATGATGATGTCTAAAAGATATTTTGAAAGACTTGGAGACCAGGCACAGTGGCTCACCTGTAATCCCAGCACTTTGGGAGGCCAAGGCAGGCAGATCATTTGAGGTCAGGAGTTCAAGACCAGCCTGGCCAACATGGTGAAATCCCCTCTCTACTGAAAATACAAAAATTAGCTGGGCGTGGTAGCATGTGCCTGTAATCCTGGCTCCTCCAGAGAGAGAAGAAGGAAAGAAGGAAAGGAAAGATGGAAGGAAGGAAGGAAGGAAGGAAGGAAGGAAGGAAGACAGGCAGGCAGGCAGGCAGGCAGGCAAGCAGGAGCGAGGGAGGGAGGGAAAGAAAAGAAAGGAAAAGAAAAGACCTGGTCCCTGACCAGAGATGGGGGAAATGGAAGGGAAAGAAGACCAAAGAGCTGGCTTTGTGATGCTGGATCCCTGTTTACATAGGCTCGGTGGAAATGTCAGTGGGATATCCTGGCAAGACGATGCCACAGGACGAGCGCACTTCAAAGCTGGAAGGAAGCCTGGTGGGGGAGCAGGGCAGAATCTTCTCCTGGACGGTGAGGGTACATACTGTGGATGTGTATGGTTTCATTGAAGATGCCAGTGTGAGAGGGAAGGGAAAAAAAACAAAGGTCAAACACAGGGACCACTACAGCTAACACCAAAGATCCATCAGAGTAGCGGGGAGAGAACATTCCCATGTCTTCGAAGCCCAGGGAGGAAGAGGGCGAGGAACCAGCTAAGATTGCTGAGGACTTCAGGGAGGTGGAGGACGGTCAAGGCAGAGAAGAAACCACTGGGCTGGTCATTCTCAGCTCAGGGATTCCCTTCAACAGGATGAGGTGGATGGCAGCCAGATTGCCAAGGGTGAAAAAGTGGGTGAATAGGGGGAGGCAGAAACAAGTATGAGAACAAGAGCAGTTGCCGCTGATGTTATATGAAGCATGAACATGGTGCGCACCTACTATGTGCCAGGCATGCATTACAGTTTTTTAAATTAATCTTCAAATAAGCCTTGCTGGGTAGGCATCAACATGCCCATTTTACAGAGGAGGAAACTGAGGAAGTGGAAGCAGCCTGTATGGTCTTCCTAAGGAAGGAAATGGATGGCATTGCCAGGAGTAACCAGAGGTAAAGGAACATTCAGTTCCAAATAGGCTTCCTCTCTTCCTCTGCCCTTCCCCACAGTTCCAGAGCTCTCACAGTGTCAGGTTGCCAGAAGGAAGACAGGATGCAGATGGGGCTGGGCTGTCAGGATTCAGGATCCAGAGACAGACCTAGGCATGATTTTCGGGTCGACCCTGGGCAAGTACATTTCCTTGTGTGAGTCTCAGTTTCTCTGTCTATAAAATGGCACAGGAGTATTTCGAGGTCCCTTGCTGCACCCCTCTATGTACCATGTGTTTTGTTTTCTGTATTCTGATACTCTGGCATCTGAGACCTTGTTGACCTTGGAGAAACTGTCCCTCCCAGGGTCCAGCCACCCCGGAGCCCACACCCCAACCGCCTCTTTGATCGGGTTGTCATGCCCTGGCCACTACCCACCTGCCCTAATCACACCAGGGCTAGGTACAAAACAATTAGGAAGAGCCCCTGTGCCCCAGAGCCCCCTGAAGTATCCCAACTCGCTAGTCCTCAGCCTGCCCGCCCTGCCTTTCCTCTTCTATCCTTGGAAGCCACAGTAAAAGCCCCTTGGCCTCAGATCCGCCCTGTCCCCTCCCCATGCTCTGCTGCTTCCCCTTGTGCCCCGCGCACTGGTGTCCCCCTCCTGTTGAGAACATGAGTAAGAAACTGTCTTTTTAGTGGCAAGAGATCCTGATATAGTGGCCTGACCACAGCTCAAATTTTCTATTATACACTACGTTTTTAAACAACTCCTTTATTTATCCACTCCTTTTTCGTGCTTTCTACATACCAGGCGCTGCCAAGAGTGCTTTAGAAACAACCACCCATTTCCTCCTCACCAAAGCCCAGTGAGGTAGGTAGCACTGCCACCTCTATTTCAGAAAGGGGGTAACCCAAGCACGGAATAGCTCAGTCCCTTGCCTAAGGACACACGGCAAGGAAGCGCCCAGCGGGAACTCAAACCCACGCACTCTGGCTCCCGAGTCGATGCTCTTAATATTCTCCTGAGCCGCTCTCCTTTATGCAGCCGTAACGGGACTAATTAAGGGACAGTAAACTGAGCTGCCTAAATTTCTCGTGTGCGGAGTGAAGTGGGCCGGCTGCTTGCCTGCATCGGGTGAGCAGTGCAGGGCGGTCTCAGGATGTTCACCCTCCCTGCGTCTCCACGCGGGCCAGGCTGGCCGGGCTCAGCTGCTCCAAGTCCAAGTCCAAGTACGGAGGTCGCGCATCGCCGCGGAGCCGGACCCGTTGTGTCTTTGTCTTTCTACGCATCTGCGCCCACCTTGGCCCAGTACAGGGATTTCAAAAAGTGCCCCGCGTATTTGATTTCAGAAGGACTCACCCCAAGCCGTGGAAGCAGCGAGAGTGGCCAGGACAAAGGCACGGAGCCACATCGTGGAAGGGCGACAGTTCCCGGGGCCGGCGAGGTCTCCGTGCAGCTCAGAGGGACTGCGCTGTCCAGCCCTGGAGCCAAGCCCCGACCCGAGTTACCACCCTGCGCTGCCAATTGCCTAATCCTCTAACTGGGAGAGATCAGAAAAGCCCTCCCTTTCCCCAGATCTCCCTGGGCTTCTAGTGGGACCTCAAGTCACGCCCACCCACAGTTTACCCTCTTTCATCAAACCGGTCTGGACTCTACTCTCAGATTACAGAGAGCTGTAAACTTGCCCAACTGCTTGTTATGTAAGGGTTTCACCCTTGCAGGACTCTAACCTCAGTGCGCTGTGACCGCCCCCAAAGGCCCACACCAGCAGGCAGATGCTTTTAGGCAAAGGGAAGCTTTGATCTGAGGTCCTGAGGAAAAACTGGAAAATGTTAGAGCCACTCACACCTCCCAGCTCAGCTGGGTAAGTTAGGACATATCTCAGCTCCCAGGACTTGTGTTTTCATAGCGTTCCAGGCTCTCAAACTTGGAAGCGATCTTGAATTTCATCGAGTCCCCTTTCTGAGGCCTGAATTAGCTTCACAATATCCTGCCAACTGGCCCATTCTCCTGTCACACACCAGCAGTGTCAGAGAACTCACTACTTCCCAAAGCAGGGATTTTTGGACAGAATGTAAAAATGAACCTCGTCCCCCCATAGTCCCTGGCTCTAATCATCCATCCATCCATGTACCCATCCATTTTGTGAACATTTACCAAAATGCTTGGCACCTGGCCACATATAATGGATACAAAGGCCAATTCAAGACATGGTTCAGCTTCTCAAGGGGCTCACCATTGGTAGACAAGACAGATGGGGTGGAGGAGCAGTAGGGGTGATGTCAAGGCAATGTGAAATCACCAAATTAAGGGGATACAGAGTGCTCTGGGCACACCTGGAAAACTGTCATTTACAAGCTCCTGGGGGCACAAAGAAGTCACTCAAAGCCTCTTTCATGGGATTATTAAATGTCCAACAACAGGGAATACACTAAACACACTCTGGTACCGCTGGCTAAGGAAATACGATGTATTCACTCAAAATAGTGATGTGCACAGCTATTTATTAACAATGAAGACAGGATGCATTGTGAAAGGAGAAAATAACAGGTTATAAACTGTTGTGCGGTGTAGGGAGTTCCTCGAAAAGTTCAGCATAGAGTTTCCATATGACCCAGCAATTCACCTCCTAGGTGTCTACCAAAGAGAACTGAAAGCATGTCCCTAAAAAACTTGTACACAAAGAGCAGTGTCATTCATCCTAGTCAAAAAGTGGGTGCAACCCACATGTCCATGACCTGATGAATGTGTAAATGAAGTGTGGTGTATGCGTGCAGAGGCATATCATTCAGCCATAAGAAGAACATACTACAACGTGGATGAAGCTGGAAAACATCATGGTAAAGGAAAGAAGCCAGCCACAAAAGGCCATTTGTCGTATGATGGTTTTTATGTGTAATATCTAAAATAGTCAAATCCATGGAGACAGAAACTGGTTGACAGGGTGGGAAGGCGAAGGAGACGGGAATGAGGAGTGACTGCTAATGGGCATGAGTTTTATCTTGGGGGTGGTAAAAATGTCCTGGGATTAAATTGTGATGATGTTAGCGCAACTTTGGGAATATACTAAAAACCACTAGATCGTACACTTTAAAAAGGTAAACATTATGGTATGTGACTTACATTTCAATAGAATAATGAAATATTTTTTGAAAATCTAGATAGGTATAATATGGTCCCGTTTTACTAGCAACATACGTCTTTATTTGCATGGGAAAATATTGGAAGGCTATATAGCTAATTAGAATTACAACAGCCATTTCCTGGCTGTAATCTTGTCAGTGTTTTTACTTATTTGCATTTTCCACTTTTATTTCTTCATACATTCATTGACAAATATTTACTGAGAGCTTACTGTGTGGCAAACACTATGCCTAGAGTTTTGTATGCAGGATCTCAGCCTTAGTTCTCAAAATAACCCCGTGAGATTAATGCTGTCTCACAATCTTAAATTGATTTCTGTTGTTTAAGCCACCCAGTCTGTGATATTTTCTTCTGGCAGCCTAAGTAGACTAATAATAGGCTCAACTTGATTCTGTTATTTATTCCCAAAAGAAACTAAGGCCCAGAGATGGGGAGGGATTGCCTAAGGCCACACAGCGACTCAATGGCAAAGTCAGAACCAGAACTTGAGGCTTCTGCCTTCCAGCACAGTGTGGCTGGCAGTCATTTCTCTTGCTTTTATACATCAGGAAGATATTCTAATCGGTAGCCTTATCTAAGGCAAATTGCCTTGTCAGCTCATTGACCCAGGCTGAGCATGGTAGGGCTGAAGGGATAGAAATAGCCAGGGGAGGCTGGGCACTGTGGCAACCCTTCCAGCTCTGTAATCCTAGCACTTTGGGAGGCCAAGGTGGGGGATTGCTTGAGAGAGGAGTTCAAGACCAACCTAGGAAACATAGTAAGACCCTATCTCTACAAGAAGAAGGAGACAGGAAGAAGAAAAGAAAGAAGAAGAAGAAAAAGAGGAAGAAGAAGAAGAAGGAGTAGGAGGGAAGAAAGAAGAAGAGGAAGAATAAAAAGACGAAAGAAAAAGAAAGAAAGAAAGAAAAGAAAGAAAGAAAGAAAGAAAGAAAGAAAGAGAAAGAAAGAAAGAGAGAGAGAGAGAAAGAAAGAGAGAGAGAGAGAAACGAAGGAAGGAAGGAACAAAGATGGGAGCCAGGTACCAGGTACCTGGGGAGCTATGTTCTATTTTCCCAGTGTCACTTGGCAAGGCTGCCCTTGTCCACGCCAGAACACTATTGACATTAGGAAAGACTGGGCAACCAGCAGCCATAAATCACATGACAGTCCCAGAGCTGCTGATGGATTCTTGCCCAAGGCCATGAGTTGTAGCTGAAATGAAGCTTCTGGAGACCCAAATTCAAAAAGGAATGCTCATTAGCACTCATTCTAGCCACGTGCAGGCTGGTAAGGGGCATTGTGTGATGGAAATGAGGATGCTGTGACAGCATGCGAATCAGTCCCCAGAGCTAATTGACTCTACAAAAGTTGACCTGAGCTTTAGAGTTCCTCCCTTACTTTTATCCAGGACAGAAACCTGGTTGATAAACTGCATGCTAATAAAAAGCATCTCTCTCTATCTCTATCCACAAGAGACAATCTGGGTGGTCCTCCTAAGTAGGAAGCAAGGCTAGTCCCACTCACTCAGCACACACACACACACACACACACGTGCATGCACGCACATGCCTGTTAACCATCCTGCCCTGTTGCCCTAGCCAGCTAACCTTTGCAACCTGGGAAACAGCCCTGGCTCTTGGCCTATGAAGATTTTGTAGTGCTGTGTTCACAAAAAATAAAAGATAAGGATTAGTTCTTCTCCTGAACCACTGCTCAATCACATGCTCGCTTGTGACACCAACCAATTGTGCAAACAGACAATTTTTGGCCACTCCTAGGTTTTGCCTGGGTCTGGCTGCAGCCTCTGACACCCATTTCTGGTTCATGATGACTCTGCAGATTGTGATGGGTGAGGCTGGAGCCTACCAAGCCTTATAATAGATTTAATTTTTGCTTAATACGTATAACTCCCCTGCATCACTTCAGCTGTAAGCAATACTTCTCTTGTTTAAGCGGCAGTTGGTTGGGGGGCGGGGGCGGGGTTATTGTTTTCCCTGGGGAACACGCTCTGGTTTCCCATGTGGAGCTATATGACATGGAAAGTAAAATCCGGGGAATTGGCCTTAACTTCTAAGCAGGGGGTAGGACTTGGGAGAGTGGGCATATCTGGGGGCTTCAAATGAACTCCCCCAAACCTCTCCACCTCCATCAGTTTACTCAGCAGATATATGGAAAGCTCATATTAGAGTAGGCATTGGGCACAGCAAGCCCATGTCCTGCTGAGCCCCTCACTCAGCTTTGTCTCTGAACCGTGGGACTGATCAGGTGTAGATTTTGTGGTGGAGAACACTGAACTGGGAGACAGAAGTCTGAGAATCCACTGGGTGACATTTGGGAATTCCTTGTGGAAAAGCAGGGGGTGGCTCTGGGGGAGGGGCTCTCTCATGCACCCTTCACCGTGGCTCCACACTCTATGAATCCAGGATTCTATGACATTCTCCACTGCAGCCTGGGCATATGCAGTGTTTCTGGAACCTCACTTATTCTCACGCTAATATCATGGTTTTTTGCCTCATCAGCATATCATCTGTACTTCTATGAACAGTTTTCTTTAAATGAAGTAACTCTTTTTACTTTAACATGCTCACTCAAAAATGAGACTTTATACCATTTCCATAAATGCAAGACCTGTATAACCTGCCGTAAGTTAGACGTATGCATGGAAAATGTGTGACTGCCTTTTTAAAATTAAAACGATGGTAAAAATAAAAAAGGAAATAAAGAAAAGCCAGTAAAAACACTTCTAGTATACAAAAGTGTATACCTGAGAAAAGTCACTCAATGGGAAAAGTGAACCATTGAAGGCCAGTTAGTTACATGAAAGCAGGGGCAGCCTTGATCGCCATCATGACCACCAGGTAGGTGACAAGGCAAGGGTTACCTACCTTTGGCAAGGGTCATTGTCACCAAGGTCATTTTCTTCCGCTTCAGGGAACATCTTCCTGTTAACATTCTATTCAATTGTATTATGTTTACACCTTCCCAGGACCACGATGTTGCATTATATTTTGGGGGTCAGACTCCCTGGGGTCAATCAGGTCCTAGGTCTGACTGGTCAAGCATCAGGAGGAAATTTTGGCCTGGTCGTGGGTCATAGAGGAGAGAGCTGTACTCCCATGGGCATAACTAGTCACCCTCAATGGCTCAAACAACCGGAAATCAGGCCATGTACATTCATCAGGCAATCACCCTGTGACTGCTGAGCAAGAATTATTAGTGAGAGTAGGGTAAACTATGGTAGCAAATAGGCCCAGAATTTCAATGGCTTATTTTTCACTTAGGTAAAGGACTAGAGCGTTGTTCAGGTCAACAAGGTGGCTGTCCTCCATATGGTCATTCAGAGATCGAAATTAGGGTATTGGCAAACTTTCTCTATAAAGGGCCAGATAGCGAGTACTTTGGGCTTTGCAGGCCATGGGCTGTCTGTGGCAACTGCTGTGGTAGTAAGGCAGCCCATAAACAATACCTATGCAAATGGGCATGGCTGTGCTTCAATAAAACTTTATTTTTAAAAAGACAGTAGGCCAGATTTGGCCCTTAGGCTGTAGTTTACTCACTCCTGATCTAGGCTGTGGCGGCTTTGCCTTCCTTAACTCATGGTTTCTAAAGTTGCCATAGGTGTCAATTCCCTGTCACCTGCAAGAGGCAGGAGCAGAAGTGTGACCGTGGAGTATTTGTATGGGCCAGGCCTGGCTGTGGCACTCTCCACTCCCACTCAGAGGACATTGGTGAGAACTTAGTCACATGATCAATCTAATTGCAACCAAGGCTGGAAAATGTAATCTGGCTGTGTACCAAGGAAGTGGGGACAGATTTTAACAGACTGTCAGCAATCCTTGTCACAGGTAATATCCGTTAAACGATGGACTTGATAGTAAGGGGTTTTTTTCCCTAATACACAGCAAAATAAATAAACAACCATTATATAAGTGGTTTCTAGTTTGTGCGCCATCTAGAATGATCTTGCATAACTCCAGGAAAAGTGCACCACACTCTGATAAACACTAAGTTTTTGCATTTCTTTGATTCAAATCACAAAAGCCTGATTATAAACCCAGATCCTATTCATTAGCGCTACTCTATTAAGCCTTCCTTTAGCCTGTTAAGAATAAAATGGGAAAAAAGATGATTCAGAAAGCAATGTAAAAATTTAGACACAGAAAAGTGAAGAGTGAATTATCATCTGGAAAGAGCCCTGTAAACTCAAACTATAGATTACATTATAAACATCCAGGGGAATAGAGTGGACTCCATGGAGAGGCATGTTCTGTGTGTTTTCTTGCCCTGAGAACTGTCAATATTCATATATGTTAATGCCCAAAGCTGTGATGACTCTTGATGGTAGCAGGTATTGAGAGATGGGCAAAATTTGGGGAGGCAGAGAAGAAATTAGCATTGGAACAAGGCAGATTCAGGGGCTTCTTGGGGAGGCCAGTTGGACTAGAAGGGTGAATGGAGGACAGAGAGCTTCAATGCCAAGCCAAGGAGAACAGACTTCATCCCTGGACAATGAAGAGACGCTGAAAGGCTTTAATTCTGAGAATTGCACAATGAAGGGCGTTTCTGAAAGTAGAGCCTGGCAGAAGCAGCCAAGCCATCTGGAGGGACCAGTGGTTACTCTCAAGGGGAACCTCCTACATACTTCTCAGGAGGGTAGAAGATAAACTCCTTTTCAAAGTTGCCTAAGTCCTAGCTTGTGAAAGCTTGGCTCTGGGGCTTACACAGGACTCAGCAAGCATAAATGACATAAGCTTCTCCAAAAAGCTGGACTGCACAAAGGTCTGCCCAAATCTCAGGATCTACTGATGCTGGCCCTGTGTTCTCACTTTAGAAGGTCATGCAAGGGACAAAAGATCTAGAATCCTTCCTGGGCTGGGTCACAGCTGGGGTGGGAAAGCTGTAGCCCCTCTGAAACTTCCCACATAGCTGTCCTTCTATGGAGGCCAGGAGCACATCAGGGTGGGTACAGTCCACAGTCCCCTCCATCCCACCAATCAGGCTCCAAGGGGTCTTCACATCCACAAAATACCATTTTCCCAGATCAACAGCACACACACCAAGACACGCAAATTCAAACCAGATAGCCAAATGGCACTTACTGAATTTGCAAGGAGTTTTACCGCTACTCTTTTGATGGTAGTGCCTAGTGGCAACAATATGGAAAACAAAGAACTTTCACCACTGATGTGAGAGATCAATCAGTTCAAGCTTTCTTGGGGGCAATTTGGCAAAATCTATCCTAACATTTCAAAAAGGCATCCCTTTTGCCTCAGCTATTTTTTATTAACCATGTTCTTTATTTTCTCCATTCTGACACTTTGACATGCAGGGCTTTGCTCCTAGAGGGACTGCTCCTCCCATGGTTAGCCAATTGCTAGAGATATAAGCCACTTGTCTCTTAGTGTGCCTTTCATATACAAACTCACCGATCCAGAGCCCACATCCTCAACCACCTCCTTTATGGGGCTCTCCCACTCTGAACTAATAGCCTCGCACCTTAATCACCCCAGGGCTAGGTACTAGATGGAACAGCCCCGATGCTGCAGAGCCCACTGAAATTGTTCAAACTAACCAATCCTAAACCTGCTCACCCTGCCTCACCTCTTTCTTCCCATGGAAACCACAGGAACACGTCTTGCCACAACCCCATCACCACCACCTTCTGATGGACTCCAGCGTTGTCTGTGCAGCCTCCTGCTCCCATGGCATGGAGTGCCCCCTTGTTTTGTCTTGGGATCTGTGAGTAACAAGCTACTTATTCTTTCTTTCTTTCTTTTCTTTCTTTTCTTTTCTTTTTTTTCTTTCTTTCTTTCTTTTATTTTCTTTCTTTCTTTTTTTTTTTTTTTTTTTTTTTTTGAGACGGAGTCTCACTCTGTTGCCCAGCCTGGAGTGCAATGGCACAATCTCGGCTTACTGCAACCTCTGTCTCCCAGGTTCAAGTGATTCTCCTTCCTCAGCCTCCTGAGTAGCTGGGATTATAGGCACCCACCACCAGCTTTTTTTTTTTTTTTTTTTTTTGTATTTTTAGTAGAGATGGGGTTTCACCATGTTGGTTAGGCTGGTCTCGAACTCCTGACCTCAGGTAATCCGTCCACCTAGGCCTTCCAAAGTGCTGGGATTACAGATGTGGGCCAGCATGCCCAGCCCAAATTGCTTTTTCAGTGGCTGGCATCTGATCGGTGGGCCTGCCATACCTAAATAATAATAAAACCTTTATTTTAAAGCACTATTCTCTAGGAATAATTCTGAATGAGCCCAAAGATATATGTATCAGATGGTCACCTCAGTGAAGTTGACAATGGTACAAAATAGGAAATCATTCGAATGGCTAACAATAGTAGATAGTTAAATAATTTATTGAGTATTATACTATGGGATGCAACGTAGCTGTCAGAAAGGTAGAAAAAATTGTTTTTAAATGTTTGTGTAAAGGAAAAACGGTTTACCACTTCCTGTGAAAGAAGAGGGATCCAAAATTTTTTATTTCCCCCTTCCAATTATCCTAAAAAAAAAAACAGTGAAATAAAGTTTTTAAAGCTACAAACCCACATTGACAAACTGTGAAAGAAGAGATGGCAGCATTTTGGACACTGGAAGGCCAACAGAATGATGAGAACTAGTTTTAGAACAGAAAAAGGAGACGTTAACTCATGGAGAGAAAGACACCACCATGCACCTATGCAATCGGAATAGAGACAGAAAAGACTCTCTGGGTTTAGGGGTATTGGATACCTGTAAAAGTTGGGGTGTAGGTATCCCCCACTTAAGCCCATGGGGAGTGCACCTCTCCCCTTGGAGCTCCACCCCAAGGCCAAAGTTTCCTGGAGGCTCTCTGCCTCTGCCACTCCTAGACCTGGCTGACCCCAGGAACTCTGACCACCCAGTTACAACAGAATATCGGAAGGTCCTTGCCAGATGTCAACATAAGGTGATTTCTGTCCAGAGATCTGAGTGTCAAAAGGAAGAAGTTTCCCCAAGCTCATGTAATGGCTGCAGTAATGATGACTCTTGATGAAGTCAATGCCTGGCCACCAAACAAGCTCTCATGATGGTGGACAAGTTTGTCCCTGCCTTCATATTACTAATTGACCCTCAACAGTCCATTTTTCCCATTGAATAACTTATGTTCAGAAATGTGCTTCTATAATTCAATTGTTGCATGCAGTGAAACTAATGGAGGAATTATATAGTAATAAATAAGAATCAAAGTGTACCAATCCTTCTAAAAATACCGAAGGTATCAGCCAGAGTTCTGTTCTCTCACATGAAAAGTTCAGGACGTAAATAGAGCTTGAAACACAATTACATAAATAAATGTAATAAATGAAATAAATAGATCAGATAGATAATAGATAGATGATAATTGATAGATGATAGATAATAGATAGGTAGATAGATAGATAGATAGATAGATAGATAGATAGATAGATAGACATTTTATGGCATTATCTTCCTATAAAGAGAGAAGTCTGTTTCCTACATGTCAAGGTAGAAAAGCTGTTCTCCAGGCACCCACGGTGTGCTCCAGCAACCTTGCCAACACCAGCCCTGCTGCCCGTGGGCTGGCCCTCCTGCCATCACTGCTCAGGGTCACACTTCCACCACGCTGTGGCTGGCCATCCCCCTTCCTACCCATCCTTTAATTTCAGACTTGAGCTCCATCCCATTCATGGAGCACAGCGAGCTCTTTGCAATGAATTTCCTTGTATTTTGAGACAATCAAGCAGCAAGGTAGGTTTTTTTCTCCCCAGCCCTTCCCGTCCTTGGGAATAATGAGGCACACTCTTGATACAAACTTTTAGCAGAGCATGCGGGGCAGGACTGAGTGGGATCTGTCCCTGCTGGGGGAGGGGAGGATCATCTTGTAGATGCGTTACCTGGGGCAGCACCAGGTGGGGCAGCTACCCAGGTGCAGGGCCTGAGCCCGCTTCCCACCCTCCCCTGCAGCTCTGCCCTGGGGGAATCTGGGCTGAGTTGGTCCAAGGAGAGGAAATCCCTTATGTCCCTCTGAGGTAGGCTCCTGGAGACTTAATGGGAAAGTCCAGGAAGTGGAAAAGGGAAAAACTGCTGGCTCCAACCTCTGTTCTGCTAGTGAGTTTAGTCTTTTCAGTCAGACTTTTCAGGGAGTGGATTCTACCTTTTCCTCTTTCCAAATGTTACAGATGGAATGGATAACACTATATTGTATTGGCTTGTATATAATTTAACTATTTTGCATGGTCTTATTGTCAGTCCAAGTTCTACAATGTCACACCACCAGCGTCTCAGGAGCCTCAGAACAGGGGGAAGTATTTTTCCTTTGTGATAATGCTGCCCTCTACTGGACATCAGGAAATTCACAGGTGAAGACTGACATAGTTTGTCCCTAAAGTTTTGCTTTGATTTAATTTAATGGACAGGGTTCAAGATTGTTTAAAAAAGGCGGGGGGAGGGGGAGGCAGTGGGTCCTGGAAAAGTAAATTGTTTATTTTACAATAAGAAAGTGATTAAATATTTTATTTTTTTTACAATGGTGGAAAATTAGAAGTGATTGTGGAAACGATGTGTACCTGTCTTGCTGGTGAGTAGGATGTGATTTGGCGCTTCAGGAAAGTGAATTTGTAGAACTCAAAAATATTGACTTATAAAGGGCATGGCCATTGACCCAGTCCATCTTATGCAAATCTGGATGCCATAAATAATATTTAAAAGTAAAAATACTGGGGTGGAGGTTGCAGTGAGCAGAGATTGCACCACTACACTCCAGCCTGGGCAAAAGAGTGAGACTCTGTCTCTAAACAAAAAAAAAAAAAAGAAGAAGAAGTCATTCCCAATGTTGCTCATCAAATTATGACCATAAATATCCAGGATCAGACTAATGGCTAAAGAAACTGTGACACATCAACACCAGGCACAGAATAAAGCAGATTTTTTTGTTGTTGTTTTGGAGAGCCTCTAGGAACTTGAAAACTACATATGCCACACTCTTAAGACCCAGTGGTTCTTAATCGGGGTGTTCATTAAAATGCCAGAAAACTGAAAATACTTCTAGGTCCCATCCAAGGAGATTTTGCTTCTGATTGACTGGCTAGTGGCCTGGCCATTGGTATTTTGGAAAAGCCCTCCAAGTGATTATTTTACTTATACTCCAGATAGAAAACTCTAAATTAAAGGGGAAAAAAACAGACACCAAGTGGCATTTAAATAAATGTCAACTTTAACTTCACAAAGCATCTGATTGCATGTGGACAGAAAGAGAAGGAAAGAGGGCCCTATATCTGGATAACTTAGAAATGTGCTCCCCCTAGCAAGATATCTACCAAAATTAGAACCACATTTGAGGATGCTGGCACTGCGAGCAATATATAAATGATGCGTGTAATGTCATTTAATATGATCGTATTTTTAAAAATGAGTTGAGTGGTGTTTTCTAGCTGTTAGTTTTTCCAAATATCAATATAGAAATTAGTCTTCTGCAGCTGCAGAGGCAATTCAGTTTCCAGCTTGCTTTCATGGCCTAGAGCCATAAAGTGGCCCAGAGCATCTCTGATCCACCCCTCCCACAACCACCTAATCCAGAGACAACTGAATGCTTTGGACCATCTGATGAGAGAGGTAGCTGCATGGCAGTAAGAGTCTTGCTCTGAAGTGACAAGAGCCTTAAGGCCTAGTTTTGACTTACTGCTAACTTGCTGACACTGCATACTTGCTGAGTGATCTTGGGTGAATCCTTCCACCTCTCTGAGGTTCACTATGAAATGAGAGGTCAAGGGTCCAAACTTAAACACCTTCAGAGGTTGGGTAATATCAGTAAGTAAAATAGACCAGGCACAGCACAAAGTGGAATGGTGTGGACTGTGGCACATGGAGAACTTATGCTTCTGTAAAGGGGGCAGCCACCACTCAGTTCCTGCAGATTACTCTATCTTTGCTGAGGACAGTTGTACAGGTAGTGCACTGCAGAAGGGTAACACTTTAGAGAAGGTGTCAGTTGCATCATAGATGCAGATATTTATCCATGGCAGTTTCCCGGAAGATGTCTGTAGAAGGTTTTAAGGAAGGGGCACCTTGTAATTCGCATAAAAGGTGTTGTATGGACCGCCAGAAGTGCTGGTTATCATGTGGGAATGCAGCTCTGTAATAGTATCTTCTGGGTTTTCTTGTTATTGTTGTTTCCTGAAGAAGCTGGAAATATGGCATTTAATGAGAAATTTTCCTAATTTAAAATTTGCTGGCAACAAATTCCAAAACATGTTTAACGTTGTGTGGGCCAAACAAAACACTTCAGGGGGTCAGATTCAGGCATTGAGTTGGAGATCTCTCACCCAGATGAGTTACTGGCGTCTCAGAAACCCTCCTATTGTATGCATCTTATGTAATCTTGAAGCAATCATGAAGAAAAACTAATTACCCTGGTGAATTATATGGATATAATATGGATTATGTGGCTATATAAAGTAAGAGTGCGTCCTTTGAATGACGGTATTTAACATTCTCCCTGCCCTGTGACCAACTTTGATTTGTCCTTTCTTAATATAAATGCTATTTCTCCAGAGAGGGCCTCCTAAGACTTTAATCTAACTTAGGTTCCCTCTGTTACACTTTCCTGAAAACACCTTATTCTCCTGAGTAACACCTATCAAAGTTACAGTATGAGATATCCACTGGCGTGAATGTTTGCTTAATGTCTGTTTGCTCACTCTTTGGTAACAGCCATGTTTTGTTCACTGCTATATCCCTAGTGGGGATACGCCTGGTATATATCAGACTCAGTGTAGATTTATTTTTTATGTTTTTATTATTATTATCTTATCTTTTTTTTTTTTTTCGAGAAGGATTCTCACTCTGTCACCCAGTCTGGAGTGCAGTGGTGCGGCCTCTGCTCCCTGCAACCTCCACCTCCCAGGTTCAAGTGATTCTCCCACCTCAGCCTCCCGAGTAGCTGGGACTACAGGCACACGCCACCACGGCCGGCTAATTTTTGTATTTTTTTAGTATTTTAGTAGTGACGGGGTTTCACCATGTTGGCCAAGCTGGTCTTGAACTCCTGACCTTAAGTGATCCACCCGCCTCAGCCTCTCAAAGTGCTGGGATTATAGCCATGAGCCACCCCGCCCAGCCAGTGTAGATTTGTTGAATGATAGATTCATCTCGACCCCACCAGGGAAGCTTCATTTCTTCTTGGCATTGCCAATCTGACTCTTGATGCCTAGAATTTGACTTCTAGGTTTTTTATTCTGGATGATATCAGCTTTCCATGGCTGAGGATACCCCATCACCCACACACCTCTCTGAGCCAGAGAAGAGGCCCAGCTCAAACCCATGACATCCAAGACATCCATACTTGGCTTGTGGCTGAAGCCCCAATGGGTTGGGGTTGGGGGACTTGCATTTTGGGTAACATACACAGACACGTTCTCTGATAGAAAGTGGGTACTGGGGGCATGGGGAGTGTTATCAGCACAGAATTAAATTCTGCCCCCTTATACCTATTTTACATTCTGATTTTATTTCATATGAGTTACAAAACCATTATTATGACAACTAATAGGCCAGCCCTCTTCCAAATTTATTGAAGAAATCTTGTTGCCTTCCAAGACAAATTGCACTTTTTGATGTTGAAAAGAATTCCATAAGGATCATTCCTAAGTACATAAAATATCAGCAAAAGCAGCTTGTTCTGCAAAGATCCCCATAGAAAGCAGCTGAGCTCGGAAAGAAGCTAATGATTGCAGGAAAAATTGTAGGAGGAGAAGGGAAACCAAAATCACAGAAAGATAACTTCTCAAGGAGCACAAGAGAAAAAGAAAGGCTGGAGGAGAGAGAGGAAAGTTAAGGAAGAAAGAGGACTGTGAAGCGTGTCGGAGGCAGACAGGATCAGGGGGATGGTGCTGGTCCAAAACTCCACCCGCGGTTCTTTGAGCCTCTGTCCAAGGTTCATGTTCAAGTCCAGCTGCAGGTACTGCTCAGTTAGATTATAGGCGGGCCACAGAGACAGGTGGTCCCCATTAGGATTCCTGGAAGGGAGAGCAGAAACGGGTGAGATTTTCCTCCTCACACCCCAGGCCTTGGCATGGGGGAGACCGGGAGGTTTACTTACCTGGTTCGAGCAAAGGTAGCCCAGTATTTCATCATCTTCTGGCTCAGTAACTTCTCCTCCTCCGTGGCTCCTTCTGAAGGAGACAATCACAA
Organism: Pongo abelii; assembly: GCF_028885655.2. Classification (NCBI taxonomy): domain Eukaryota; kingdom Metazoa; phylum Chordata; class Mammalia; order Primates; family Hominidae; genus Pongo; species Pongo abelii. Next base: position 55,094,423 of record NC_072003.2, read on the forward strand.
AACGCTGCTGCTCTGGGTGAGGCTCGGGAAGCCCCGGGTGCCTTGTATTTGATGAATCCCTTTCACACCCCTCCTCCCACTGGAAACTTACACTGTACCCATTTTATACATGCAGATACTGAGGCTCAGAGCAACAAGGACCTGTCCAAGGAACTGTGGCTTCTGAATGGTGGAAGCTGAACACACATCTTCCCTGTCCACCCTGTGTTCCTGCAGCCAGTCCCATGAGGCTGTAGGTTCCCTGGAGACATAGACCAGCTTGCTCCCTCTCTCTGTCTCTTTCTGTTTTCTCCTCTGTCTCTCTTCCTTCTCTCCATCCTGTCTTCCTTCTCTCTCCCTATCTCTCTCTTCCATCTCTCTTCCCTCTTCTTCTTCTCTCTCTCCCTCTCTCTCCCCTCTCTCTTCCTTCCCTCTCTCTCTTCCTTCTCTCTCCCTCTCTGTCTCCCTTCTCTCTTTCTTCCCTCTCTCTGTTCCTTCTCTCCCTGTCCTCCCTCTCTCTTCCTTCTCTCTCTCTTTCCTCTCTCTTTTCCTTCTCTCTCTCCCTCTGCCTCTCTCCTCCCACACACACATTTTTACAATTAATTTTTGTATTTCTTTATTTAAAAAGTAGAAAATCCAAAATGCAGAAAGAGATCTAATATCCACTGAAAATGTTTCCCTTTCATCTCTTCCCTGCAGACACCCAGTGATGAGCCTCAGAGGCACTTTCCCAAAGACAGGTTCTGCAGGTACCAGCGTGTAAGCGGACACCTTTTCTACACATCTGACAGGAGACTGGACACGTATTCTACATATTGCTCTTTTTATTAAAATTGATCTCATATATAGGACTTGTCACTTATCAAACTGCCATTTGTTGTTCTATGAGCATGTAATATATAAAAACATATTTATATGCAATTATATATAAATATATAATGTATATGTCATATTTCCGATCTTTTGCTGGTAAAAGCAATATTTTAGTGTGCATATATACTTTTGCACATGTGGAAGTATAATTACACAAAAACTCTAGAAGTAGAATTGCCAGGCTAAAAACTACATGCATTTTAATCTATGTTATTTATTTTTATAAAGATGGGGTCTCACTCTGTCATCCAGGCTGGAGTGTAGTGGCATGATCATAGCTCACTGCAGCTTCCAACTCCTGGGCTCAAGCAATTCTTCCTGCCTCAGCCTCCCAAAGTGATGGCATTATAGGCATGAGCCGCAACACCTGGCTAAGACTACACACATTTTTTTTTTGTTTTATAAAACTAAAAACAATTTTTGAGACAGGAGTCTCACTCTGTTGCCCAGACTGGAGTTCAGGGCCATGATCACAACTCACTGCAGCCTCGAACTCGGGCTCAAGTGATCCTCCCACCTCAGCCTCCTGAGTAGCTGGGACTACAGGTGTGTGCCACCATGCTTGGCTATTTTTGTTTATTATTATTATTATTATTATTATTTGTAGAGAAGGGGTCTTACTATGTTGCTCAAACTGGTCTGGAACTCCTGGACTCAAGCAATTCTCCTGCCTCAGACTCCCAAAGTGCTGGGATTACAGGTATGAGCCACCATGCCCGGCCTTACATGCATTTTAAATGTTGATAGACTTCTCTATGAATGTATAAAATTGTTTCTCACACCTGCTTGAATACATTATTTCAAGTGTTTCATTTTTTTCAACCTTGATTGATGAAAAATAATTCCTTGCTAAGGATGGTCTGCAGTTCTCTTGTTATGAGGGAGGTTGAGTGGATGTTCGTATGTTTAGAAGCCACTTGTATTTTCTTTTCCATGAACTGTCTGTTTCTGTCTGTTACCCAGTTTTCAAATAGGTTATTCTTTTCTTATTAATTTTAGAAGCTCTTTAGACATCAAGGAATTTAACCTTTTGATACATATGTTGTTGACTTTTTCCAGTTTAGGGACTCCATGTACCATTACATAGTATGGGCTCAGGAATGGTTGCTGAGAAATAACAGTGACATTTATTAGGTATTCACTCTTACTTTATGGGGCTTATTTTATTTAATCCTTATGACAACCTAGGAGGAAGTTCTTTATTATCTGTGTTGTGAGGATGAAAAACTGAAATAATGAATAAACCACAGTGCACAAATACACTCTATATGGAACGTTCTGTCCTCTTTGTCAAGGGGCCAGTGTGAATAAGTTAAGAGCCTGCATTGTATAATGTTTCTAACTCAATATTTTAGTGATGACTCCTGTGTGTAATTTTCCCTGTAATTTTTTTCTACTGATAACCTCATCTGATTGGTTTATTTTAGGCATCAAATATGTCATAAACTTAAGAATAAATGAGCTAACATCACAAGTAACAGTTCACAAGCATTTACATGAGCTCATCTGGGTGCAGACCACTTTGAGCTGGAATTATGAAAAACATGGTCCTTGCCTCTTAAAGCTTCAGGTTGTGGCCTCATGGGATTTCTGGGAAGGGGAGGGAGGGTAAGACCAGTGGTCAAAGAAAAGGAAGAAAATGTTTCTAGTATATTTTTTTTAAAAAATAGTTAGATTGCTTGAGTGCCCTGAAGTGGCCACACCTGTAGGTTTCAGTACACAGAGAAGCCCTCAGCAAGCAACTGTCACAGCACTTTTTCATCTTGGCTTCTAAAAATGGAAGAGAGGGCATTTTCCAGAGAAAGGCTGTGTCCGCCTGTAAACCACAGAGGTGATTAAATGCCAACCCCGAAGTCCTGCAGGCGCTTGCATAGTGGTGGGGTAAGCAAGGGGCTTCATGTGAACTGTGGGGGATGGCCAGTCCCTTACCGAACATAACAATGTCACCCTTCAGGAAGGCACCACCGAACACAAAGCGGACTTCATCAGCGTGGTCGGCTTTGACAAAAGCTGGCTTCGTGTCTTCAAAGCACTGAGGCCGGTGCCGAAACTCATAGAAGTAGACAGGTGCACCAGCATCTGACAAAAGGTCAGGGAAGTCAGGCATGCATGCAGCACGGAGCAGGGGGCTGGCTCTGTGTCCCCACCTATCAAGTCTTGGATGTATAGACCCAGGGGTGGGACAGCTCAGAGACAGCTCACTTCCCCCTTCCTCATTTGAGGCTGGAATTTCCTGCTACAGCAGTGCTCATATCCCTAGTGATGAAGAGCTCATGTCTGAGAAGGCAGTAGTTCTGCTTCTCAAAAAAAGTCCTCTATATTCAGCCAAGATCTACTTTGTTGGGACTTTCTCTCAAAGTTCAAGTCTTTTGCCCATTATTGGAAAATACTTTCTTTTCATTACTGAACTGTAAGAGTTCTTCTCTTCTGGATATGATTATTTTGTCAAATAATTGTACTATGAATTATTTTCTTCCAGTCTGTGGTCTGCCTTCTCATTTTCTTAACAATATTTTTAAGGCAAAATGTACATAAGTGAAATCTGCCATTTTAACCATTTTAAAGTATATAATTCAGTGGTTTTTAGTACATTTAGGATGTTGTGCAACTATCACCACTATTTAGGTCCAGAACATTTTCATCACCCCAAACAGAAACCTCAGACCCACTTAGCAGCCACTTCCCATTGGCCCCACTTCTCAGCTTCTGGAAAACACAATTCTACTTTCTGTGTCTATGGCTTTGCCTAATCTGAACATTTTGTATAAATGGGATCATACAACACGTGGCCCTTTGTGCCTGACTTCTTTCACTTAGCAAAATGTTTACAAGGCTCATCTGTGTTGTAGCATCCATCCGTATTTCATTTCTTTTTATGGCAAAATGATAATCCATTCTTACAATGGATATACTGAATTTTGTTTATCGATTCATCAGTTGATGAACATTTGGGTTTTAACCATTTTGGCCTATAATGAACAAGGGTGCTATGAACATTCATATACAATTTTTGTTTGAACATCAGTTTTCAATTATCTTGAGTATATCCCTAGGACTGGATTTGCTAGGTTATATGGAAACTCTATGTTTAACTTTTTGAGGAACAGCCACAACTTTTTTCCACAGTAGCTGCACTGTTTTATGGCTCCAACAGCAGTGTATGAGAGTTTTGGTTTCTCTATATCCTTCACACTTGTTCTTACTCCTTTTCTGTTTTTTTTTTTCTTTTATTATTATTATTATTATTATTATTATTATTATTATACTTTAGGTTTTATGGTACATGTGCGCAATGTGCAGGTAAGTTACATATGTATACATGTGCCATGCTGGTGCGCTGCACCCACCAACTCGTCATCTAGCATTAGGTATATCTCCCAATGCTATCCCTCCCCCCTCCCCCCACCCCACAACAGTCCCCAGAGTGTGATGTTCCCCTTCCTGTGTCCATGTGTTCTCATTGTTCAATTCCCACCTATGAGTGAGAATATGCGGTGTTTGGTTTTTTGTTCTTGCGATAGTTTACTGAGAATGATGATTTCCAATTTCATCCATGTCCCTACAAAGGACGTGAACTCATCATTTTTTATGGCTGCATAGTATTCCATGGTGTATATGTGCCACATTTTCTTAATCCAGTCTATCATTGTTGGACATTTGGGTTGGTTCCAAGTCTTTGCTATTGTGAATAATGCCGCAATAAACATACGTGTGCATGTGTCTTTATAGCAGCATGATTTATAGTCCTTTGGGTATATACCCAGTAATGGGATGGCTGGGTCGAATGGAATTTCTAGTTCTAGATCCCTGAGGAATTGCCACACTGACTTCCACAATGGTTGAACTAGTTTACAGTCCCACCAACAGTGTAAAAGTGTTCCTATTTCTCCACATCCTCTCCAGCACCTGTTGTTTCCTGACTTTTTAATGATTAAAAAAAATTATAGCCGCCCTAGTATATGACACATGCAAAAGAATAAAGGTAGATTCTTCCCTCATAGTATATAGAAAAACTAACTCAAAATGGATCAAAGACCTAAATGTAAAACTAAAACTGTAAACCTCTTATAAGAAAATATAGTGGTAAATTTCCATACCCTTGAATTTGGCAGTGGATTCTTATATATGACACCAAAAGCACGATCAACAAAAAAGTGGATGAATTCTATTTCATCAAAATTAAAAACTACTGTGCAACTTTTGTACATTATCAACAGAGTAAGAAGGCAACCCGGCAACCCACAGAATGGGAGAAAATATCTGCAAGTCATATATCTCATAAGGGATTAATTTCCACAATATATAAGGAACTCTTAAAACTCAACAACAAAAAACAACTCAATTCAAAAATGGGCAAGAGTCTTAAATAAACATTTCTCCAAAAACATATATACGAATGTCCAATAAGCACATGAAAAGATGCTCAACATCTCTAATAATTAGGAAAATGGAAATGAAAACCATAATGAGATACTACTTCAAACCCATTAGGATAGTCATTATTTAAAAAACAACAACAACAGAAAATAACAAGTGTTGGTCAAGGTGTCGAGAAATTGCAACCCTTGTGCATTGCTGGTAGTAATGTAAAATGGTGCAGACACAGTGGAGAACAACATGACAGTTCTTCAAAAAAATTAAACGTAGAATTACATATGATCCAGAAATTCTACCTCTGGCATATACCCCAAATAACTGAAAACTGGGACTTGAACAGATATTTCTACAACTATGTTCATTGCAGCATTATAGCCAATATGCAATTGTAGCCAATAGCCAATTGTTCCTTGCACAATAGCTGAATGGTGGAAACAACAGAAATGTCCATTAATGAATAAATGGATAAACAAAATGTGATATATACATACAACGGAACTTTATTCAGCCTTAAAAAAGGAGGAAATTCTGATGTATAGTACAGCATATAGGAATCCTGAGACCTTATGCTACGTGAAATAAGCCAGACAAAAGGACAAATATTGAATGATTCAACTTATATTGAGTAACTAAAGTCACTAAAGTAAAAGTCAGTCATAGAGACAGAAAGTAGAATGGTGGTTATTGGGGTCTGGGGGAAGGAGGGGTGGGTAGTTATTTTTAATAGGTACTGATTTTCAGTTTGGGATAATAAAAACGTTCTGAAGACGTATAGCGGTGATGGTTATACAACAATATGAATGTACTTGATACCATTGAACTATACATTTGAAATGGTTAAAATGGTAAAATTTTTATTAAGCATATTTAACTACAATTTTTAAAATGTAAAAAAGAGTATGCCATTTCATTTATAAATATTTGTGAATTTTCCAGATTTCCTTTTGTTATTGATTTCTAATTTCATTCCCTTGTGGTTGAAGAAGATACTCTGCATGATTTCCATCCTTCTACATTTATTGGGATTTGTTTGGTGACCTAACATATGGTTTATTCTGGAGGATGTTGCATGTGCACTTGAGAAGAATGTGGAATCTAAGGTTACGGGGTGGAGTATTTGGCTGCATTTAAAATAGTTGATTTAAAGTCTATTACTTTAGGAGTTCCATTACTCCTTAAAGCTATAATGTTTGTTCCATTACTACATATGGCTAAGATGTTGGGGAAGACATTTCTAGAAAGAAAAAATCCTTGGGGATGGCGCCCAGAAAATTATAGGGAGATGAGAATTTTCTACATGGTCCTGAAGAAGGGGAAGAAACAGAAACAACTGATCAACATTCCCAAACTCTGAAAGGCAGGTGAATGATGCAGGTCCCCATGGCATGTTTCCATCCAGACACACCTGGGAATGCCCTCTCCATGAGGGAACAGAGGCAGAGAAGGCAGCCGGTCAGTAGACAACGTGGATTTCCGTGGCCACCAGCCTCACTGGGCTGTGGTCCTGGAGCGGGGTGCTCAGATACTTACCTCTGTGATATCGAGCTGTGATCAGTGCAGGGACCACAAAGAACACATCTCCAAGCAAGTCCAGAAGACTGTCTCGGATTTCAGTCAGGGAGTGCTTGTTATGGAAGTATTCATTAGCCACAAGGTGCAAATACTGAGGCGGGATGTGCTATAAAAAAAAATCGTAGTCCTAGGAGATCCAGGTCAACCACAATGGCCAACACGTTAAACACTCACCTGTGCAGGTATGATTCTGAATGCTTTACCCACATGGCTTCATTTAACCCACACAGCAACCCTATGATGCAAGTATCAAAACTAGCCCCGTTTCACAGATTAAGAAACTGAGGCTTAGAGAGGTGAAGTGGTTGGGTCCAACTGGAAGAACCATGATTCTTTCACAAGTCTATTTGCATCCAAATCCCATGCTCTTGACCACAGGCTTCTCTCTCGTGTCTCAGAATGAGTCACTCCTGGGCAGAACTGGCTGCATCATTGTGGAGCTCAGTGCAAAGTAAAAACATAAACTGCTTGTTCAAAAAATCATTAAGAATTTCAAGATGGCCACAGAGGAGCATTAAACCAAATGTAGGACCCTTCTGAGCAACAAGGTCCTCTGTGACTACACAGGCAGAACATCCATGAAACCAGCCCTGCTCCTGGTACCAGTGCTGCCTCCAGCCCTTAGCTATTATCTTACCTAAGCTAGTTGGTCTCTTGGAGCCTCAGTTTCCTCCTCTGTAGAGATGTGGAGGATTATATGAGATGTGAAGAGAAAAGTATGCTGCTTGGCCCAGAGCAGTTCTTTAGTCCTGTTGTTTCCCCCAGGCCCCATTGCTCAGTGCCTTAACAGGACATTCGATGCTTCTCTGACCTGGCACCAGCCTGCCTCCCAGGCTTCTCCCTCTCAACTTTCCCTAGGCACTAATGGCAGAGAGTGCATGGTAAATTCCATGGAGATTCAGGGATCTGGTACTCTAGGAAATGCTGGAAAAGTGTTGCAGCTCAAACCCCTACCACTAAGACAGCAGCCCTTGATGGGTTTCTTTGGAATTTGGAGGTGAGGAAGTGTACACCACATTGGGGAATGCTGCTCAGACTCGTTTATTGGGTCCTCAGGAGGCTGGTGGTTTTTAATCAGGCCAGAGCAAGGGAGGCCTCTGCAGTAGGTCCAGTCTATGGTATAAGGGCCTGGCCTCTTTGGCCATATAGCCAGCAGACTCCATGGTGCTGGAGATGTCCAAGGTGGGTATAGATGCTGTGTGGAGTCTCAGGTGAGTCCCCATAGGACAGTCAGCATGCAAAATCCTAGGGTTCTGGGGTAAGACTATGACTTCTGCATCAGAGAACTACTTACTGTTTAAAAAGCAGCCCCTAGCATGCCACTGTGCCTAGGAGAAACACATGCCCTTCCATTCCTCTTGCACTTTCCCGCACAACCTACTTCCCACTCTACTTGAAATGTCCTTCTGCTCAGTTGTTCCCCTCCCCTAAGACTCAGATCAATGAGCATCTTCTCCATGAGGTCATCTCCAATCCACCTGAGAATTCCACTGTATAACTTATATCATCAATATCTCTCAAACCTTAGTCCCAATTCATCATCAGATAGCTGCAACTCATCGAACACCCCTCCACCAAGGGGGCCTGAGGGATATCTGCCTGTAGTGTTTTCTTTCTGTTTTCTTTCTTTTTTTTTTTTTTTTTTTTTTTTTTTTGAGACAGAGTCTCTCGCTCTGTTGCCCAGGCTAGAGTACAGTGGCGAGATCCTGCAGCTTCAAATTCCCGGGCTCAACAATCCTCCTGCTTGGCCTCCCAAGTAGCTGGCACCACAAATGCACACCACCAGGCCTGGCTAATTTTTTTTATTTTTTGTAGAGACAAGGTCTCCCTGTGTTGCCCAGGCTGTTCTTGAACTTCTGGGCTCAAGCAATCCTGCTGCCTTGGCCTCCCAAAGTGCTGGGATTGCAGATGTGAGCCACCGTGCCCAGTTTCAGAGGGCTTTTTCTAAAATAGAAATCAAATAATGTCCTTCTTCCTTCTGTTCTCAGTCTTTAGGATGAAGCCTATGCTTATTACATAGCTTACAACAGCTGAAAGCATTCTCTCCTGCTGCAGCCAACCCTCAGCTGATCTCTTCACACCCCTCTGCTCCCAGTTGGTCCTCTTGGTTCTTCCCAGTTTCTCCACCCACCCCTTCCATCACCAGACAAGCTCCATTAATCCTCCAAACCCTTCTCCCCAAGAGAGCCGCCTGTCCCCTCCTGTGGGCACCACAGGGCCTTGGACATTCCTGTGCTTCCTGTGTACTCTTTTGAAGTGTCTTGTCATCTCTGTCCACCCCACATTGCACCCCAGTGCCCAGGGAAGTGCAGGGGCATGTGGACACTCACTAAACATGTGTTCCATGGACAAGTGAACGAAATGAACATTGGCACTCAGTCCACACTGAGTAAACGTTTATGGAAAAAGAGGAAGATGGAAAAAGGAGAAAAGAAAGGAAGGAAAACAATCCATCTCTATATCCTAGTGTCTAGAGTAAGACCAGATACTGCTAAGTTTGTGCAGTGAATGAATGAATTAGTGATGGAACAATAAATGAGTGAATGAACGAGTAAATGACTGGTCTTGCAGAACCTGGCCTGATGCCTGGCTGGTGTGTAGTGAATACAGATCCCCAGTCCCATGTGTGTTTCAGCATTCAGAGCTTTTCAGTCTGTAGGTAGATAATGTAGCACCTATGCTGCATGTTATGACACAGGCTCAGGGTGGGGGAAACACCCCAATACCCACATTAATGCATCCACAGAGAAACATCTGAATAGTGGGATAAATAAAATGAATAAATGTGTGGGAACAAAAATGACTGATAGCCACAAATCAGTCGAGGTCTGGTTCGGCTGCTGGGTGAGTTACAAAAAGCCTCTGGGTTTTTGGAGCTCTTTCAGGTCGGGGATTGTGGATTGGGTTGGTGGGCCTATTGATATAGTTTCGACCTGTGTCCCCCACCAAATCTCATGTTGAATTGTAATCCCTAATGTTGGAGGCAGGGCCTGATGGGAGGTGATTGGATCGTAGGGGCGGTTTCTCATGAATGGTTAGCACCATCCCTTTGGTGCTGTTCTCATGATAGAGTTCTCACGAGATTTGGTTGTTTAAAAGTGGGTGGCACCTCCTCCCTCTCTCTCTTCCTCCTGCTCTGGCCATGTAAGACGTGTCTTCTTCCCCTTCACCTTCCACCATGATTGTAAGTTTCCTGAGGCCTCCCGAGAAGGTAAGCAGATGCCAGCATCATGCTTCCTGTACAGCCTGCAGCATCATGAGCCAGTTAAGCCTCTTTTCTTTATAAATTACCGAGTCTCAGTTATTTCTTAATAGCAGTGCAAAAGTGGACTAATACAATTATGCTTAGTAAAGTTCTGCTGAATGGCTGAGTGAGTGAGGAGTGTCTGTGCCCTTGGCTCCTCCTGCTGAGTGTGACCCAGGGCTATCTGTTAAGTGCATGTGTCTCTGGAGTACTGCAGCCTCCCAAGCTACTCACCAGGATGTTTTGTATCAGATGGAGGGCAAGGGACTTGTTGGAGCCACTGAGGATCTCAGGAGCCTCCTTCTGTGGAGAGAGGCAGTGCCCTCTGTAAGCCATCTGGTCATCGGAAGATAAATCCATCTCCCCAAGGGCCTGAGTAGCCGACTTTCACAGGGGAAGATGGATAAGGAGCCCTCAAGCCCAAGCAGCCACGTGTGGAAGTGGCCTCAGTGTGCTTGTCAGATAGTTAATTTCTTCTCATTTTTGATAAAAGGCAGAGGTTGCTTGTCATTCCACCTGCAACCTTGTGGGGCACAAGCGGCCACCTTGTGGGAAGGCTCCCATTATGGGCTTAATTGTGGCCCCCTTAAAATTTACACATTGAAGCCTTAACCCCCTGCAATTCAGAATGAGACTGTTTGGAGATAGTACCTTTAAAGGGGTGATTATGTTAAAATGCGGCTGTTAGAGTGGGTCCTAATCCAATCTGGCTGACGTCCTTATGAGAAAAGAAGGTTTAGACACACAAAGCAATATCAGCACCTTGATCTCAGACTTCCAGCCCCTAGAACTGTAAGAACATGAATGTCTGTGGTGTAAGCCTCCCAGTCTATGGTATTTTACTATGGCAGCACTGACTGCCTAAGAGGCCCCAACTTGGCTTTGACACCAAGTTCAAACAGAAGCCAGAAAATTTCCAAACTGGTGTTTGTTGTTCTCCTTCTAAGAGAAGCCACAGTGGGAGGTCAGGCAGTGGTGGTGAGGCTGGTGACTGAAAACACAGGCTCCCTGCGCTGCCCTCACCAGCTGAGAACTTGGCAAGGGACTCTACTCTTCCTGCCTCAGGCTCCTCATCTGTAAGATGGAGTTTGCAATAAGTACCTCCTGTGAGGGTGGTGATGAGAACTGAGCGAGTTGATATTTGTAAAGCTCTTACAATGGTACTTGGTATGTAGTAAGTGCTTCATGTGATTATTTGTTAAATTACCACTTTCTGGCAAAATTACAGCTTTAAAACGTGAGGCAGCAGAAATGCTATCCACTTGACAAATGATTTTTCTTGGTATGTTTTCTGCTGAAAATCTTGGGGTAATGAATACTAGGGCTGCACCTGTCTCCTGGAATCTCAGGGAATCCTCAGAGTCATTTAAATTATCCACAAGCGTATTTTAACTACTAAAAACCTTCTCTGTACATTAAGGAGCTGGGATTTGTTTCTTGGGGATTTCCTGTGGTCTCTAACAGCTAGCAATGGGTTTAACTGCAAATTCACATGGAATTTCAGCACTCACTCAGGCTTTTGAGCTCTGCAAATTCTGTCACTTGAATAACTCCAATATCTAGCATTTACTGAGCACTGACTATACGCCAGGCTGTTTGATGTATACCTGTGAGGCAGGTGCTAAGATTAGCCCTATTTCACAGATGAAGGAATGGAAGTTCAGAGAGGGTGGGCAACTCCCCTAATATCACACAGCAGGTAAGCAGAGAACTTGATATTTAAAGGGAGAACCTAGGCTGGGTCCCAGCCCACGCCTGTAATCCCAGCACTTTGGGAGGCTGAATCAGGTGGATCACTTGAGGTCAGGAGTTGGAAACCAGCCTGGCCAACATGGTGAAACCCTGTCTCCACTAAAAATACAAAAAAAAATTAGCTGGGCATGGTGGTAGGCACCCGTAATCCCAGCTACTCGATAGGCTGAGCCAGGAGAATCACTTGAACCCAGGAGGTGGAGGTTGCAGTGAGCCAAGATCACACCACTGCACTCCAGCCTCGGCAACAGAGAGAGACTCTGACTCAAAAATTAAATTAAATTAAATTAAATTAAATTAAATTAAATTAAATTAAAAAGGCAGAGTCTAAATGCATAAAAATCATACACCCCTGTCTCCTTACTAGCCAGGAGATGTTAGAAAGCCACTTTAGCTGCTCTGAGCCTCAGTTTCTTTAAAATAGGGAAAATCATGCCTGTTTTCAAGTTGTTGCTTTGATGGCCTGTGCTTGGCACTGGGAGGCACTGGGGAACTGGTCGTAGTAGTTACAGTGGTGATTGTCATCACTAGCACCTGCCTTCTTCTTTCTAACGCACACCCAGAAATCACTGAAAGGCCTTACTTAAGCCATGAACTAGTGATTCAGTGGGCTTGTCTGCAACATGAGGACAAAAATCCCTAGTCCCACTTCAAAACATTGCCCTAGAGGTCAAATTAATAATGGCAGAACATGCTTTCACAACTCAGTGAACTCGGGACTCTGGTTCTAGACAGCCAACAACTAGCTTTGTAATTTGACAAACTTCTTTATTTCTTAACCCTATTTCCTCCAGCTTAAAATAAGGAGGTCAATCTATATAAATGAGCTTCAACAGTATTAGGAATTTGAAGTCTCCACTCTTCTGAGGACAGATGAAAAGTTTATTTCCAATGAAGAAAGTCTTCCTATGCCACAGAATCAAAAAATCATGGGTCTTTCCCAGCACCTGGGCCTCAGCTCAACACTCTCTCCCTAGAAGAGCCTTTCCTGACCACCTGTTATCCTCCCTAAAGATACCTTCTCTCCCCACTTGTGTCCTTCATAGCGTCTATCACTCTCTGAAATCATCTTCTCAACCTCGTGTCTTATCTGTCCCTCCCCACCAGAGTGTAAGCTCCCAGAAAGCTCGTATGCTCAGTTTTTATAAGCCTCTAATAAATGCTCAGTATATACTTGTTGAAAAAATAAAATGATTTAACAATTTTGCAGCTTATACAACCATCGCATTCTCAGATTTCAAAATGCCAGAACCAAGGCTGGATGTAAAAAATTTAAAGGACTGAAGTTTTTCAAACCTATCTGAATGTCAGCTCTGAAGTGGTAACTGCATTTTTTGGAAACGATAATTTATAATATTGTTTGAACAAAGACCAAATGGACCCATCACCTCTTTCCTTTTTATATAGTTGTTTCTTCCACCCTAAACCTCATCACATGAGAAGCAAGGCAGACACTTGCTGTGACTGGCCCGGTCCTCACTTGCCCTCTTTCAGAGAGAGGAAAGGTGATCACTGTGTGCTTGGCTGGTGGGCTCCAGCAATTACAACACCTGTTGTCTTCTGTGGAAATGCCCAGCTGTTGAAGCTGAGAGCTGCATCGCTGTTTGAGGGAGTGGCAGTATGGACAGCCAGAATTCTTACCATAGGCAGCAGGAAGCCACACTCGTGGTTATTGACTCCGATGATGGAAGGAATTGCTTTAAATGCTTTCTGAGACAATAGATCTAGAGGCTCATTAGGAAAGAAATCACCATCAACCACTCGAGTGAAAGACTGTTTTCTGTAATAAGGAAGAAAAAAAAATCATCAGCTATCATCAGCTATTTCTGTTCACAAAATCTGCTGTCCCAAATCCTGGCCAAGCAAAGCCAATCCAGTCTAGCACTGGCTTAGATGCACTTAAAAAGTAAAAACAAACACTATGGGCCCAGCTCAATATATCAGTCCCTGGCAGCTATGCCATGTACTTGGGTGAGGGGTAGCTAAACTTGTCTGTGCTTTATTTTCTCATCTGCTAAATGGGAATAATAATAATATCTACCAAGAAAAACAGTGGCCTGTTATATGGTTTGGCTGTGTCCCCACCCAAATCTCAAATTGTAGCTCCCATAATTCCTACATGTTGTGGGAGGGACCTGGTGAGAGGTAATTGAATCATGGGGGCAGGTCTTTCCCAAGCTATTTGCATGATAGTGAATAAATCTCATGAGATCTGATGGTTTTATAAAGGGGAACTCCCCTGCACAAGCTTTTTTTTTTGCCCACCGCCATGTAAGATGTGCCTTTGCTCTTCCTTCACCCTCTACCATGATTGTGAGGCCTCCCCAGCCATGTGGAACTGTGAGTTTATTAAACCTCTTTCCTTTATAAATTACCCAGTCTCAGGTATGTCTTTATTAGCAGCATGAGAAGAGACTTATACAGCCTAGCCCAGAGATTCTCAAAGTGTGGTTCCTAGACCAGCAGCATCAGCATCATCTGGGAACTTGTTAGAAATGCACACCCTCAGGCCCACTTCAGGCTCCTCAGTAAGAAACTCTGGGGTTGGGGTGTAGCCCAGGAACCTTCTTGTAGCCAGTCCTCCAGGTGATCCTGATGCATGTTCAAGTTTGAGAACCACTGGCCAAATGCAGAGGGAAAAATGGTGGTAGATGGAGTGGTCAGGACTATAGAGGTTGTAGGAGACTGCAGGTGTCTCCCTGAGACACAGTGCCTTGGACATGTCTGGATATTTTTTGGGTCTCAGAAAGCAACACTCAGCCCTAATCATGGTTTCTTTAGGTTTCTGTTTTGAGATTTGGGTAGAAAAGAGCACATGAAAGAGTTCGACACATCAGGTCCAGGACTTATTATCCATTTCACTGAGTCTAGCATGGCTCCGAGTGGACATTCAGTACAAACCACATAACTAGCAAATGTTGAAATCTGAAAGATAATGATCTTGTCTGTTCAAAGACTGTCATCAAAGGCTCTCAAGATTGGAAAGGACATAAAAGATCACCCAGTCCAATTAACTGTCACTGATTGAAAGTTTTTCAGCAGTCAGCTAGATTTTGCTTGAATACCTGGAGAGGTGGGCATCTCACCACCTTGTAAAGGAGCCCAGTCCTTTTCCAGACAACTGAGGTCTTGAAAAGTTTTCAGTTACACAAAACTAAAATGACTTCCTAATATAACTTCCAGATCCTGATTTTGACTTCAGCTTCTGGAAGCAAGCATAACAAGTGTGGTCCCTCTCTCCAGTGAGATGCTTTCGGGGACTTAGAGACAAGCCTTGTACTTTGCTGAATCTTCTCCAGGGTAAGTTGCATCCCTGCCCCAACAATTTTCTTAAATTACCTACAGGGGTTCTATACCCCTACTTTTTTTTTTTTTTTACAGCTGTTACCAAGTACCCCAATCCTCCTCTTTTCTATGTTCCAAATTCAAATAAATAACAGAGGGGTAGGATTTGTTCATCTCTCCATTCAAAGGGCAAGCCTGCCCCAAAAACTGCCCCCTCTGTCCTCACCTGGCTGAGGGTCAGCAGCTCCTTGGAGGATTTTGTCCTCAGGCACCTCAGCAGGGCCTCAGAGTCTGATGCATTGTTACCACAGAAATGTGCAACCACTTGCAGCTATTTTGTAAAGAAGGACCGGGTTAAAGCATGATATTGAAAGCATCTAGGAAAATGAAAGCTTGAAAATGCCCTCCAATCAGCCACAGGCTGGCCCTCCATATATGAGTCCATCCTGCTACCACTGCCTAGACCCACGCCCCTATAATGGAAGGTGAACATGGTGGACAAGTTTCCCACTGCATCACCCTCAGTCTCTTGCCTGGCTCTTCTTGTCATCTTTAGTAAACACCACAGCTGGAGATGGGAGTTTGTCAGTCTGTGGCTGTGGAATGGAATCAAGATTTCTGGTTACAAAGAGATCAGTCCTGTGAGCTTGGCTGCATTGGTATTTTGCCCCTCCGGAGTCTAGAAGCCCAACCTTGAGGTGCTGAATGAAGGCAAACACCAAGAGCGAGGAGCAGCTTTGGAAGCTCCTTCATTGTCAGTAGAGGCAGGACTCCAGATCGGATTCTCAGCTTGTCAGCCCTGCCCAAGCCCCAGGCCCACTCACAGCCTGGAATGTCCTACCTGTCTTTTTCCCTGCCTCTATACCAATCCTTTTCATTCTTTAAGGCCCAACTCCTTCCCTCCACGATGTCCTTTCAGGGCATTGCAGCCCCCAGAAACCCCTTCCTCATCCAATCTCCTATAAGCTCGATGTTCCCCACCTTCCATGCCTGGCCCATTGCTGAACATCTGCTTTCCTTGTCACCGAACCTCCATATGTGTAGAACTCACTCCCTGAAAGTAGTGGTTCTTAATCTTCTGGGAGTCATGGATACTCTGAGAATCCAGTCAAAGTTACAGACCCTCTCCCTGGGAAAACGTGCAAGCATGTGGAGTCTCGTGCAATTGTGGAACACTTCCCAAACCTATCCATGGATTCCAGGATTTAATCCTATCCATGGATAGGTGATAAAAAGATTATATTGCCCTCAAATTAGGATGTGCTTTCTCCACTGATAAATCCCAAAGTTCTAACAGAGCAGGGAAAACAGTGGGCACTCAATGATGTGTGTCAAATGAATAAATATATGCCCAAATTGAAAATAGCTTTATGGAGAATGTTACTAAAATCAATATTTCTGTGTATTGAGGGAAATTTTTTTTAAATTGTATAACTCTATGTTTCTGCTCTTGGTATATACTGTTATTTTCTGTAAGATGTTTAAGAAAATTTACCACAAAAATGATTGATACTCAAGAGATGGCTCCACAGCTCAGTGCTTAATTAATATGCATTGAATGAAACAGCTCATTCATTAACTCATTCATCCAGAACATTTATGGCTGCTTGATATATACCAGGTATTATGCTGGGGGCCTGAAGGACAGAGAGATCCTGGTCTCTAGGGCATCACTATCTAGTAGATAATTAAGACAAGAGACAGATGACAAATATCGTGGGATAGATCCCCCTTATAATCCCATGCCAAACAACATTAATCAGTCACAGCATTATTTCCCACTGAGCTGGAAACAGCCTCTGAATCTTTCTTAACATAGTGCCCTGGGTATTCATTCCCAGTAGAGTAGCGTAGGCACGGAAGAACTGTATAGGATACAAGAGACTGAGTTATCTATCACAAGCAAAGAATAACGGGTAAGACATAAGAACCATAACGCACATACACACACACTTGTGCACACCAGTGTGTGGCATTGTGTAGCTAGACCCATTTCCTGTTGAACCAGACCTTTCATGGAGGAACAAGGTTCACCTTGGGCCAGCATGAGGTTCCTTGGGCATGGTCACTAAGGAAAGCCAAACACATGGTGAGAAGGTGCCTGACCACATTCTCTGCTAACTGAGGAGAGGAAGCTGTCAAGGTGTTAACAGTATACGTACATCCTCACTCTTCTCATAATCATGGGCCTTCAGGTAAGGGATGATGGCCACCCCAGTCTCCATGATGGCTTTGTGGAATAAGCCTTTGGCCATGGGAGACAGTACCTGGAGAGAGAACACAGAAGACCCAGGAAAGGTTACTCCCCACCGACACACATACCATTCATCCCTCTTCAAAGAAACCTTCCCAGGAAGCCTCCTTAAAAGCTCTAAGCTTAGAGGGGAAGAAAGCCCTGGTTTGGGGGTTAAAGGACTAGCTTTGAAGGTTTGGGCAAGTTACTTAACCTCTCTGAGCCCCTGGTTCTTCACAGACTTTGACTTCAAATGTTCAGGCATGTGATTTTTAGCTCCTTCACTTTCTACCTAGGTAACCTCAGACAAGTTGTTTAATATTTCTTTATTTCTTTTTTCTCTCTCTTTTTTTTTTTTTTTTTTTTTGAGATGGAATCTCGCTCTGTGGCCAGGCTGGAGTGCAGTGGCGCGATCTCAGCTCACTGCAACCTCCAACTCCCAGGTTCAAATGATTCTCCTGCCTCAGCCTCCAGAGTAGCTGAGATTACAGGTGCGCACCACCATGCCCAGCTAATTTTTGTATTTTTAGTAGAGACGGGGTTTCACCATGCTGGCCAGGATAGTCTCAATCTCCTGACCACTCACCTCGGCCTCCCAAAGTGCTGGGATGACAGGCATGAACCACCGCACCCAGCCAAGTTGCTTAATATTTCTAAGTATCCGTTCACTCCCCTGTAAAACTGGAGTAAAAATTGAGCCTGTATCACAAAACTGTTGTAAGGAGCAGGGGAGGGGGAAGTAATAAACATAGAACTCTTTACAGAGGGTCTGGTCAAATTTTTCTCATGAAATAATGGTTGTTATAATATATGAAAAGTTAGGTTAATATAATCCACCTTAGAAGGTAATTTTGAAGACGTAAAAAGACCACATATATTGTCAAGTGCTATTCAGCAGAAGCTCTCTTAACTCATCACTATGTTACTGATTTCTGCAATTAACCTGCCAACTGATGCCAAGGAAATGCTGACCACTCTGAGCCAGTGGACCATTTTCTAACACCTCTGTACATTTCTCTTCTCACCAGTTTCTTGCCAAGATTCAGGTGTGTTTGCTTCCAAACCTGTTTTGTCAGTTTCACTTGTTATTGTAATTACATAATCAATGAAATATCATGAGAACAAATGAACTGTATGTGTATAAAGAAAATCAAATTATGTCTGGAAAAAAAATTCTTGATAAAGGATGGCTAAAAAATATTGCTGTCAGGCCAGGCATAGTGGCTCACGCCTGTAATCCCAGCAATTTGGGAAGCCAAAGCAAGAGGATCACTTGAGCCCAGAAGTTCAAGACCATCCTGGGCAATATAGCTAGACCTCATCTCTAAAAAAAAAAAAAAGAATTAGCTGGGCATGGTGGCGCATGCCTGTAGTCCTAGCTCCTTGGGAGGCTGAGGCAGGATGATTGCTTATGACCAGGAGTTTGGGCTGCAATGAACTATGATCACCCCACTGCTTGCCAGCCTGGGCAACAGAGTGAGACCTTGTCTCAAAAAAATATATTGCTGTCACTGGGCACGGTGGCTCATGCCTGTAATCCCAGCACTTTGGGAACCCAAGGTGGGCAGATCACCTGAAGTTGGGAGTTTGAGACCAGCTTGACCAACATTGAGAAACCCCATCTCTACTAAAAATACAAAATTAGCTGGCCATGGTGGCACACACCTGTAATCCCAGCTACTCAGGAGGCTGAGGCAGGAGAATTGGTTGAACCCGGGAGGCGGAGGTTCTGGTGAGCCTAGATTGCGCCATTGCACTCCAGCCTGGGCAACAAGAGCGAAACTCCATCTCAAAACAAAACAAAACAAAAAAACCATATATGTGTGTGTATGTATATATATACTATACAGATATATAGATATAGATATAGATATATAGATATACATCTCTCTATATATATTGCTGTCAAATTGTGTGTGGACAAGAAAGAAGTAAAATATTTGCAGGAAAAGTATAAAAATCCCAAATGCGCTAAAGTCAGACTGCTTTGCAGGCATCTTTAAGTTTGTGCCCACTGTAAAGAAACTGAAACTGCGATTTGAGGACAGTGAATTTTGCAGGTGGTTTATGCAAGACAGTCCATGTTGGAACTCCAGTCAGCAGACCAACTCTGCAAACATAAGGCCCTGTATCAAACTGTTGGTGAGGAAATATACATTTTATGGTTTAAATTAAAATAAAATATTTATATGCATCTTTTGGCATTTCATGCCTTAGCTGAGTTTCCTATTAAACAAGTAATAGCCACTCTGGTAATTGAATACTAGGGTTTCTCCTCTACAAATATAAGGGATTTTTCCTCAAATTATTATTCACTATGTGACCTTAGGTGATTTATTTAAACTTTCTCAGTGACAGGTGTCTTGTCCATGAATTGAGACTGAGCCCCTAACTCATAATGTGTTGTCAGGCTTGAAAAAGACAATGTGTATTAAAGTGTTTGTTCAACATGAAGGCACCAATCAAATGTTAGTGACTCATCATCATTTTTGGAACCTCCCGCACTGAGATTCATTCAAATCACAAAGCAGAGAACTCACAAGACTAGAAACACTTATGGCTCCTGCAGACTCGCCAAAGATGGTCACAGAGCTGGGGTCCCCACCGAAGAACTCGATGTTCTTCTGGACCCAGGACAGAGCAGCTACCTGGTCCTTGAAGGCCCAGTTCCCCAGAGCGTGCTGATCCCATGTGCTGAGGACAAGAGGCAGGGTGAGAATTCTCAGTCAGCCATGATGTGTTTCCCACAGCCCTGGAAGTTCTCAGCAGAGGCTGTGGGCAGGTGTCAGTGGGGAGGGGACTGAGAGTCAGAGCCCTGGAGGAGCTGGGGAAACCGGACTCAGTTCTCACACTTTGCTGAGATTTGGATTTCTTTGAGGATTTGATGAAAGCTATGCACCCAAGAAAAATGCACATTCAATATTGTAGGTGCAATTTCAAGTATTCACAGGTTCCTCAGAATCCATGAATCCCAATCCATGAATCCTGTGTTGCCCAGGTTTGTCTGGAATCCGTGAATCCATTCCTGAGAGTTGATCTGTACTAGAAAGCAACGGTTTCCTGAGCACAGAATTTTCCATGAAACTAAATTAATAGTAGTCATAAGAACAGTAACAAGCCGGGCACGGTGGCTCATGCCTGTAATCCCAGCACTTTGGGAGGCTGAGGCGGGCAGATCACGAGGTCAGGAGATCGAGACCATCCTGACTAATATGGTGAAGCTCCGTCTCTACTAAAAAAAAAAATACAAAAAAATTAGCTGGACATGGTGGCAGGCACCTGTAGTCCCAGTTATTTGGGAGACTGAGGCAAGAGAATGGAGTGACCCCGGGAGGCGGAGCTTGCAGTGAGCCGAGATCGTGTCACTGCACTCCAGCCTGGGCAACAGAGCAAGACTCTGTCTCAAAAAAAATAAAAATAAAAAAAATAAACAAACAAACAAAAAACAATAACAGCAGCTGCAGCATGTACCAGACACTGTTTTAAGGGCTTTAAGGCTAATACTCCTACAGCCCTCATGCCTATGAGGTAAGTGGTGCTGGTTTTTCTGTCTTTGCTTCTTTGGGTCTTCCCCACCCTTCTCTGCCGTGCCCCCCAAAAGCTGACCTCTAGGAATGGCATCACCCAGGCCTCAGCTGTGTGCCATGAGGGTGGGCTAGAGAGACTGCAATGTTTATCTCCCCACCCCGTGCTCCTTCTCTGCTGGGAAGTGTTTGCGCAGAGTCTGCTTTTCTCCACAGCAGCACCTCATGCCAACTCCCTTCCACTAAATCTGTGAGCCTGCTGTCAGGAGACCAACGGATACATCAACTCTTTAATTCAGGCAAAGAGAGGTTAAACCCCCTTGCCCAAGAGCTAGAAAGCTGCAGTTTTGGGATCCCACGCCCCCATGCTGCTGCTCCTGCACAATTGCATGTTTCCCGGGATGGAATTAATGGGAGAACAAATGAAACAAGTGGAAATGCCATAGAACCAAAGAAATGTCTAGACCAAAAGCATGCATGCAGTGCACACTATATATGCACGTCATCCTGGGGCACATTCTACTCCCCTCCATTTTCCAGTTCCCCAGACTGCTCCTTCCCCTGGGTCGCCTCCACTGTCTATGACCACTGAGCCGGCTCTGACTCCACCTTCTCTCTCCCAGGCCCCTGCTCAAGGGTCAAGCCCTGCCCATTTTACCTCCATTCTACGGTGGCTCCCACCCTGGTCCCCGTTTCTCCAGCTCTGTTTATCCTGAGAAGCGTATTATACCTCAGTGGTTACTATCTCAGCCTCGAGCACAGGATTCACAGCCTGGCCACTTCTTATCTGGGGGACCTTGGGCAAGTCACTTAACCTGCTTTGCCTCAATGGTTCTCATGTCTAAAATGGGGATAATGATAGTGCCCACTCCACATGGTTGTGAAGATGGACAGTGCCAGGCAGACAATAAGCATGTCATATTCACACGTTATATACATGTTAGCTATTGCTTTTGTGGTTGAATGACCCCATGGCCTGCATCAAGACAGTGCCTCCCCAGTGGGGCTCCCTATCTGCAGCTGGGCACCCCTGGCTCAGCATCTACTCTGCTCCAGAGTGAGGTTCCTGGTACGCTACTCTGAGAAAGGTACTCCTGGTCCCTCAATCTGTATTGGGTAAAGCCCAAACTCCACGTACGGCCTGGCATTCAAGGCCTTTCCCTATCAGGCCTGTCCTTGCCTTCCCTTATCCATCTCCTGCTGTAGCTTCATCTACCTATGATGAAAACCAGATACGATAAGCAATTATTGAAAGCTCTTCTACCAAAGGAATCTTATGCAGAATCCTTATATAGAGAGCAACTAGAAGTGTAATTACTCTGGTCAGAGCACCCCGTCAGCCTCTCCTGCCTGCAAAGCACTCCCAGAGCCACATTCCAGGGCTACAGGCCCAGGGCAGTTTGCAAAAGTATTACTTCATCCCCATGTGTTGCTACCTCCCTCCCAACTTCCTAGTCTTTGCACAGGTAGCACCATTTGCCAAACACATGTTCTCTGAACCCCTTCTCCTCAAACCCATCCACATCCTTCTGGTGCAACTCCAATGCCACCCCTCTCTGAAGCCTCCCTGATCCCTTGCAACTCCTTCCTCTGTTTCCACAGCCCCATGGCCTCTCACTCTTGGAGAATTAACCATGTCCTTCTTGGTAATGTGGATATTTTTGTCCCTGCATTATCTCCCCCATAGTCAGGAGCCTCTGTAAGGCGGGATTCATATTTGAAACATTACTGCCTTTCCCATAGTATGTGACAGTGACCCGCAAGCATAATCCTGGCCCCACCTCTCACTTCTCCTCTTTGTTTACATTGGACCCTCATCAGGACTTCTCCTGCCATGTCTTAGGCAGGATAGTAGAAACGGTCAAGAGACCTAGCTCTGTTTTGTGACCCCTGGGAAGTTGTTTGGCCTCTCTGGGCCTGCATTTTCCAGCTGTGAAAAGAGAATAACAACAGAGAACCTTCCTTGAAGGATTATTTTGATGGTAAGTTGAAATAATGAATGGCAAGTGCACAGCCCCACGGCTGGCTCAGTGAAAGCCCAGTACATGTTAGTCGTGACTGGAGGAGGGAAGCCACTGTGATGGAGTGATGATTCTCAGGTGAGCATTTGAGAAGCCCTGGGGTGAGGCTCAGGTAGACACTACCGACTGCTCACACAAACAGTGTCCTGTTCTTCCAGGGCACACAGTGGGGCTACGTGGCCCCAGCTCACTTACAGCTGGATGTGGCCATGTGACTGAGTTCTGCCAATGGTGAGTGAACAGAAGTGACAAGTGCCACCTGCAGGCTGGTCCAGGAGACCCTCCATTGCATGATCCTCCATGCTCTCTCGGTCCACCCACCAAATGCAGAAGATCGGGGCCCTAGAGAATCCACATCAGAGCTCAAGATGTAAGGAGCCAGATCCCTGGTTGACCGTGGGGAAGAATGTCTGCCAATCAGGGATGCTCAATTAAACTTTACCCAAGTGAGAAAGAGATTTTTATTGTTTTAAGCCACCAAAATTTTGGGATTTATCTGCTACAGCTGCAAAAATTACCTAAGTAATTAGGGCCAGTTTTGTTCAATGTCCCGGAAGGCTCGCTCCTTCTTAGGTTGCTGGGCACTGTCTATGGCTACTGCACTGCTGCCCCTTGGGGATCTGGGATGTGCATCATTTGGAGAGACTCACGTGAAGAAACCAAATATTCCCAGCCAGTACTGGACGACCACAACCAGCACGTCCTCGTAGGCAGCCAGGGTGGACCCATCAAAGGTGGAGGCTGAGCCAGTCTTGAAGGCACCCCCCGGGAACCACACCAAGACCTGAGGAGGGGAGAGGAGCGTCCAGTCAGCCCACCAGGCACCACCTCCCCTCCCCATGCAGTTTGAGGCACACGTTCTTAAGGTGAAATATAAATGTCCCATTTGCTAAGCAGGGTACAAGGTTTTGTCTTTTGAAGAAGGCCCAGGGTTAAGCATGTGGCCTCTGGCACCTGAGTGCCTCGGTTTGACTCCCAGCTCTGCCGCTGACTAGCTGTGCGACCTTGGGAAGATTACTTAGCCTAAGGCTCATTTTTCTCATCTGTAAAATGTGAAGAAGGAAAGTATCTCACTTATGAAGTTATCATGAGGTTTAAACAAAATTCTGCATCTAAAGCTCATAGAAAAATGAGCAACAGCACATTTCAAGTTTCAAGTGCTCAGAAATTGTTCACTAAATACCTGTGAACCTGTGACCCACAGGAAGATGGAAACCATTGTAAGCCATGTATAAGAGCAAAAGCAGCCCAAGGTGTTTCAGAGAAAAGCTCTCTACCTTCAGAGAGAGGAGAGGAGGGGAGGGGAGAAAAGAGGAATGGAGGAGGTGAGAGGAGGAGAGGGGGAGAAAAAGAGGAGAAGGAGAAGAAGAAAGAGGAAGAGGAAAGAAGAAGGAGGGAGGAGGAAGAGGAGGAGGAGAAAGGATGAAAAATGAAGAAAGAAACAAGGAAGAGAAAGAAGAAGGGTCAGGTACAGTGGCTCACGCCTGTAATCCCAACACTTTGGGAGGTTGACACGGGTGGATTGCCTGAGCTCAAGAGTTCAACACCACCCTGGGCAATATGGTGAAACCCAGTCTCCACTAAACAAAAAATTAGCCAGGTATGGTGGCAGGCACCTGTAATCCCAGCTACTTGGGAGGCTGAGGTACAAGAATCCCTTAAGCCCGGGTGGCTAAGGTTGCAGTGAGCCGAGTTTACACAACTGCACTCCAGCCTGGGCAACGGAGCAAGACTCTGTCCCCAAAAAAAAAAAAAGGGAGGGAAGGGTAAAATTTTTATTGATTAGAAAAATTGGGATCAGGGAACATAAAACATTATTCAAATGGCATTATCTCTATTTATATATTTAATAACAAATCCCTTCCGTTCTCTTTCTTAAGGTCATATTAGAGATTACAGCCTTTGGGGCAGGTAAAGAGAAGAAAACCACTCAGGAAAGGGGAGGTGGACAAACCTCTAGCTTTGGTGCCAGAATCTAGCACCTACTGTGTATACAACATGGAGCAAGTCATTTATGCCCTTCCTGTGCCTCATCTTCTCCATCTGTGGAATGGGTCCAAATCGTCCTTACCCACTGGGTTAGCGTGGGAGTTAAATCAGATGATGTACTGTGTCTGGCACACAGCAAGCATTTAATAGACGTTACTGTTATGATACAAGACAGCCAGTTTCCCCTGGCAGAGGCATGGGGAAGAGAAGAGGATGCGAGGGTGTGGCTAAAAAATAGAACATGCCTTTCCCCCACTTACTGACACAGGGATATTTTATATTCTTAAATGAAACACTTAACATGATTACCTGACTGTCTTCATTATAAACAGAAAAGTTGGAGGATAAAATTATTCTTTTTGAAAAAAGATACCTCAAATTTAAGAAAAAAGTCAGATTCCTTTTAAGCAGTGTCTTTTCTGAAAGCTTACAGGTCACTAAATATGCAACAGAGGGGAAAAACAAAACAAAATAAAAATTAAAAGTTAAGGCACTGCCAATAAAGAATCAATCAGAAAAACTGATCACGTGAATCTATCATTCAAATGATTTTTAAAAATTGTTGATGTGATTACATTTCCCTTTTACCCAACAGGGGGTAGTTCCAGTTCCAGACATGTAGCTGCACTGCCTGGATCCCAGGCCAAGGTCCTGCTAGCTGGAGCCCGAAGCACACAGCAGGCAGCCTTACGGGGAGCTTGGAGCCTGCATTGGCGTGGGCAGGGGCATAGATGTTCAGGTAGAGGCAGTCTTCTGACACTCCGAATTTGGGGTAATGCACCTTGAGCATGTGTTGATCTAAGAGCAGCCACTCTGAGTTCTGGAGGCACCTTGGAGAAGGAGAGGAGAAAACCCTCAGGAAAAGTTATCAGCAAACTTGCCTGGGAAGGGCCAGTTCTTCTGACAGTGGGGAGGCCTGGCCGTCTCCTCTGCCTGAGCAGAAGAGGCAGCTACCAGTACAAAGTCCAATCATGCCCAAACCCCCATGGTTTCCAAAAGAAACAAGCAAGCAAATTATAATTCTCATTGATCTGGTTGCTGGGTAGGAAAGCACATGGTGTAGAATAATTGCACCGTTACCCCCACCACCCTGCCATGCCTACACCACCCTCCTATGCCACCACCATAATATAGACACACATAACGACCCAAGCTGGCCCAACAATTCCCCAAACTTTAGAGGGCAGGATACAGTCGAATAACAAGGGCTTTGCCCCTGCGGCTCCCTATTCTGTCCCCAGACGAGCAAAGGAACATTTCCAGGCCTCTCTACCTGGAACCACCCAGGACAGACTGGCAGGGAGACTCCTGCACCCAGGCTTTGCTCAAGCCGGGCCCTTGCCTCGACTGCTCTCTCCCCATATCTGCGTGCTCACATTCTTCCCTTTGTTTCAGATTCACTCCAAATTGCCACCTCCTCCCAGAAGCCTTCTGAGATTTCTCCAGTTCTACCATACCTCTTCTTCAGAAACACCCACCTACTTTGCGTACTTTTTCAGAATTTGTCCTAAGCTTGGGCATGTGCATTATCATCATCCCCAGCTCAACTGTGAGCAGCTAAAAGCCTAAGACTGTTTTAGTCACCTCTGTACCTCAGAGCACCAGCACAGAGCATGATACACCGTAAGATTAAGCAAGGATGTAAATGTGAACGCTTCTACCATACTGCGTACACAATCAATTCTTAATAGAATAGTGTGCAATATTGCTGAACGTCTTCTCCTGCAGGTGTTTATGCCTCCTTGCCCCTTTGTATGTTGTTGATCAGGTCTCAGCACTTTCAGCAAAGCCGTCTCTGACCTCCCATCAAAGCTAGGCCAGGTGGGTCTTTGTTTCCCCTCAGTACCCTTCCCTGACACCCTAATGGTTGCTCTTCCCATCTTATATTTTAGCTGTCGATTACTCTTTACGTTGCTGCCACCATCACCCCTCTGCATGCTCCCTGACGACAGCTGTGACTCAACCCCTGCGGTGTCCCCAAGCCTAATGGAGAGCCAGTTATCAAGTTGGTTCGCAATGAATATTAGTTGGATGAATGAATGAACGCACAAACAAATGAGTTTCAGCTTGATGTCCTCAGTCCTTGGACCACATGGGGTCATCTTCTGTGGCTTAGGGAATATCCTGGCACCAGAATTTCTTCTGCCAGGAACCCATGTGGCCCAACCTGAGAGCTTGACAGAATCTAAAGAGTTGGAAGATTCTAGGGGATTTTCAAGTCTCACTGCCCACCCAGTAAGTCTCACCTCACCCCTCCACAATTAACCTGGTAACTGGTTACCTACCCGAGCTTGAAAATCTGCAGTGACCAGGAGCTCCTTACCTCCCGGAGTCCCTGTGTCACAGAGATTCTTCCACATGTTCATTCCATGGGTATTTATGGAGTTCACCATGGACCAGGTATTGCATCAGGCACCATTTTGACAGCTGGAGCTAACACCCTTCTAGTGTGGTTCTTCTCAATAAAACCCTCACCCAGTCTGACCATAGAGGCCAGGCTTGGGTGAGAGGTCACAAGAAGATACCTAGACAGTCCCTTCTGACCAAAGGACTCAGTACGCCCATTTCAGCACTTCTAAAAAACCTGGCTGGTGATCAGAGTCTCTAAAGAGCGTTCAGACAACAGTTTCCTGGGCTCAGCTTGGGATATTCTGATTCAGAAAGTTCAGAAAGGAGCTTGGAGAATCTGCATATTTTTAAAGATGCCTCCAGCGACCTGGCCATCAGCCAGTTTAGGAGTCAGGGGATTACCAAACCACTCGCCCGAGTCTCAAGCCCTCTCTCTCCCTCCTCCCCCATCCACGCCAATCCCTCTTCTTTCCCACTGGGCTGCATGACCTGAATTCCTGCCACTCCCAGAGTCACAAACCACCCGTGGGCCCGAACCTGGTCTTACAAATTAGGGTAGGAGGTGGCTTCTTGCAAGTTATCCCAGGGCGATGCAGGCTGCGGGTTCGTAAATCGCAGGGATCCCAGCGGGGGAGCAGCAAAGGGGACTCCGAGGAACACATTCACAGGCACAGGGCTTCCCAGCACCGTGACTTGCTTGCCCTGAATCCATCCCAGACTGGTGTTCCTCTGTGGCCCTTCAGCAGAAGGCCCTGTGGGAACACATGGGAGGAATCAGGAGCAGGCTGGGGACAGGCAGGGCAATGGCCCACCCAGTCTGGAGCTCCCCAGTGGGGACGTGATTCCTTCACCCAGAGGCTGTGCAGCTGGCGGTATCCAGGTTCCCCCTCTGTGAATCCAGGTCCATGGCTTCTTCCAAGATTGCTGTAGAAGTCACCCCCATGAGACCACTGAATTAGTTTCTCCTAGGAGCCCACCAGTACCTAGCCACAAAATTTTCCCCCATTCACTCAGGAACTCATCTCCCTTCTGCTGAGAGCTCTTTCTTTCTACAGGATTGACACATACTGAACTCTGTAGATCCTGGGATGCCACAAACGCATCTTCCCAGGGGTTCCTACACTTCTGTCACTCCACACCCTCCAGCACCACTGCTGGCACATCTGTGCGGCACCTGCATGATTGCTGGCTTTTCTTTTTTTTTTCTTAAAATTTAATTCCAATGAACTCCTTTTAAAAATTTTACCTAGAAGAATTCCAAGTAATGACATTTATGGAATTGTGGTTTTGGTGAGTTAGGTATATGCTTTTGAATACACATGAATATTCATGGGTGAAAATTTAAAATTCATGTAGATACTTCCTGAAATCAACCCATCTACTTCCAGGAGCATAAAGATGGCACTTTGGGAGACTGGGCATGCAGGGGTCTCAGTCACCACACAGAACGTGGAGCCTTGGGAAGGAAACTGCCCAGCTACTTACTTAGCAAGACCCGGGTGTCTTAGCACTGTTTCTAAGGTCATTTCATTACTGAAAGTCCTGTCGCTGCAGCCAGGAGTGCAGAAGCACAGGTTCTGCTCCTCACATTTCCCCAGTGCTCAGGATAGAGCCCCTCTAAACCCCTTGCAGAGTGTGAGCAACCCAAGGGCAGAACCAGGGTCTTCTGTGCGCTACCCACTCCCAAGAACGAAGCTCTGGTCCTAGGTTCTCGGCAACAGCAGAACATTGATGACATCAAAGTACTACATAGTTCTCCACGGACCCTCAGAGACCTCTGAAAAATAACTTCATTTCTACCAGTGGAAAATCCTCACCCACTCTATCTTCTGAGAGCCCTCCTCTCCCATTGGGTATCTCACCTTTAGTGGGGGCTGCAAGGACCCAGATAGCCCAAATTAGGATCTGGCCTGGGTGCACCCAATTCCCGCTCACTTGGCTGCCTGCCTGTACTCTGTGAACATTGACGGCGGCTGCTGGCCTCAGAGAGCTTCGGTTGGGAACCAGAAGGAGCTTCCTGTTAACAGGCTAATGCTGAATAGGTAGGCAGAGGGAGCAGAGTTACTGAAGAACAGCATCAGAACAATATTCTCAAAGGAATTGACCAAGCAAGACTTTCCTGTTCTGATTTACTTAAGAAGCTGATGAGTAACTCTTGAGCTGAGGAAAGATAATTTGATAGGCTTTGGACTTCCGGGATGGGGGAAACAAAAAAGACATCCCAGACCAGGCAAGACATTTTAGGATTATGAGTTCCAGAGACCCAAGGATGAATGAGGTTTCCAGACCTGCCTGTGATGACAGAAGGACACAGTGCAGGCTGGAGAAACCGAGAAGTTTCTGAGAAGAGGAAGAAGGTTGCTGCTGGGATAAACAAGTGGCTCTGAAGGCACAAACACTGCCAGCTCAGACTAGCAGCCTGGCTGGCCCTGCCAACAAGAGTCTTCAATGGCCATTTGGTCTACAGCCACCTTGGCAACCTTGAGGCTTCTTCGATTATATTATTTCCCCTCTGGCCCTTCATAGTTGCCACCAAAAAGATTCTCCCTGGCCTTCAAATCTGTCCCTTCATCTGACCAGAAATATCATCAATTCTGTACACCACTGCCCACTCAACTGTTTTAAAGCACTTCACACAAACTATCTTGTTGCCAACACCACCACCCCCATTTTGGATGTCTTTCTTCTCCAGCTTCTTCTTTAAAATCCAATTTAACTTCCACCTCTTCCAAGAACCTTCCCCTGATTCTCCTGAACTTCTTAGTGCTTTGTTTTTCCAACCTCTCCTATTTTCTAATAAATTGTAGCCATGACTCTCTTCTTCCTTGGAGTACACCTAGGACTTTTCCATGTACATATTCATCACAGCTTCTTACATGTGCCCTGTGGCTTCCCAAAGCTCAGCCCTAGACCTTCTGTCTTCACAATTTGTACCATTCCCACTGCCAAATTGACTATCAATTTACTTGATTTTTTTTTCTTTAAATTGACATTTTTTAAAAACTGTTATTAAAGAAAATTGTATCTACCTAGTGCAATAAGGAAGAGCTTTTGGGAAGAGCAAGCCAATATATCTTGCATTTCTATACCACAAAACCATTCCCTTTACCTCTAGCAACCATTACAACAAAGGGGTGGTGTATGGTGGAGAAGATCCCCAAAATAAGACAAACAAGAAAATCCAGCCTTTGTGTACAGTGGATTTTGGAAAGGAGAAGGGAACAGAGGTAGGGAAAGCACGTGTGATGCAAAGTGCCCTGACTCCCCCTCTTAGACGTAGGTCCTAAAGGGGTAGAGCGATGAGGTAAAGTGATGGGGTGCAGTGATGGGCTGAAATGTGTGCTAAGTAGTGAAGGGTTCTCCAGGAGGATACTGACAGAAGGGTTCCACATCTCAACCAACCTGGGGCAGCCACAGCAGAGCAGAAGTGGTTGGGCTAAGAGAGATCTCAGGGGGTGCTCCTATTTCCCTTGGATCCCTAATTCCTTGAAATTGATCCAGACATCACCGTGTGGCTTTGAAGAAAACTTGGAGGTGACTACCAACCTGGCTGGGAGCTAGAGGAGGAGGAAGGCAGGGGGCTACAGAGGTGCTTCATGGACTCGAGAACAGAGTGAAACCACAACCTGGCCTGTGCTGGAGCACAGTGTTGAACACTGGGCGGGGTGAGGTAGGGCACTGAGTCAGTCAGGGAGAATCAGTGGGCTTTGATCAAGATGAGAGGACAGACCATGAGCTCACCGCTTGAGAATTCATCCTCCTCCCAGGAGCCCCGGCAGTGGGACACACAACAACGCAAGGACTTCTGCAAGTGGGTCCAAGCTCCCTCTGCCCTCCCACTCATGTGGTCCTATTAGCACCCCATAACTCACACAGCCAGACACCATCTTGGCAAGGAGTGCGGGTGGGGTGGGGAGCGGAGCAAATATGAGAGGCTATGGATTTATTTGAAGTGATTATGCTATCTAAACAAAGTGTTTAAATTACTGAATGGGACTTTACCAGATTGACTTAGATGTAATTATCTATCATTAACCAGAGAGGCGAAGAATTCTCCTTGCTAAAAATGGAAATTAACAAGCATTATATGTATACATATATATATGTGTGTGTGTATATATATGTGTGTGTGTGTGTGTATGTATATATATATATATATGACATGCTGTAATACCACCAAACTGAGTCTTTCTCTTCCACAAAATCAGAATGCAAAGAGAACTATAGAGGAAATGGTTTCCTAATGAAATGTCTTCTATTTGCTGTTCTCTCTAGGTACCACTTCTGTCGCAGGCATCCCCTAATGCACAGGACCTACTCTGTGAGGAACACTGATAATGTAAGGCATCAATGCCACTAGCCTTCATTTATAGAATGCCTTACAGGTACCAGACCCTGGGCTAAATGCTTTATTTGCATCTATTACCTAATTTAATGTGATGAATCTCATTTTGTAGATGAGGAAGCTGATATTTTGCAAGGTAGGATTACTGGTCCAATATCACAAAGCTGAGAAGCGGCACAGCTGGGACTAGAGCCCAGGTTTCCTGCCCTCAAGCTGCAGGCTTTGCAATTTGGGGAGGAGGGAGTAGGAAAGGAGCTGCAATAGAAAGATCTGGGAGGATGGGCTGGCTTCTGCAGTTCTTGGGCCATGAAAAATTACTCAATCTTCCAGAAAGCCGAATAACCACTTGACATCACCTCCTTGGACCTTGATGTCCCCATTAGTAGCACAGGCCAGTGGCCTGGATGGCCCCTGGGAGACACAGACCTTTGATAGGCTCTCCCTGTTCTCCCAGATTGCTCTGCTGAAACCCTGAGGGAGAAAACCAAGATGAGGGCTAAGGGCTTGTTCTTTAAGCAGCTTTGCTTAAAACATAGGTTAATCTACCCCTGCTGATAGGTGGTAAAGATCAAAGCCCACTTTTGAATTCTCATGAAGGGAAGCTAAAGGAACCTTGAAGGTACAAGAGCAATGGCAGCTGCCTCAGGGTGGAAACCAACCTATAGGTGGACAAAACAAAGGAGTGGTGCTCTGGTGCTAGAATCAGGTCACTGGGCAATGCCCCACACACCACACATGGACCTACAGCTGGGAAGCCTTAGAGCTTCCATCTCATAACCTGTTTCTCCAAACGCCTCACACATTCACATTAAACCCAAACATTTTAACTTGACCTTCAAATCTTTTCTCATCTGGCTCCATTCTACGATTCCAAACTAATGCCTCACTGCAATCCCACTGCTACCCCATCACTGCACCCCCACCACTACCCCCACCACTGCACCCCATCACTGCACTCTACCACTGCACCCCATCACTGTGCCCCATCACTGTGTCCCATCACTGCACCCCCACACTGCATTCACCACTACCCCCACCACTGCACCCCATCACTGCACCCCACCACTGCACCCCATTGCTGCACCTCATCTCTGCATCCCACCACTGCACCCCATCACTACACCCCATTGCAGCACCCCGTGATGGCACCCCCACCACTGCACACCACCACTGCATCCCACCACTGTACCCCATCACTGCACCTCCACCATTAGCCCATCGCTGTACCCTACCACTGCACCCCACCACTGCACTCCATCACTACACCCATCACTGCATCCCCACCACTACCTCCACCACTGCACCCACACCATTTAACCACCATCACTGCACCCTACCACTGCACCCCTCCACTTCACCATCACTGCACCCTACCACTGCACCCCATCACTGCACCTCATCACTGCACCCCATTTCTACAGCCCATTGCTGCACCCCATCACTGCATCCCACCACTTCAACCCATCACTGCACCCCATTGCTGCACCCCATCACTGCACCCACACCACTGCACCCCACCACAGCACTCCACCAATGCTCCCCATTTCTATAGTCCATTGCTGCACTTCGTCACTGCACCCCATCACTGCACCCTACCACTGTACCCCTAACAGTGTACCCCACCACTGCACCTCCACCACTGCACCCCACCACTGCACCCCACCACTGCACTGCATCACTGCACTCCATCACTGCAACCCCACCATTGTACTACATCACTGTACCCCCATTACTGTGCCCTACCACTGAACTCTCACCTATATACTTCATTATTGTACCCCACCTCTGCAGGCCACTACCTCCCATCCCTGCAAGCCCATGACTGCGCCCTATCACTGCATCCCATTTCTATACCTCATCACTGCACCCCATCACTGTACCTCCACTCCTGCATCTCATCACTGCACCCCCATCACTATATCCAGTGTTTGTTATATTTTCCTCCCCTGGAGTGTTTTGCCTTGAATTTCTTTTTTCTTTTTGAGACAGTGTCTCTCTGTCACCCAGGCTTGAGTGCAGTGGCATGACAAACTCCTAGGCTCAAGTGATCCTCCCACCTCGGTCTCCCAAGTAGCTAGGACTACAGGTGCACACCACCACACTTGGCTAATTTTTTTAATTGTTTTGTAGAGATGGAGTCTCACTATGTTTCCCAGGCTCATCTCCAACTCCTGGTCTCAAGTGATCCACCAGCTTCTGCCTCCCAAAGCTCTGGGATTACAGGGGTGTGGCCAGGCATGGGCCACCACACTTAGGTGACTTCTTTACCCAATGAAATCCTAAAGATTGTCTTAAAGATTCCATGAAAAACCACTTCCTCCATGCAGACCTTCCCTCTAGAATCATTCTCCTCTTCCCACCCATGCACTTTTTATGACTCTATTATTTACAATACCCTGCCCTTGTTCTATAGTTGGTATACCCAATGATAGTGATGATGATGACTAAGACAAGGACCATGTGATCTCTCATGCAGGTCATAAAACTTCAGCCCACCTCGGATTTAAGCCACAGCTGCAGTGGACAGTAGTGTGCAGGCCCAGCCTCCCCTTGCACTGACAGCATACCACCTGAAGCATGGGTGGGCCCTGGCTTTCTATTTTCTGCCCCAGAGCAGAAACGTCCCTTCTGTCTTTGCTCAAGTGAGACCAGAATTACAGGACAGATGGAGTCCCCCAGGAGGAACCCTCAACAGAAGGGTCATGAGAGCTGAGGGAGCTCTGAGGTATTCTGTGTGCTGCATGAAAGTCCTAGGAAGTGGGGCTCCCATTGCTCACAGCATCAGTCTCAGGAACACCCCCTCGTCTCACCTTCCCTCCTCCCCTCCACCCTTGCTCCTAAGTAATCTACCTTTTTACCCAAATCCCTGCCTCAGGCTCTGCTTTCAGGCACACAAACCCGGCAGTCGGTATGAGAAGGAGACCTAGAGAGCAGACCCTCAGTGAGATTCTGAAACTGGATCTCACCCCTAGTCAGATAGCATCCTATTACTAAGATTGTCAGTGGTGGACTGGGATGTGGTTCAGAGGAGTGAGCTGCACTGAGGCATGCATTAACATTAGCACCTCTAGGTATAGAGGCAAGGGTAATTACAAGTATTGTGGTGTTGGCTGCCTTTTGTTAACTGCCTTAGAAAGCCTGAAAAAAATGGCAGTCTCCATGAATCAGCTATCAACACAGAGTACACTGTGAAAATCAGAAGGTCTCCTAGCAGCTTTTAAAGATAGCTGTGTCTCCTGGAACCAGTTAGACTATGATGAAAATTAGACCCAGAGTCTAAGGGTCTCTGAGACTAAAAGAGTAAGGGTAAGGTTGAGCCTATAGCCTTGAAAAATCTCCTAAGTTAAAGTTAGGACACCAACAGGGAATGATTGAGAGCCTGAGATGTGGAATGGGGACATCTGGATGGATGCATTTGAGGACTATGAATACCCGGCTTCTCCTAAACTCTGCAGCCTGGCAGAAGCAGCCTCTCCTTACTAGGAGACACCAGACACTTGTACTCTGGTAACAATGCATAGACTTGCCCTGTGATAGATACTTCCCAAGATAAAGCTTTTCCTCATCAGTATCACCCAATCCACTCATTGTTCCAGGCCAGTAACCAGGGCCAGGCTTAAGCATAGCTTAAACAAGAACATAAGTTCCTTCCCCAGGAGAAAAGGGATTTCCTACTGAATGAATCGCATGATGTGGCTATTATGTCCTGATAGGAACAGAGAAAAACATGCGTGGAGGCTGGTCTTGAGGGTGGTAAGCCTGAGGGGTGGAACAGAAGGTAATACTGGATAAGAGAGAATTTATTAGCACAAGAGCACATTCTCATGATGCAGGACTTACTGTACTCAAGAATGCCTCGGGCAGATGCTAATAAGCTATGAGAGTGGACCCATGAAGCAGGGACATGATGACAGCCTACAGCAAATGCAATGGAGATGTTAGAATTAGCCAATTAGAATGGCCAAGTATTGATGAAGAGATGAGAAGGTTCAAGGATGTGGAACTGTTAAAATAAATACATCTCCTAGAATGAGGGACCCACTACCTGATAATGTTTCCTGAGAGTGACAGAGGATCCCTTCACTAAGACAGTAAGGAATTTGCTAGGCAGGAAGGAATTATTTGAGAAGCTCAGTGGTGATAATCCTTGTTAGCTACCATAGAAATGGGATCCCTAGTATCAGTGTGAATGAGTCTGGAATAGCAGAGGCCAGGTTGTGCCGCATAACCAGAGGTAAGGTGGAAATAATTACCTTAATGGGCAATGGGCAAAAAAACCAGAGTGGCAACCAGGATGCCTTGTTCCACAGAGATCTATGACAATGGCTAATAGGTCATGGTATTCCTAGAAGTAAAGTAGACAGGCAGCCAACTTGAATGTTGTTTAACTTGTAAAATCAGAGAAAGTCAAGAGATGATGATTAGAAGTTTATGTCGGCCATAACAATGAAAAATCACAATCCCTTACTAGATCTTTCCAGATCTGAACCACTTGTCAAACCTACTGAGCTCATTGTTTTAAGGAGTCCGGGTCCTTCAAGAGAGGACTATGCAATGTCACTATAAATATATAACTATAAACATACCCCCAGTCCTTCCTAAGAGAGATTTATAGCCAGGACTTATCTCCTAATGGAAAGTTCTGGATGCATGATCACTTGGTGTCCATGGTCCAGCATTTTTTTGATACCAGGACCCACTAATGCACAGAGGCGATTCTCAAAGGGGTTTAATTCCCTACTGTAGTAGGCATGGCCTTACACCAGAATTGCAGGGACCACACCATGATCCTCCCACTGGAGCTTGCCATGAGCTCCACCTGCACCTTCTCCTAACCCTGACATTTCCACTGTCACAGGCCTGCCAAATCATATCACCCAGGCAACAGGACTGATTGATCCACAGCCTAGACTTGCCAGTGCCATTTCTTCTTCAGACCCTACCCCACTCAAACCTGGTGGTCTTTCATGTGATCTGGAATTTAGGCTAGAGACATATGTCTAGGTGTGGAATGTGCTGCCTTCACATACCAAGGAGACTTTGCCTCCTTCTTCTTAGCAAGAGTTGCAAGACAGTTAGATTTTTCTTCTACTTTAGTGGAGAAATCCTAGCATGTTCTGCCCATGGGATTCCTAAAACCTTCACTGAAATGTCCCTTCCTTGAGTTTCCAAAGGGCTTATCTCCCACCCTCTGGAGCAAAAAGCCTCCAGAGGGCTGGCCACCTCTTGCTCATCCTGCCCATTGAACATGAAGTTGTAAATGTAACATGTGAGCGTGATGTTCTTGGGACATCCAGGCAGTGAAATGGACTATATTGTGACAGGCAGCTATCCCTGTAACTGAATACTTTTCATCCCATGTAGATGTGAATTGTTCTAGTCGGAATGGATAAGATTGAGTTCACCAAATCTGTAGCTGCAGCATACATTATAGCAGAAGCCTTATTCACCTGCTCAAGCAGGCATGCCACACCTAGCACAGCAGCTATGATCAGAGTTACTGCTTGGTTGAGTGTGTGGTAGTCTACAGTCATTCTCCAGGGGCTATTCAACTTCTGCAGCAGCCAGACTGTTGAATTGAATGGAATTGTGAAAGGCACCACCACCATTGCATCTTTTTTTTTTTTTTAGATGGAGTCTCGCTCTGTCACCAGGCTGAGTGCAGTGGCACGATGGCTCACTGCAACCTCCACCTCCTGGGTTCAAGTGATTCTCCTGCCTCAGCCTCCCAAGTAACTGGGATTACAGGCATGCACCACCACACCCAGCTAATTTTTGTATTTTTTTTTTTAATAGAGATGAGGTTTCACCATGTTGGCCAGGATGGTCTCGATGTCTTGACCTCATGATCCTCCCATCTCGGCCTCACAGAGTGCTGGGTTACAGGTGTGAGCCACCGCACCCAGCCCACCGTTGCATCTTTTAGGTCTTTAACAGTGGTGCTAATCTCTGCTATATCCCTCTCTGAGGACACAATATTGTTTTTTCTTTACTAACTTGGCCATGAAGTGGGGGCCTATTGGCTTCTGGCAATTTCAGAGGTTTCTATTTGCGCTTCCCCACTGTGATAGCTCTTACCTCACAGACCATGGATTCCTTATTCATTCTCCAGGGAATCCTAGGAATCCTTGGAGGATTACTCCAAATATATCACTCCCAACTGATGCACCTGGGCACTAGAGAAATGACCACTAGGTGGGGTCTATTGACACAGTGAGCCCACTGTAAGCCAGTCTTTAGCTAAAGTTGCATTCACTACCTGGCTGTCGTAGGTCCACTCTAACAGGAGGGTCATGGTGACACTTTAGGTCTCTACATAGCAATGTCACTTCAGACTCTGTGTCCATTAGTCCTGGAAATATTTGCTCAGTACACAGTCACCCAGATAAACAACCACACGTCCCTTCAGAAAAGAACTAGGAAAATTATCATGGTATATACTTGCCGCAATTGTGCAGAGTCCTTCTTTCCAAGGATCTGGCCACCTTTTCATTCAGCGGTTTCAAGATCTGACAATTGACGCAGATCTGGGAACTGAACAAAGATTTGTGGCATTTTACTGGGGCAGCCTCCCTCAGCCTTGCACTACTCCTCCATGCTTGCTTTATCCTTTATCATGCATGCGAAGCAGCACCTCTGTCGACAGTCTGTCTATGTTCCCCTATAGATATCACACTCCCTTAACCATCTCCACCACTCCTTACAGCTCAAGCCCTCTTGTCTGATCCTCTGGCCTTGGTGATCATTAAAGTAATTGCAGCCTCCTGCCTTCTGGCACTTAAGTGCCACTACCCAGCCTCAGGATGAGTGACTTTGAGACTCCCTCTTCTCCATCAATGTTAATGAACCCAGCTCTATGGCCACCTCTCCTGCCATGTCCCCTGGCCTGCAGAAGAGGGCCACCCCACCGCCACCACTAAACTTCTTCCTTTTTTTTTGAGACAGGGTCTCACTCTGTTGCCCAGACTGGAGTGCAATAGCATGATCACAGTTCACATCAGCCTCAACCTCCTGTGCTCAAGTGATTCTCCTTCTTCAGCCTCCCAAGTAGCTTTGACTACAGGCATGTGCCACAATGCCTGTCTAATTTTTAAATTTTGCGTAGAGACTGTGCCTCCTTATGTTGCCCAGGTTGGTCTTGAACTCCTTGGCTTAAGTGATCCGCCCACCTAGGCCTTCCAAAGTGCTGGGATTACAGGAGGGAGCCACTGTGCCCGGCCTTACCACTAAACTTCTTAGTGATACTGGTGCTCCTTTCACCAGCACATTTGTGGTGAAGTCTTCAGACTATAGTCCAACTGTGTCTGCCCTCCCACTACTGCTGATAAGAGCCTTTTCTTAATCTTTCCCCAAGGCTGCCTTGATCTCACACTTAGCCATTATCTGCTCATTAACAGCTCTCTGTCTCTCATTATCCTTCTGCAGTGTGCAGCTTAGCCATACCTGGCCTACTCTACTGCCTTTGTAGGCTTTGTTCTCCAAGTATTTTTCAAATACTTACATCATTGCACCTCCTACAGCATTCTCCCTAATGTGGGACATTTTTTTCAGCTCACCACCAGCAAAATCTAGCAATTGAGCCATCACCTTGTGCCTCGTCAATCACGCAAGATGATATCCTCCACTCCTGCTAGGTGATCCAGTCCCAGACCCACATCTTACCACCTATCTTCCGAGACCACTTTCGTTGGTCTGAGAAGGATTAAACATGCAAAGGAGCGACACTAAGACAGGATTAAACATGCAAAGATTTTATTAGGGGAGATGCCTATGGATGGGAATTGGGGAGGGAGCCGGGAAAGTCCAGGAGAGTTGCCAGACTGTGATAGAATCTGCAAAGGAAAGATAACAAGAAGGTTGTGTAAAAGCATCCTAGGCTACCATGAAGACTAAAGAAGGTCCAACAAGTGTGTCAGGGAGCCGGGAAGCCTATGTCAATCACCAGAGGAGTCTTGAGTCTCCCAGAAATGGGTCTGCCCTTGTATCCCTGCTACACTCGTTTGTTAGCTAGGAGCAGCCTGTGGGAAGCATGGCCTTGATGTAAATGTTGTGAGAGACTTCAGCAGCAAGTAGCTGGTGCCCTGGTTCAATGATTGGAAGCCATAGTTGGAAGCCTACAAGGTTCATTCTCATGGCCACTACCTACCATGGGATATCAAGTGAATAGGCAACCAGAGCCGCCCATTATGAGCTGAGTATTTTCAGATCCAGCAACAAGATGAGGCAAGCACATCTGGTACATTAGAAATTGTGACTGAGCAAGTCTGGCTAGCACAAGAAAGTTACATACACATGGCTGACCCCACGTTGTCTCCCTCTACTGCACCAATGCTTCCCCTCAATCACATCCATCCACTGCCTCATGGCAGGTTTCCTACAGCTAGCTGGTGGAAGAGGCAAACAGGCCTGGTTTACATATGGGCTGCCCTAAGAAAATGAGCTAAAATTCAACTGTTACACAGCAGCCACTCTCAGGAATGACCTCAAAAGATAGTGATGAGAAAAACATCCTCCTGGTGTCCAGTTTTAAGCAATATACTTGGTTGCCACTTTAAATAGTCACAAAAGTGAGCTGAGATAAAGACATACACGATGACTTCTGAACAGTGGTGAATGGCTTGGCCAATTGCTCAGGGGCCTGGGAAGTGACAGATAGGATCCTAAATCAGTGACAAAGAAATGTGAGAAAGAATCATGAGGATTCATCTATGGGAGTGGGACAGTGTGTAGATCTTTGTGTTTCATGTTAATGCCCAGTAAGGAACTCTACAAACAGAGGGACAAAACTCATCCAAGTCATGTCAACCACCCTCCCTCCTCGGCCATGCAGTGCTTGCACAACAAACCCATGAACAGAATAGCTATGGTGGCTAAGCATGGGCTCTCATTCACCAAGGCTGATCTTGGCAATACTGCTTCTGAACGCCCACTGGCCAGCAGCAGAAACTAATATGAGCCCTCACCATAGCACTATCCTAAGTGGGAATCAAACTCTCTTTGGTAACAAGTTGGTTATGTCAGACTCCTAACTCTGGGACATGGGGAGACATGGTGGCATATCCTTACCAGAATTGACACCTACTCAGGACATGGATTTATGGGTTTGCCTTCCCTGCTCACAGCATCCTTTGTCAACACTACCACCTGAGGGCTCTTGCCTAATCTGTATCATGGGATCCTATGTAATCCGGTGATTACATAGGATGTAATCACATAAACAAAAGGGAGCTATTTTGTGGTTAAGGATGGGTCTGTGAACAAATGGCCCCAGAATCTGCTGGTCCTACCATATGCTGCATCCACTGGAAACAGCATAATAGAACAATGGAAGGTCTATTAGATCTGCTAAGGAATAAACTTGGTATCAACATGCTGCAGGGTTGGAATGCTATACTACAGGATGCAGTATATGCTCTATAATACTTGAAATGTGATGCTGTGCCTCAAAGGCTAGAACAGACCAGTCTGAGAATCAAGAGGTGAAAGAAATATTGACCCCTGTCACCATCGCTCTGCATCACCTGCAGAATTTGTGTTTCATGTTCCCCAGAGCCTAGGCTCTGTGGAATATCAGGTCATTTTCTAGGGGTGGAGGGATGCTTCCACGGGCCAACAGTTGACCGGTTGACCCAGCAAAGAGTCCACTGAACTTGAAACTAGAACTGCTGCCTGATGACTTCAGACTCTTGTTACCAGTGGACCAGAGGCAAAAAAAAAAAGGTACTACACTGATTATCATTAAAAACTAGGGCTGCTGCTATATATAAGGGTGCTTCTATGTTCAGTTAAAGAAAATTCAATGTGGCAAGCCAGGTCATCCAAGGTCTCAGATCTATCAGGGATAAGAGTCTGGAGCATTTCACCAGGTAGACTTGGACTCAGGCCCTGTTGCAGCAATGGATGCTGAACTTGTTCTTCTAACTCTACTGCCTAAGGTCTTTTATGGAGTTTGAAGCTGCAACCAGCACGAAGACTATGTGACAGTGTAAACTTAATGTGGGTATGAGCAGATCTAAGTGGAGCAAGGAGTGGACTGTAAAAGATATTGTCATGGGTGAAAGGTGACTATCTGAGGCAGTGACTATCTGAGGCCGAATGTACCAGTTGTGAGTTAAAAAAGGCAGATTTATTAGAGAAAGTATGAAAATATGTTGCAAGGGAGCAATGGGCAGAATCAGCAAGAAAGGAGCTGACTCCAAGGAAACAAAGGCTTGCTGGAAATTTTATAGGATGGTTCTTGAGCTGCAGAGTACTGCACGCAGTACTGATTATGGCAAGGTTACAGGGCGCTAACTTGCAATTTTTCTATCAAGCAAGGGTCTGGTGATAGGACATAGGAATATTGTGAGTTATTTGCACAGAAGGGCTGTGTACTGGACCATGAAGAAAGACAAACTTGTAGCTTATCTGCTTTTTCTTTTTGCTTTCTTTCAGTCCTGCCATCCCGACTCCTTTTTTCTAATTAGGACTCCACAGGTATCTCTGGTGTTCCACATCTCATCCTCTCTGCCCACCACTGATTTCAGCTGCAGTTGTTGTAGACTGTACCATGGGAATACAGATTTCCTTCATGTTGACAAATTTCACCTCAATCACGGGCCGTGCAGCTTTCCTTTTACTGTCCCCAGGCTCCTTCTGATGTTGGAAAGTCTACCTGGCCCATGCACAAGTTAGCACAGAAGGAGCAACCTTTAACCAATGGGGCAAGAACCAGTGGATAAAGGCTCCAGCTTCCTGTTATTCAAGTGAACAATTCTAGTAGATATTCTGTTAATTGTCTAATATGTCTCTGGAACCAAAACCCAAGCTGACAATAGCAAAAATCTCAACAAAAGACCCTTACATTCACTTTTCATTCACTACCCTGTCTCATGTTCCCTTATTCCCTTATTCCTGGGATTGTCTGCTAAATAAACTACCTGAACCTTAGTCTTTGTCTCAGGCTCTGCTTTTCAGGGAACCCAGACTAAGATTTCCATTTTCATTTATTGGTTGTGTCAGTCACTGTGATAAGCACTTTGCAAGCATGTCACATTGAATCTTCACAAAATGCCATGGAGTTGATTCTATTGTTATTCTAATTATAGATAAGGAGGCTAAGACACAGAAAGGTTAAGTGAAGGTCACAGAGCTGGTCTTCAAATCTAGATCTCTGTCTGACTCTAGCTTTAACCATCATGCTATTCAGCCTCTCCCACCAAGGTAGGAACTGCATGAGGGCAGGGACATTTTGGATTCACTCTTCACCCTCAGTGACCAGCTCAGAACCTGAGAGCAGCACTTTAATGAATGTTACATTTAAAATTATGAAGGTGTTTCTCTCTCTAATTTGATAGTTAAAGGGGAGCTTTACTCAAAAGTAGCCTAGAATGACCTAAACCCAGGAAAATATTCAACCCTGAAACCTGCTAGGACTCAAAAGGGGCCAAACTGGATATGGGCCTAAGACATAGAAAAAAAAAAAAAAGGTACTTTTTTTCCTCTCTATTCTCATACACCATTCAACACAATGATTCTGACACCAAATGTGTGTATTTCCCCATACACCAAGACATTCTCCAAGAAATGCCAGCTGGGTATCTTCTAATGCAATTCAGTTCTGACACTATCCACCTGGAGACAGCAGCAAATCCCACAGGTTGGGGGCTCAGTCCCATAAGCCTGCTCCCCACTTCAGATGCCAGTTGCAAGTAGTAGGTTGTGACTCTTACCAGCTATAAATTGGGGTTCCCATGACCCCTCCTTAGATTCAATTAATTTGCTAGAATGGCTCACAGAACTCAAGTAAACACTTTACTCACTTATTGGAAAGGATATTACAAAGGATACAAGTGAACAGACACATGGAAGAGATGCAGAGAGCAAGGCATCTGGGAAGGGGCATGGAGCATCTATGCCCTCTCTGGTAGGCCACCTGCCCCACCCCTCACCCTAAACCTCCACATGTTCAGCTATCCAGAAGTTCTCCCAACCCAGTCCTTTTTTTTTTTATGGAGGCTTTATTTTGTAGGCACGATTGATTACATCATTGGCCATTGATAATTAACCCAACTTTCAATGTCTCTCCCTTACCCTCTAATCACATGGTTGGTTCCCTTGGTGACCAGCTCCCATCCTCTGGCTATCTGGGAGCCCCCAGCTGTCAGTCATCTCATTAGAATACAAAAGACACTCTTATTGCTCTAGGAATTTGAGAGGTTTTAGGAGCTTTATGTTAGGAAATGAAGGATGAAGATCACTTATATATTTCACAATATCACAGTGGGCTAGTCTTAAAATAGAAGCTTCTTAGAGACTCTCACTCAATTGGATTTCAGAACCAAGTCATAGTGACCTTCCAGCCAGGAAAGGATCAGAGTCACACTCACTAAAAGAAATTTTGAGTGCCCTTGATAGTAGCATAAGCTGAGACTGTAGGGGTCTTGCAAGCACCCAAGAAGGATGGACTCCATATTTTCCATCAGGCTGAGAAGGGAGAAAATGTATGCGAAGGTAGAGAAAGGCAAAAGAAAGGCAGACAGCTTAAGAAGCATTCCAAGACAACTTGAAAAAAAAAACAAAAATGAAAGAACCTGAAATTTTTGAGTGTAAGAAATACCCAGTTAAGAAAAAGAAAATCACATTACTTAATCTCAAATTTCAATGAATATTCAGATATGATTGAGGGAGCTTAATGTTCCAGATGTGGGCTTGAATTTTTTTTTTTAATTTTACTGTTTTGTTTGTGAATTTGTGGAGGTAAATATAGAAGAGAATTCTGTGCAAGCATTTTAGGTTCAATCAATGAAAATCTTGCAGGAACTCTTCCAGAGAATAAAAAAGTAGGGAATACTTCCAAACTACTTTAATGAGACCTGCATAACCTTGATTCCAAAACCCACAAAGGACCTTATGAAAAAATAAAAATTAAATAGTGATATATCTTATAAACTTATGTGAAAAAAATTCTTTAAAATACTAGCAATTCAAATCTAGTGATATATAAAAACACGTATCACTGAGGCTTATTCCTGGTGAGGACTAAGCTCTGTTTTTTTCTTATGTTGCCCAAATATCCAAGGGGTCTGGGGAGTCATGCCCTTGTGAACTCCAAGAATCTGAGACAAGTCTCAGTTAATTTAGAGAGTTTATTTTGCCAAGGTTG
The DNA here is from genome assembly GCF_028885655.2 of Pongo abelii. Taxonomy (NCBI): domain Eukaryota; kingdom Metazoa; phylum Chordata; class Mammalia; order Primates; family Hominidae; genus Pongo; species Pongo abelii. The sequence goes on from NC_072003.2 coordinate 55,139,110, forward strand.
AGGATGGACACCTGTGACACAGCCTCAGGAGGTCATTGTTAGATATGAGTTCTAAATTTCTCTTCAAAGAATCAATATGTCAGTATGTTCAATTCTTTGCCTTCTACTTTTAAACTTAACTTCCTCCTAAAGCAACCTTTTTCAATCACCTGCTCCACCCTGACTCATTCCGATTACCTGCTCCACCCTGACTCATTCTGATTATCTGCTCCACCCTGACTCATTCCAATTACCTGCTCATTCTCCACCCTGACTCATTCCAATTTCCTGCTCTGCCATAACCATTTTTCCCACCAAACCACTCACCTCGTCACTCTCTTTAAATTAGCCAATCGGAATTGGTTTAGCCTGTGTGGTCTAACCCTAGCCAATAGGGGAACGACACAGCAGCAGGAGCCACATGTCAGGAATAAGAACCCCTTCCCCTCCCTTGTCCAGGTGTGTGCTCAGCATTGCTCCATCTGTGAGGGCGCACCCTTCTATAGAAGTAAATTGCCTTGCTGAGAAGAAATAAGAAAGAAAATCTTACATTTGAGTGCTATTTCTTTTGCAGCACCAAAACTTTATTTATAACATCCTGGTGACATGTGCCCAAGGTGGTTAGAACACAGCTTGGTTTTATACATTTTAGAGAGACATGAGATGTCAATTAACATATATAAAATGAACATTGGTTCAGTCCAGAAAGGCAGAACAACTCGAAGCAAAAGCAGGACAACTCAAAGTGGGGAGGGGGCTTCCAGGTCACAGGCAGGTGACAGACAAACAGTTGCATTCTTTTGAGTTTCTGATTAGCCTTTCCAAAGAAGGCAATCATATATGCATTTATCTCAGTGAGCAGAGGGATGACTTTGAATAGAATGGGAGGCAGATTTGCCTAAACAGTTCCCAGCTTGAATTTCTCTTTAGCTTAGTGATTTTGGGGGCCCTTGATATTTCCCTTTCACACCCTACAAACCATAAATTCTCATCAGATGGGTTTTATTTAACCCTCTATATCATGACTTCCTTTCTAATCTGACTCTAGCGTAACATACATGACAAAGAAGAAAATAAAATATTTTACCCCAAAACATGTTTCTTTGCCATATTTTGAAATGGCCCTGCAAAGCCATCCTTTGTGGGGGGAAATTTACATCTGTAAAGAATGTCTATTAATATAGCTAGATCTTTTTCTTCCAGGAACTCCCCATCCTGAAGAGATTAACTGAAAGTCTAGCACCTTTTAAAGGCCTGAATAGAAAACATTTGCCATCTATTGTCTCTAAGGGCAGCCACTATGAGACTTCAAAAGAAACTTGGTCTCCACAATCTTTTATCTTAACCTGAGCATTTCCATTCTATTGATCCCAGGTCTTTAGACAAATTCAACCTCAACCAATTGTCAACCAGAAAATGTTTAAATTTACCTATAGCCTGGAAGCCCCCACATACCCCCACACACCCCCACACCACCATCCCTGCTTTAAATTGTCCCACCTTTCTGGACCAAACCAATCTATTTCTCAAATGTGTTTGATCAGTGTCTCATGCCTCCCTAAAATGCATAAAACCAAGCTGCACCCCAACCACCTTGGGCACATGTTCTCTTGACCCCCTGAGGGCTGTGTCACAGGCCATGGTCACTCATCTTTGGCTCAAAATAAATCTCTTTGAATATTTTACAGAGTTTGACTCTTTTTGTCAACACTGGTATGCAAGGTTTGTTTAATATTTGAAAATCAATCAGTGTGGTTTGCCACATAAAAAATGCCTAGCTTAATACAAAAAACTTAAGCAATTATAAGTTTGGCTTTTTTTAATTAAATTTTTTTCAAAATATAAGTGCTTATAAGAGCACTAATGAAATTTTGCTTCCAGTTAGGACATAGAAGCTTTTAAAAGCTCACACTCTAACAACAACAACAACAAAAAATAGTGGGTAGATTTCTAAAAATTTTATGTATGTAAAGCTATCAAAGAACTGTGGACACAGAGAAACCTAACTGAGCTAAATTCCACAGAGGGAACAAGTTATTCCTAAATGAGTACAGATAAATATATATGAGTACAGTTATATCTTTGAGAGAAGTTGCCAAGTTAAGGTCAAAAGTAGGTAAAAGGATTAGCCTATCAGAGGCAGAGGAGTTGTTCGGGGACAAGGAAAAATCACCTAAACTTCTAAAGTCAAATGTGGTTTAGCCTGGCAGGTTGAAATCCGGAAAAATGCCAAATACAGCCTTCTGGTCCCTGCCTGCCAATTCTCTTCCACAGTTTTTCTGAGTAAGCAGTAGCACTGAGAAGCTGAGGGAAGGGCTGGAAAACAGAAAGAAATTTTGTATATTCACAATGCTCATCTATCAAAGCCCCAGAGAAGTGAGGGACTTGTTTCTACACCTTTGAGACATTTGAAATCAGAGGTCAATCATAACTAACCAAAGGCTCAACCCTTACTCAGCTTAATTTCTGCTTAAATTCATCAGATCAGACCTGTTTTCAATATCGGTATGAAATAGAAAAAAAAAATTGGAATCATAAAGAAACAAGAAAATGTGACCCATAATCAAAAGACAAGGTCGATAGAATCAGTTCCCATAAATGACAAAAATATTGGTATAACAGACAAGAACTTTAAGGTGATTACTACGAGCACATTTAAAAATTTAGAGGGGAAATTGGACAAAATAAATGGAAATATGAAGAATTTCAGTAGAGAAATGAAAATTCTACAAGAAACCAAATAAAAATTCTAAAGCTAAAAAATACAACACATGAAATAAAAAATTATTTAAATGTGCTTAACAGCAAACTAGACAAAGTTGAAAATAATTATTAGTGAACTTGAAAACAAGGTAATATCAAATAGTCAAACAGAAGCACAAAGTGAAAAGAAGAAAATAAGAAAACTAAAAGCATCAATAACCTAAAGTATAATATAAAATGATCTAATAAATGTATAACTGAAATCCAAAAGAGCAGAGAAAGACAACAATGTTGCACAACTATTTGAGGAGGTGTTGGCTGAAAAACTGATAAAAGACATCAAACTGCATATCTGAGAATCTCAACATATCTCAAGCCAGATGAATACAAATTTAAATACAAATTTAAAAATCACTCCTTTGTATATTATAATCAAATGCTAAAACTAAGGCTTAAAAAAGTTTTGCCAAAAGCCAAAGAATAAAAGACACACTGGATTGTAGAAAAAAAGTAATAAGAATGGTGGCTATTTTTGTTAGAAATAATAGAAACCAAAAGATGAAAAACTGATGAAAGAAAAATAAATGTTTTTCAAAATGTTAGAGAATGAATATTTTTAGAAAATATTCTTCAAAAATGAAGACAAAAATAATAAAATATGCAGAGAAAAGAAAGCTGGAAGAATGTTTTACCAGCAGACCCACACTGTAAGGAATAATAGGCTGGGCGTGGTGGCTCACACCTGTAATCCCAGCACTTTAGGAGGCCAAGGCAGGCAGATCATGAGGTCAAGAGTTCAAGACCAGCCTGGCCAACATAGTGAAACCCCATCTCTACTAAAAGTACAAAAAATTAGCCAGGCGTGGTGGCAGGTGCCTGTAGTCCCAGCTACTCAGGAGGCTGAGACCTGAGAATCACTTGAACCTGAGAAGCAGTGGTTGCAGATTCCACTATTGCACTCCAGCCTGGGTGACAGTGCAAAACTCTGTCTCAAAAAAAAAAAAAAAAAGAAAAGAAAAGAAATAATAAATGATGTTTTTAGAGGATGTGGGTGACATCAAAGAAAATGATGGAGTAGGGAACTCCAAGGCCCCATTTCTCCACAAAAACAGTAAATATACTGGCAAAAATGTCAGAATAAACTTTATCTGAACACTGGAAAGTAATAAAATCTTTACAATAATCAAACAAACATTTACTGCAGAAAAAAGTTGCTAAACCTCAACAGAAGAGTTTTGTGGTATTTTTGGCACCCTCTTCCACTCTTTAGTTCCATGGCAGTTTTGAAGGTGGTAGCCTACAATGGAAGACAAATGCATTAGCTACTGTCTCCTGGGACAAAGAATAGATCCCAGTGGAAAACAAGAGTCCCTTGTTGTGAATCCTTGGGGGAAACAATAAACATACCAAAACGCTTGGGAGGAAAGATGGGAAGTGAGTTACTTTAAGGGATAAGGGCTTTGAAAGCTCTCACATATTCCTGGGAATCTAGAAGACCATGTGCTTGCCAAAAGTAGAGAGCACACTCAGAAAAAAACTGTAAGAGCCCTAAGCTCTCACATCTGGCTGACCTTCAGACTCTGCCCAAACAGAAAATTAAGGCTAAGGCAGAGATGTAAATTGTCCAGCTCAGTGTTGAAGGCTTGCCTTAAGACACACACAGAGTACATTTGCAAAGATTGGAAGAATTTGGTTGTCTTTTTTTTCCCCCAGGAATTCAAAGAAATCTCTGTCAAATTACTACCTGACTACTAAGCTAACCAAAGACTTAAATGTCCACAATAACAAATAACAAAGTTTCCAAAAGTGTGTTTATGAACTCCAACCTATATGAGCTGCATGGGCTGTGTCCAGCAAATCCATGGGGGGCAGTACTGCCCAAAGCATGGGAGCCCAGCCCTCACACCAGTGTGTTTTGGATGTGGCACATGGAGTCAAAGGAGATTATTCCAGAGCTTTCAGATGTAACATCTCTCCTGCCAGACTTTTGACTTGTATGGAGCCTGTTGCTACTTTATTTTCTCAGTCTTTTGCAGTGAAAATGTCTACCATTATATCTTGGAAGTGCCTGTTCTACCATTGTTATCTTGGAAGCAAATAACATGTTGCTTTTTTTGTTTGTTTGTTATTTTACAAGCTCATAGCTGGATTTTGGATTTCAAAATTTGTGCTAGAACAAGTTAAGACATTTAAGACTATTTGGATAGAATGATCGTATTTTACATGTGAGAAGAACATGAGTTTGGGGGATCCAGAAGTGGAATGCTATGGTTTGGATGTAGTTTGTTTCCACCAAAACTCATGTTGAAATTTGATCCCCAATATGGCAGCACTTGAAGGGGGGCCTGGTGGGAGATGTTTAGGTCATGGATCCCTTATGAACAAATTAATGCCCTCCTGAGAGGATGAGTGAGACCTCACTCTCATGGGAATGGATTAGTTCCTGAGAGAAAGGAGAACCTGATGTTCAAGAAGAGTTTAGCTTCCTCAGTTTCTGTATTAGTCTGTTCTCATGCTGCTAATAAAGACATACCTGAGACTAGGTAATTTATAAAGGAAAGAGGTTTAATTGACTCACAGCTCCACATAACTTGGGAGGCCTCACAATCATGGTAAAAGGTGAATGAGGAGCAAAGTCACGTCTTACATGGTGACAGGCAAGAGAGAGAGCATGTGCAGGGGAACTCTCCTTTATATAACCATCAGCTCTCATGAGACTTGTTCACTATCATGAGAACAGCCTGGGAAAGACCCACCCTCATGATTCAATTACCTCCCACTGGGTCTCTCCCATGACATGTGGGTAGTATGGGAGCTACAATTCAAGATTTGGGTAGGGACACAGCCAAACCATATCAGTTTCTCTCTCTTACTTCCTCTTGCCATGTCATCTGTTTGTACATGCCTGCTCCTTTTCCACCTTCTCCATCACTGGAAGCAGCCAGAGGTCCTCATCAGATGCAGCTGCTCAGTGTTGAACCTTCAAGCCACCAGAATCATGAGCCAAATAAACTTCTTTTCTTTATAAATTGTGCAGTATTAAGTATTCTGTTACAGCAACACTAAATGGACTAAGACATCATCAGAGGGATGGGGACACTGAGTGTTAGGGTGGGGTAAGGCTGGGGCCAGAACCCAGGTTCCTGACTCTTGGCCAGTGTCTTTCTCCATATCGATGGTAGAGGTTTCTCACTTTCCTCTGCCAGGGTGGAGGGCTTCACAATCTGACAGGCACTGTAGACTAACGGGTACATCCATTATCTCATTTAATCGTCATGACAACACTGGAAGGAGGGTTTAGCGTCATTTTAAATATCACAAAACTGCTTTAGAAAAGTTATTATCTTGCGTAAGGCCCTGAATACTGAATGGCAGAGTCAGCATTTCAAAGTAAAACTTTATAAGGAAGTCTATGCCTTTAACTCCTACTTTACCTACCTGAGGAGAGTAGTGCTTGTCCTAAGGAATGGATTCACAAATGTAGATTTTCTGTCATTTGGGAACCACAGGAGTATTTCTGCACCCCTAAACTAATCCTCATTCCCCCATCCCCCCATCTCCCCATCCTCTACCTCAGGGCCTGCTCACTGCTGTGGAAAGAGCTCGCCTTCTGCTCCTCTCCAGCTTGTGTCTCCAGGGACGGCTAAGTATTCTACTTGCTACATCCAAGCCAAGAGCATCCAACCCCAGGGTACCACTCCCTGCTGTCCTGCCAGAGAACCATTCCCTGCTGTCCTATGTAGGAAACAAAGCACTTTGCCTAGGGTTAGTGGAAGAGCCAGCAGGAAGCCAGGGGCAGGGGGAGTGATCTATTCATTAGTCTCACCAAAATGCCAAGGGGCTCCCAGGGGTAGAAGATAAGAGTTCTTAGAGAAGGGGAAAAAATTGTTCTAGGGCCTTCTAAGTGGCCCAGGTTCCTGGAAGGGGACCAAGATGATGGTTTGCCTTGCTTTTCTTGAGGAATACTTGGCCTTTCTTGTCAGTCAACACCCAACCCAAAAGGATTAGTCCTATGGAAGCCAGCTTTGGACTACAGATGACCAGGCAAGAGCCTGGATGCAGAGATGCACCCCCAGAATACCCAAATTTTCTGGATGGAAGGACTCTGAGACAGCATCTCCTCCAAAGCTCTCAGTGTACAGTGGGGAAACTAAGATCCCACATGGGACAGATAGTTTCATGTTTCCATTTTCCTTAAGAAATACTGACAGTTGACACATGTCTTTACCATCAGATTTTAAAAGTTAATTTGCCATCCATAACACATTATTTGTAATAGTAAAAAACTGGAGCCAACTCAAATGTCCAGGATTGGTAGAATAAAGAAATGTAGTAGTAGGATAAATAAATTGTGGTATATACATATAGTGGAACATTATACAGCAATGAAAAAGAATGAATTGCTACTTTATGCCATGAAATGAATGAATTTCCCAGATAAAGTCAAGCTAAAAAAGCCAAGCATGAAAGCATATATACTGAATAAGTCCCAGAATGTAAAGTTGAAAAACAGTCAAGCTAATCTATAGGGATAGACGTCAGAATAGTGCTTGCCCTGGTGATATGGACAATGACCATGAGGATCAGGAATGCTCTCAATTTTGATCTGTGTCATGTGGCTACAAGAGTAAAAATTGGTAAAAATTGGTTTATGCAATAAGGATTTGTGTGCTTTCCTATATGCATGCTACACATTATACTTCAATTAAAAAGTAAAAGCAATAGTGGGTAGTTCTCTAGTTCATACATGTAAAATCACATGTAGATGCATCAAGAAACTCTGAAACGTTGCCATGAGGTGTCTAGGGTGGGTAGATCTGCAAGACAGGAGTTTGAGTGATTTTTATTTTTTTCATAATTTTCTGCATTGTTTGAAACTTTGCTTACAAGAAGTAAGCACTATTTTTAAAATCAGGAAAAAAAGCTAGTTCTGCTTATTTTCAGGAAAAACATAATTGAAGTAAAATAAAAGCAAATAACCCCTGAAGAGATCTTTAAAAAGGAAGACTCCAAGTGAAGTATAATGGCACATCATAGACAATCAATAAATATCTGTGGAATGAATGAACACCCCCATGAAGTCATTCTGACAGACCAGGAAACTTAGACTCAGGGAGAAATGCTTTAAAGTCTCATCTCCAATTACGGAAAAAAGGTTTCATCCTCATAAAGGGATGCATCCCTAGGAGGCATATGGGGCCCAGGGGCCACTGCCTTAGTCAATCCAGGTCTCCAGCACCATGGGAGAGGCTGAGGGCCTTCTTGGAAGATCATCTGACCAGGAAGACCAGGGCATGGTGGTCCCAACCCTGAGATCATCACAGGCATGGTCACCCTCATGACCACTTTCCCAGAGACCACTGTGTGTCTGGCACTGGGTTGGCAGCCAAATTTACTCTTCTCAACCACCTCATAATGGAAGTCTTGGTGGTTACATTCTGTAGATGAGGAAGGAGAGGTTTTCTTAAGTTCCTACAGCTGGTGTAGCAGTACCTGGGGGAGGCTGAGACAGAGGTGCTAAGGTAAGCATTAAAAACCCCATACAACATAACTCAGAATGAATCCAAATACACCACAGGTTTGTTTACCACCAGCAAAGCATGCACCTGGCCTACCTATCTGGAGACCTTTCTGTTTAAGTGCCTGCCCTAGGTCCTGATGCTAGCATCTCAAAGGTCCTGAATGCCTGAGCCTACAGAGGAAGAGGGAGAGTAGCTCTGATGGGTAGCACAGAACGGACAGGTCACTTTCAGGATAGATACAGGAGTCAAGAGCTTGCACTCTCATTGCCATTATAATGGAAGGCTTCCTGGACAAGGTTTCCAAATGAGAATGGCTAGAAAAGCACCTTGCCCTGATGCATATCCTTCTGAGCTGGGAGCCAGCAACACTGAGGAAGCTGCTGAAATTCCCTCCAGAGGCCCCATGAAAAATTTGATTTGGAAAGAGGATCCTGGATTCACATGGTAGTGTTGAGCTGAGAAGCTTCAGGATTCTGGGTCTATCTGTTTTCAAACTGTCTCCTGCAACACTGGTTCATCAGAAGAGCCTCTGGTGCCACAGAGCATGGATCTAGGTAACATTCCTTCCATGGACCTTCAAAGGAGAATCTCACCTTCTAAGTTTTACTAGGTTGAAGCAGTGGTTCCCAACAAAGGTGCTTTTGTCCCCTAGGGGACATTTGGCAATGTCTGAAGATATTCGGTAGTCACACCTAGTGGAGAGGTACTGATATCTACTGGGTGGAGGCCAGGAATGCCACCAAACATCCTACAGGGCAGCCTCCCACTATTGTCTGGCCCACCAGCTCAATAGTGCTAAGGCTGAGAAACCCTTGGCTAAACATATGATATTGTCTATATTTGAAAATTTTGACCTACAAAAACACCCAGTGATTTCCCATGACTCATATTGAGTTTCAATAGATTTCAACTGAAGAGAGGGTTCTGAAGTATTTTTAAAATTTGCAAGCTATTAATCAAATCCAAACCCCTCCTTGCACAGATGGCAGCCATGTGGCCTGGAGAGGGTAAGGGGATTTCCCAAGGTCACAGGGCAGCAAGTGCAGATCCAGACCTGAATGCAAACCCCTCTTCATCCCTAGTGACCCTCTCTGTCAACACAGAAGCCTGACCTCCATCGCAGGCTCATTTCTCCAACCACGGGAAATGGCTTCTTTCCCACTTACTGCTCTCATGCCCTGCCCCAGGAGAAGTTTCCCAGAGAGTTGTTTCCCATCACAAACTTGGGATGATATTCATTCATACTCAAAAGAAAATCTGTTTGCTTAAAAAGAAAGAAAATGGGAACAAAAGAACCTTATCTTCAAACAGCCATGCAAAGTAAGGCCAGTTGTAGCGAACTAAGACACACAACGTTGATCAAGACAGAAGAGGCATGTGAGGAGTACACTGGGAATGACAAGGCATTCCTCTCAAGGAATAATAGCTTTTCCCCAATGGATAAGGAGCCTTTCACTCTAAAAGAATGAGCCCAGGGAATCCCATAATAAAGCTTGTGCAGGGACCTGAAAGAAAGGAGGGGAACTTGTCTTCCAGGAAAAATGAAATTGCAATGCCACAGCCACTTTCAGGGGCTGAAGACCCACAGCCTGCAGCAAAGTTCTGCTTCTCAGGGCTGAGAAGGCCCCTGGTGATTGTCCAGAGGGAAAAAAGCAAGTGTGCCAAGCAGATTCGGGGTGAGGAACAAGAGTCGAGCTTGCTCTCACTCTGCAGCCAAAAGCCAGGGAACGGTAGGCAGTTGGACCTGCCAACTTATACAGTATTCAACTCACTCACACTCCTTTTAGTATCAGGACACTTAAATCTCATCCACTCAGTACCTTGCCCAAGTTTTGTTCAAACACTTGTCTTTAAAGTGCACATGGGAAGTGCTTATCCCATCCCGCATCCTCACTGTGTGGTAGGGAAACTGAAGCACAAAGACAAAGGGGTTTGCGTGAGTCAGGGGGAGAGCTGCCCACCTCTCTCATACCTAGGCCAGGGCCCACCCAAATCTCATCTTGAATTGTAGCCTCCCATAATTCCCACGTGTCATGGGGAGGGGCCTGGGGGAAGGTAATTGAATCATGTGGGTGGGTCTTTCCCATGCTGTTCTCATGATAGTGACTAAGTCTCACAAGGTCTGATGGTTTTATAAATGGGGGTTCCCCTGCACACTCTCTCTTGCCTGCTGCCATGTAAAACATGACTTTGCCATTCATTCGCCTTCTACCATGATTGTGAGGCCTCCCCAGCCATGCAGAACTGTGAGTCAATTAAACCTCTTTCCTTTATAAATTACCCAGGCTTGGGTATGTCTTTATCAGCAGTGGGAAAACAGACTAATACAGGCCCTTTCCCAGAAAGGAAGGGAAATAAAGCCAGCAAGCACATACCTTGGAGGCATCTTATTAAAAGATGTTTGTTTTGTTTTTAAAGCTTCACACTATAAAGTTAAAATAAAGCCACTCAGCAAAAAATACACAAAGCTGCCCAACCATACAGTTCGGGAAGCAAATTCCCCATCCTGGTAAGAAAGCCTTCCTCTTACAAAATGCATCCAATCCTTGGCTCGGGCCTCTCCAGATTTTCTGTTTATCGAGGGCGGCATTTATATTCCCTGGTGCACTGAGCACCAGCCATAGTGGAGGACTGGAATCACCTGCCAAGTCCTGAATTTCCCCAGCTTCCCCCTGACGGTTTCCATGGCAAACACTTACACCTCTCATTTTATATGTAGGATTTAGGCCAACCCAAGGGCTCTTGCAAATGTTTTTTCTGACCCCACTGGTGTTGTTCCTCTTTTCCTCTTATATATCAATGGGTTTTATTTTAATTTCAAGGCTTACAATTACATTGCAGCTGTGCTGGGATTGTCTGTCTGTTAGCACGTGGTTTAGCAGCCAGCAGCAGCCAAAATTCCTCATCCTTGTTCCTTTCAACAGGGAAGGATGGCAGCCTTGGTGAGGACTGTAATGAGGAACAGGAGAATTTACCCTCAAACCAAATCCTTCCTCTTTGATCTCAGCCTTTTTGACTGTGCATTTGGCTGCTGAATACTGCCTTGATCCTTCCGCCGAAAGCCACCAAAGATTTTCCACGTACTCTGCTCTGTTTATAGAATGAAACAGAAACTTCATCCTCTGGCAGGCCAGGGCAGCCGGCAGCAGGGGATGAGAAATGCGAACATTTACTCTAATGATGACTGCATTTGAGGAGGCTGTGATCCATGGAGCACGGAACGGGTAGCAGAAATTTTCTTATGTGACAACTTCTGTCCAGTTTGGTCAAGTCCCAAGGATGGCCATCCCCACTCTCCAGTGGGAAGAGATGGTGCAGTGTCCTCACTGTTTACCACTTCCTAACCATCAGGACTGACATCCAAAGACCTGCCTGTGGGAGGGATGTGGGAGAGGAGACCACTTTGGATTCTTCTCCATGTCCTGACCTACATCCTGTGAAATCATTGTTTGTTTAAATTCTTCCCAAGAAGATACTCAGGATGGAGTAGTTATTCGAGGCATCATTCGCAGCTGTCAGAGTCCTGAACCCAGGGAATTTTGAAGGAAACTCAGAAGACACAAAAGTGCAGTCCCTGTCAGATATAATCTTATGCCTCTTGATTTATATACAGGAAGACATGGAGGGCATCATCCGAATTTCTGTCTCACAGCTGTTGCCTGAGATGCCACCATTGGTGACTCCTTCCTTATAACACACGTGCCTGGAGAAGGATGTGGGGTAGTGAAGCTCAAGACACTTAGATGAGGGGATGAGTTTGCCAGACTGGAGAAGCCAGGTCAATATGGAAATAGCAGAGATCAGAAGAAAGATAGGAGAGAGAGAGGAAAGAAAGACAGACAGTATAAGGAAGAGGGGCAACAAAAACAAACCGCACACTTTATAATTCTGACGAGAGAATGGCCATTTCACCTCTACTAGGCATCAGTCTGAACAGAGATCCTTTTGGTCACAGAGTTCTAGACCAGGACTCATTACTCTAAAGGGATGCAGAGAGAAAAAAAAAAGACACAGCTCCTACATCCAAAGATACTGCCTTTGAGTTGGGGAGAAACAGGGCACTCCTGGTGTGATGCTCACCAGTGCACCTGTGTGCAGGTGTCAACATGCTTTCTACACCAGACTATGAGATCCAAGGGGGCAGGAGCCATAACTGCCTCATAAAAGGACATGCCTAGCACGTGCATGAAACCAGAAAGAGGTTCAATCAATATTTGTTTTTAACAAACTAGTTAACGAAGAAAAAAAGAAACAAAGGAATTGAGTATAGAAAATTGTCTCTGTGCAGTGATTTGGGGCAAGATATATGAGTTCTGGTCTTGTTTCTGCCATTATGAGTGTTTTTGAGTGAGGAGACCTAGGCAAGTCACACCAACCTCTCTGGTCTTCAGTTTTCTCACTTATAAAAAGGGGATTATCATTTTTCCGATGATATGGCAGTCCAACTGCTTAGTAAGCTCTCAGAGACTAATAAGGAAGAAATAAGAGAAATGGTAAAAATAAAGACAGTGAGGAAGAAGCACTGCTGAGCGGAGTTATCAGGTGGGCTTCTCTGCAATTTTACTCTCTCAGCAGTTTGAGATCTTACTGGGGTCTTTCTAGCTCAGATCCTCTTTACAGACCTTTTACATCAGAAATTGCAAGACCTGGAAAATTAACTGGCTTAAAGCCATCAAAGAAATTGTCTAGTTGAGAGGGATTTAGATTGCAACTCTTCCCCTATGGTACAAAGCCCTGTGTTGTAAGAGGGGAAAAGGGAAATATTTACAACCAGATGGGGAAAACATTGCAAGAAGTTATTACAATAATTAACTTGTAGGCACCTAATAACATAGCTTCAAAATACATAAAGCAAAGACTAACAGAAAAATAAGGAGAAACAGAAAACCCTATACTCACAGTGAGATGATTTTAACAACACAGCCCCTGCTAAATAGGGAAATCAGACTATACTTGGATGCTCCAGAGAAAGATTTTTCATGTCTGGGACTGAGGAAAATAAAAATAAAATGAGGAAAAGGAGATTCCTGGAATTTAATTTCTCTGTAGAGATGAAGAATTGGCATGATCATGAAAGAGATCCAGTTCAACTCACTGTGGTTTCACTGGGATTTGGGGCCAAAGCCAAGGCTAGAAATGAAATATAATTGTGCTTGTGTTCATTCTCTGTGAATCTCTTTCTGCCTGCCCCTGTCAGGGAGGAATACCAGGATGGGGGCAGAACTGAACTTAAGCGTAGAAATAGCCAGGATTTGATGGCAGAGGGAAAGAGAATTTGTGACTTCATAGAAAGTCTGAGAAGGCCAAAGGAAGGCAGATCATAAGGCACCAACTATAGATTCACTCTGAGATCCTAATTCCTCCACTCCTGGACCCCTCAAGGTCAAATCTCTACTGCTATTACCACCACCTGCCCAGTGATTACACAGGCACTGCATAAATATGTTATACTCATTGTCTCTCTTAATCTTCATAAAACCTATTTCAAATGGGAAGTTTTTAACACTAGTTCCATTATACAAAAAAGGAAACAAGCTCAGAAAAATTCAGTGATTTACCTACAGTACCACAGCTAATAAGTGACAAAGTAAATAATAAGTGGAGGAAATAGACCCACCTGGCACAGCATAATGGCACCAGACACTCTCATCTTTCTAGTCTCAGGTCGGGCCTCCCCTTACCACCAGCAAGGGGTCAGCACCCCATGTTTCTAATCCATACTTCCCCCTACATCAGTCTAGAAGACTGCAAGCAACACAGAGTGTCAACTTCTCTTGTTCTCTCCTGGATGCCTAACTCCTAGCGCTATGTCTTACCCAAAGAGAGTATCAGGATATTTTTATTAAATTGAATTGAATAGATTGACAAAAATCATCCAAAATCCACCATACCCAAGCTCGATCCATGCAAATGGAGGCACATGGCTACTTGAGTCTCAAGTTTTATAAATTTTCTTTCCAAACAGGTTGCTAAATGTGCCAGTGGCCCAGGGCAAGTTCTTCTCCCCAGACTTCTTACAGCAGCAAAGTCCTGCTCTCCCCATCCATGATGTTTCCCAGGCTCTGCACCTAGGCTTTATCACACAGACAACTTCCTATGCAGACTAAGCATGGATGGTTTCCACAGTGGGGGGAGTTTCATGGCTAGGCGTCCTCTACTTCCCAATTGCTTTTCTCCTTTTATCCAGGTTATCCTGGCATTCCCCAGAATATCTTTAAATCTGTTTTTTTTTTTTTTTTTTTGAGACAGAGTTTCGCTCTGTCACCCAGGCTGGAGTTCAGTGGCACAATCTCGGCTCACTGCAACCTCCGCCTCCCAAGTTCAAGCAATTCTCCTGCCTCAGCCTCCTGAGTAGCTGGGATTATAGGCACGTGCCACCATGCCCGGCTAACTTTTGTATTTTTAGTAGAAATGGGGTTTTACCATGTTGATCAGGCTCGAACTCCTGACCTCGTGATCCGCCCACCTCAGCTTCCCAAAGTGCTGGGATTACAGGCATGAGCCACCATGCCTGGCCCTAAATCTGATTTTTAACGTGATTCTTCCTCCCACACCCAGAGCAAGCCCCAATTTCTCCAGGAAAACTCTGTCCTGGTTCCTCTGAGCTCTGCAAAGCACATAGATAAAGTTGGGCCTTAGCATCAAGCTGCTGACGCAAAGTCCTTGTGATTACAAAACTATAACCCCAATGGAGAACAAAGGATACAATGATTAATTGAGAAGTGGGAGGAAAAGGATGCTTTTATTTTTTTAATCACCTAGGAAATCTTTGGACACTTTAGACAAGCCATGTCATTTAATCATCACAACAACACTCCCAGGAAGTGTTACTGTCCCCACATCACCTATAAGAACAGTAAGACTCAGAGAAGTTAAGCTCCTTGTGCAAATCCACAGAGAGAGAAAGTGACAGACAGGATTTGAATTCAGGTCTGTCCATCTCCAGGGACCTGCAGCCTCAAACTGGACGAGCAGTACGTCCTACGGACTCTGTTACAGATGATCAACACTGGTGTCCCTCCAAGGTGCACACATTCCCTGGTCACCAGAAAGACACTTAGGCTTAAACAAGACAACGTCTGACTGAGATCGTCCCTGCTTCCTGGTGAGAGCATTTGAGGAGACGGATGTTGATTGATGCGGTTTGTAATAATACTCATTTTTCTGTAATTACTCCTTGAATTCCAGCCAAAGTGGGCCACACAGAGCTGCAGCTGTACGAGATGTCTGGATTCTCCCAGTCAGCAAAGAGTTGGGAACAGGGTGGTCACAGCAGAGCCAAGCCAGGGCAGAAAGATGTCTCCATTCAGTGAACACTTATTGAATCCTTGCTCTGCACCAGACCTTGGAGGCAGGGAGAAAAAACCTTGAAGCTGACAATGTAGTTCCTTCACGTCAATTAAATGTTTATTTAAAAGAGTGCAAAAATAGAAAAAGGGTGGTTTCTTCCTTTGAGGGAAGCCACGGGCACGTGAATGAACACCAGCAGTATGATGTGCTGGATACCAGAATTGGAGTGTGCTGGGGAGTCCCAAGAGAGGGGCTTCCCAGGGGAGCTGGAGAAGACTTTTCAGAAGAGGTATTTTTAAGAGAGACCTTGCAGGCAGGTCTTATGCAGCTGCTCAGAAGGTAGGTAAGAAGCTGAGAGGTAGACAGGAGGACCACCTTGGCTAAAAGCTGCGAGTCCTGAGCCAGCATGGTGTGCTTGAGGCACAGCAAGAAGTTCTGGGTCAGATGAATCGACTGTCCCACCACGTGCTAGCTGAGAGACCTCAGGCAAGTTTGTTTCTCTGTGCCTCATTTTCCTCTTTCATGAAATGGAGAGAAATAGTCTCTGCCCATAGGGTTGTTTTAAAGATTAAAAAGTTATTACACATCTAATGCTCAAAACAGTTCCTGGCATAGATAGGTGCTCAATTAAGCTAGTTAATTTTATTTGGTGATGATGATGATGATGATGACAAGATACTAATGAGAAATAAGAACAGGACTTTAGGCCAAGGCCAAGTGATTGAGAGCTTCAAGAACTATGGGAAGGAATGAGAAACTTCATCCCATGGGCAATAAGGGACTCTCTGTTTCTGAACGAAACTCCAGCAGACAGAAGAGCACTGGACTTGATGCAAAGGAGCCAGCTCCTCAGCATCAGCCATGTTTTGTCAGAAAGGGACAAAGGATCAAGCTCCTGCAGCATCAGCCGTGCTTTGTCAGAAAGAGAAATGGACTTCCACGTTCATGAAGCCGCTGTATATTGAGGATTCTCTGCAGCTTAGCTTTCCCCCTAATTAATTTAATTGCCAAGTGCTATGCATATGAAAGGTTTTGGGTTTATTCAGTGCCTCCAAGCTCCCAGACTCCGTGTGATACTCATAGAGGTTATGTTGTGGTTGAGGAGACAAAGTTAATGCTAAGAAACAGAAGTGTCTCAAAAAAGCATGCAATCAAATGGTTTGTCATGGTTCTGGCGCTCAGGGAGCACATGACATAGGCCGTCAGGGAACGGGCAGATAAGTGTGGACCAGAATAGTCAGAGAGGGCACCCTCATTATTCTCAGGTGAGCCCTCCACAGCAGGTGGCAAGGCCAACTCATTCATCCCAGGCTTCTTGGGGGAGGGTGCGGAGAGATGAGCTCGACCTGAGAGGACAAGTCTCCTTACCACCAAGCCCCTGTCACTGTCCCTTCTTGTGACTGATGAGCGGGTCTGTGGAATTAATGAGGAAATCTCCAGGGCTCCTGGGAATTGAGATGCACAGCAGATCCACTCCACAGGAAATTGCCCAGCTTCCCTCTTTCTGTCCCACTCACTGGATCCCTCCATTCCTACTCATCCCTCTCAAAACTGTTAGAAAATGGATATGAACATGCCACTGCCCCAGAAGCCCTCCTAGGCTATCAGGGTATGTGCTGACTTACTATTCTTTTGTCTGGCCTTGGTATTGAAGAACCATCTCCTCCTTCCCCTGCCCTGTCTGATTCTTTATCAATTTGCTCCTCCCCTAGCCCCCATCCATGCAGCTCTTAAATCAGCCTAACTCTCCAGCTTCATTTCTACTCCTTCACATCTTGGGGCCTCTGATTTCTTCACTCTTCCCCCTTGAACACCGGAGCCTCTGCTTCCTGTTCCTCTTATCCTGCCCAATCCTATCTGTCAGCATCCCACCGCAGGCTTCTTGTCCTATAGTGTCTTCTCAGTTTTTTGTTGTTGTTGTTGTTGTTTGTTTGTTTGTTTTTGAGACGGAGTTTCGCTCTTGTTGCCCAGGCTGGAGTGCAATGGTGCAGTCTTGGCTCACTGCAACCTCCCCCTCCTGGGTTCAAGGGATTCTCCTACTTCAGCCTCCCAAGTAGCTGGGATTACAGGCATGCGCCACCATGCCCGGCTAATTTTGTATTTTTAGTAGAGACAGGGTTTCTCCATGTTGGTCAAACTGGTCTCGAACTCCTGACCTCAGGTGATCTGCCCACCTTGGCCTCCCTAAGTGCTGGGATTACAAGCATGAGCCACCACGCCTGGCCTCCATAGTTCTTCTCTAACTGTGATAGTCCACTCTAATCTCTCCCTTCTTGCTACCTGTATGTTTGAGGTGACCTGCAATTCCAGCAGTTCAGTTCATCTTATGTCTTGTATTGGCCATAAGTACCTTGACTTGTAGGCCTGATTCCCCAGATAGATTGGGTGCCCCGTGGAGGCCTCTCTACTTTTCCACCTGCAGTGGACACGGTCACTTAGTACCAGCTCCAGAGTGGCTCCCCTTCTCAGGGTTTGAGGGCTGAACCCGTCTTCCTCCTTTCTCTCCGTTCCAGACAAAAATTCCCCAAAAAGAACAAAGGAAGTTGTTCATATTTTCTCAAAAAGAAAAAAATGCAGAGAGAATCTACAACAGGGAACGAATGCTCCACACTTGTAGATGTGAGGAGTGGAGAGAAGTGATGGGATTTATAACAAGCCCACAAAAGGTCGGTTTTCATTTGCCTTAGTTTAGGTCAAGGCTGTACAGCCTCCTTACTTCTAAGAGACACTGCCCTCCACTTTCCCTCCAGAGCTGGGAGGACTGGGAACTTGGGAAGCCTGGGTGAATTTTCTCATTCCTTTCCACTTGTCCTCAATTTATTGTTGAGGAAATGGAGAGCTAGAGTCTTTCCTGCACCCTCATTCCCACTGAAATTGGACACAGAATGAGGAAAAAGTTAATCTGCTAACTTCAACCCACTCCTCACATTCATCAGCAAAACCAGACTGTGCCTAGATGTTAAAACAAATCAAACCAAAAGCAAAGCAGGAATGACTGCAGTTAGACACCGAGGAGAACTGTGTTCTACATTGAGGTAGAACACAGAAAGGTGGCAAAGAGGAGCCATGGATATTTGAAGGAAAGGGAAAGGCTTTAATTACCATGGGTTGAGCATGTGTGTGTGCGCACGTGCACACGCACACACACACACGTCTGGAGGCGGAGGAACCTGATCTCACCCTCTCTTGAGTTCTGAGCTACCATGAATAAGAAAAAGGGGCCAGTGGCTAAAGTGAATGGTCCACAGGTGAACGGCAGAAGATCTGAGGTCTGTGGCCCCACCTGGCTCTATGTCCGCTGCATTGGCTGCCTGGGAAAGTTAGGAAATCTGAATTTTGGTTACCTCTGCTGGCCTTGGACAAGTTCATTCCCTTCTCTGGGCTCCATGCCTCCATCCTCAAAATGAGGGATCTGGACCAGATGGTCCCTAAGGAGCCCCCAGCCCTGCCTTCTAAGACGGTGTGAGTGCTTACTGTCTGCTGAGCCTGTTAGACACATTGCCTGCATGAGTGCCCAGCCTGAGTTGGTCATCCAGCCCCAGAATTCACTCCAGGACATTCACCTCTGCTCCCTGAGTGCTGGGCAGGCCTCAGCCTCAGTGAGCCTGACATATCTGGACACTGGCAATATCAGATGTGTGACAAGGGGCACCTGCCATTAGACTGCCTATCTCAGGACACAGAGAGCAATGGCGATGTGCCCTGTGGCCACACCCCCTCCTCCAGGTCACTTCCAGCTAAGAGGCATCCTGCAGCCCACTCCTCTAAATGCACCATGCAGCCACCTCCAACAGCCACTGGCCTGAGTCCATTCTGCCATCAAAGAAGCCAAGGTACCTGCTTACCCCACACCTGACAGAAGGAGCTATTCCATGGCTCAGCAAGGATGCCCTTCACCCCAGCACTCCCAGTCCTCTCCAGCAGATAAAGAACAGCTTCAGTCCACCTCTTCCAGGAAGCCTTCTCTGATTATGCTGGCCCACACTCATCTACCCCTTTCCTGAGGGCCTATGCCACTTGCTCCCTGAGCCCCAGAAACACCATTAACCATTTGATTGCACACTCTTGAGACACTGCTGCTTCTTAGCATTAACCTTGTCTCCTCAATCACAACGTAAACTCCGTGAGTACCACATAGAGCCCAGGATCTTGGAGGGACTGAATAAAACCAAAACCTTCCATATGCATGCACTTGGCAATTAAATTAATTAGGGGGAAAGCTAAGCTGCAGAAAATCCTCAATGTACAGTGGTTCAAGAGCACAGAAGTCTATTTCTCTTTCTGGCAAAGCATGGCTGATGCTGCAGGAGCTATGCCTACATCCCCTCGGTGCCCCATACTATTTCTTTACCCTCTGGCCCAGCTGCCCATGGCCAGCACTTGCATCTTTGCCCTTGGGCTGCCAACATTCACTCTGCTCATAGCACATGGAAGACTGGAGGTACCAAGGTCTGATGGGTGTCAGGATAAAACTGCCCCTGCTTCCTCACTCCCTGGCCTGCCCTAAAGGCTGTCTCACATGATTTCCCAGATCCTTCCTATGGGATTAAGCTCTTGTCATCCACACTGTGGCTGCTTTTCCTTCTCTTTGTCCCCTCCCCACTCATCTGCCAGTGCTCCTGCCTCCCAAGCAAACTAATTCACTCAGTCCTCTTTTTAGTGCATGAACTGTACTAAGACAAGAGTGGCCCCAGGTCCCTTCCATCTTGTTGCTCTGCCCCAGCACCCACATGTCCCCCTGCTCTGCATGGTGAAACTGTGTCCCAGGTATATCTATGCTCCAGCTTACAGACAGGAAGAGAGAAGATACTCAGGGAAGCAATTTTCCTGTAAGTGAGTGAAGTAGAAGCTGCCCCCATCCCTTCCTTTCACATGCCTTTGGTGAGAATTTAGCTACAAGGGAGGCTGGAAACACGCCCAGCTTGAAGTCTATTAATAAGGACAAGGAGAAACGATCGTGGTGGACAACATACAGTCTCTGCTACAGAACTTGAATAATACTCACCCATTTATTGTGCTCCAAAATATGCCAAAACAAAGGTGCATGTCTTTCGTGTGCTGCTTTGTTTAATTCTCACATCACAACGGAAGTGTTACTACTATTGTTTGCAGATAAAGAGACAAAGGCACTGAGAATTTCAGTATCCTACCTGAAGTATCATATGAGCAAACCCAGATCTGGCTTATGGGTTTTCTATTCTGTGTTTATTCTGTTTTTAATTCCCATAAACGTATTTTATCTGGTGCAGTATCCCTACTTGGAAGGTGACAGAAAGGAGGGGCCAGGAAAGGGAAGAGACTAACCCAACTCACATAGAAAGCAAAACGCAGAACTGGGCCAGAATCCAGGGTCCTGGCCACTGACCTGCTGCTTTGTCTATGAAGCCTCCTCTGAGCCAGCTACCTCCAAACAGCTCCTGCCCAGACCCAGACCAGTGCCTATGGGGCTGCCAGGGAGAGGGATGTATATTCTTTGGTCTAGTTGAATTCAGAGCCCCCATCTTAGACCACAGTTGCATCTGAAGTTTCTAAATAGAAAATCTACCAATCAAGGTGACAGTGATGGCCCAGTGTCCCTTGTTACCTGTGCAGCATCCAATGCTGTCAGCTCACAGGCCTTGAATCAACTCCCCGCCCCTCCCAGAAGGAGAGGAACGTGTATTCTCATGGGCCTGACTGTTGGCATGCAGGCATTAGACAGGGAAGCAGGATTGGGCCACCAGGGTCCCCAGATCCTCCATGAAGTCATCTTCTCGCTGTCGTCAGTGTCAGTTGCCTAGCAACTGCCTTTGGCAGATGGTGGCACTGAGTGCATGCCAGTCTCTCCCATGGCTAAAAATACATTCCGACGACAACAGGTCTATTTTAAAAGATACAATGAGCTCCCAACGTCTTTCCTTGTCTGTGAGGAACTGTGCTGTGCCGGGTCTCTCTGGGCTTCTGATTTTGTCTGCTAGGGTGGAAGGGAGCATTCGAGGAAAAAAACAAAGGCCAGGCACCAAGGGGGTGCTCAGAACGTTCTCATGGAGGAGAAGGAGGAGGAGGAGGAGGAATAGGAAAAGGAGGCAGAGGAGGAAGAGAAAGAAGAGAAGGAGAATGAGATGGATGAGGACATGGAGGAGGAGGAGAAGGAGGAAGAAAGGAGGAGGAGGAAGAGGAGGAAGAGAAGGAGCAGGGGAAAGACCAGGAGGAGGGAGAAGAAATATCGACCTGGGAAGTAAATGTGTAGTGTTCAGCAGCAAATCCTCTACTTTGGCCATATTCTTTACCTACTGGAGTGTGGGGTTAAGGAAGAAAAAGCATAGACTCACTGAAGCCTAGAACTGGAAGAGACACAATCCCATTTCACCATTGAGAAAACAGAGGCCCTGAGAGGTGAAGACAAAAAGGGCTCTTTGCCATTGTTCAGTGTGCAAGAACTGAGCCTCCAGGTGTGGGCACGAGGCCACAGACCTCCAGCTCCTCTTGCCTACCTACAGGCAGTTTTATCACCCAGCACCTTGTAACTGCCCTGGGTTCACCTTGCCCGCTGCCTAGACAGAGCAGATTTATCAAGGCAGGGGAATTGCAATGGAGAAAGAGTAATTCATGCAGAGCGGTTGTGCAGGAGACCGGAATTTTATTATTACTCAAATCAGTTTCCCCGAGCATTCAGGGATCAGAGTTTTTAAGATAATTTGGCGGGTAGAAGCTTGGGAAGTGGGGAGTGCTGATTGGTCAGGCTGGAAATGGAATCATAGGGGGTCGAAGTGAGTTTTTCTTGCTGTCTTCTGTTCCTGGGTGCAATGGCAGAACTGGTTGAGCCAGATTACCGGTCTGGGTGGTGTCAGCTGATCCAGAGGGCAGGGTCTGCAAAATATCTCAAGCACTGATCTTAGGGCTTACAGTAGTGATGTTATCCCCAGGAGCAATTTGGGGAGGTTCAGACTCTTGGAGCCAGAGGCTGCATGACCCATAAACTATAATTTGTAATCTGTAGCTGATCTGTTAGTCCTGCAAAGGCAGACTGGACCCCAGGCAAGAAGAGGGTCTTTTCGGGAAAGGGCTGTTATCTATTTTGTTTCATAGTCAAACCATGAACTGAATCCCTTCCCAAAGTTAGTTCAGCCTATGCCCAGGAATGAACAAGGACAGCTTAAAGGTTAGAAGCAAGATGGAGTCGGTTAGATCTGATTTCTTTCACTGTTATAATTTCCTCAGTTATAATTTTGCAAAGGCAGTTTCAACCTCGCCAACTCAGCCTTTCTGTTTAATCACCATCATCTGCAGCCTTCCCTGGTACAAAGAGAGTATCGAGTCCCTTCATGAATGCATTTAGTCATTCGTTTATTTAACAAATATTTATTAAGCATCTACTGCCATATGGTGCCAGGCCTTGAAGATACAGCAGGAAACAAATCCACACTGTTCCCACGTCATGTTGCCTGCAGCTCACTAGGTGAGGCAGGCAGTGAGCTGGCGAGCACAGGGTGCCCTGTGCTGCAGAAATCAGAGTCAGATCCACATCCGGGCCTACTTACTAGCTCTGCAGCCACAGACTTACCACTTAATCAGGGCTGCAAGATAAAATACAGGAGGTCCAGTTAAATGTGAATTTCTAGTAAATGACAATATTTAAAAATATAAGTATGTCTCCAGTATTGTATTATCTAAAGTTCAACTTTTACGGGGCCTCCTATATTTTTATTTGCAAAATCTGGCAACCCTACCCTTAATATCACTTTTGTTCAGTTTCCTCACCTATAAAATGGGGGAAATAGTATCTACTTGCAGATAATCTCTTTGGATTAAATGAAAATACGTATATATCTGTGACTGGCAGGTAAATGTCACTTTCTCCCCTCTTCAAGAAGGACTTAGCCAGGAGGATTGGCCTGGCAAATGATGTGTCTGACCCAGTGGTTCAAAAATCAGGATTTTGTGTTAGCCCAGCTGTCTCCCCAGGGTCTGGTAGTAGGTGGTGGGTGGGGGTAACTCTGCTGTTTCCTGAGGCTAAGCCAGGTGGTGAAGGAAATCTACAAGTTGACAAGTGACTTACAAAGAAACCGGGAACCAACCAGTTCTCTGGGAGTAGGTGTCTGGCTGGGGATGCTTGCTAAGGATATGCCAGGGTTCTAAGACTCGTTGCATCAGAATGTCTAGGGAAGGACATGCCCTTTAAACGAAATCCCTGATAACTTTCTGGACTCTAAAGTTTGAGAATTGCTGGTCTGGGGAGCAGGGAAGAATTGCTGTCCCTGGAGAGGCACGATCCCAAAGGGCTGTTTTAGAATGTGGGATCCTGGCCTGGATCCTGGAACAGAAAAAGGACACTAGTGGGAAACTGGGTGAAATCGGAAAAACGTCAGCAGTTTAGTTAATGGTATCGTACCCTTGTTAATTTCTTGGTTTTGACCCTTGTGCCGTGGTTACATAAGATGTTAACATTAGGGAAAGCTCAGTGACGGGCATATGGGAACTCTGTGCTATTATCACTACTCTTGTGTAAATCTCAAATTAGTTCTAAATAAAAAGTTGGTTTTTTTTTTCTTTTAAGCTTCCTTTGGCTCAAAGCCTGCACTGGGCCTTTCCCCAGTCCCATTGTGCATCAGAGCCCAGTCTGTGTGTTGATATTACTCCAGGCTGGAATTAGTTAAGAAAGTGCAGGTAGCCTCCCCCACCCCCAAACACACACCAGGTACCGGCAGAGCATTTGCTTCTCCTCATTGCCATTCACACTGGGGCTTAAATGTCAGCCCCAATGAATTACATTTTAATCTGTCTAAGTGATCAACCTGGCCGAGGCCCTAATTGGATGCCAGGCACACCTGCTGAATGACATGCATAATTCATCAGCTGGGAGGTTGCAGAAGGGCTTTCATCCTGGGCCAGGGAAGGGGGGAGGAAAAGAAGGAGGGAAAGGGGAGAAAAGAGCAGTGGAAGGGGGTGGAGAAGGGAGGAGGGAGAAAAGAAAGGGGGAGGGCAAGGGAGATAACTGGAAGGAGAAAGTAGAGATGTTTGGGGAGGGGAAAAGCTGGACAGTGGGAAACTTGGAAGTGAAGAGTTGGAGGAGAAATAGCAGGTGGGGTTGGAAGAGAGGGCAGGAAGAGGCCTGGAATATCTGATCATTGTGCTAACAACAAGGTCTTTAAGCTCCGCTAGAGGCCACCTCCTCCAGGAAGTCTTCATTCACTCCCCCAGGCGACCTTGGGCCCTCCTTCTCTCTATCCCTTAATGCCAGGATGTACCTCTGTTTCACTTTGACTACTCACAGGTCCTATAATGTTTGTGAAACCATCTGCCCCTCTCCAGACCCTGGATTCTCTCCCGTTTGCATGATGTCTGACTTGATGATGGATCACCATGGCCTGGCAGAGTCCCTGTGCAGAGTGTTGAATGGCTGAAGGATAGATCTCTAGTTTAGACAATACTATCTTAACATCACTGTCCAATGGGTTCTTCTTGCTCACCACACAGACAAAACCAGACAGTGGCGTTGCAATAAAGAAGCAGTTTAATAGACACAAGACCAGCCATGCCATATGGCAGACAGAAGTATTACTCAAATCGACCTCCGAAAACTCAGAGGCTAGGGTTTTTCAATGGTTGTTTGGCAAGCCAGGGATTCTACTTCCGGGTGGGGGCCACAGGACCAGTTGGGTCAGGGCAGGTCCAGGTAGAGCCATTGGTACTCAGAAATGCAAACACCTGGAAAGACATCTCAAATGGCCAATCTTAGGATCTAAGATAGCGATGTTATCTGCAGGAGTAATTGGGAAAGCCACATATCTTGTGACTTCTGGAATAATGACTGGTAATTGTTTATGTCTACACCTTAGCAGAATTCAGCCTCCTCACATCCTCTTAACCTGGTGGCCTTTCATTAGCTTTACAAAGGTGGTTGAGTTTTGGGGAAGGCCTATTATCATTTATACTATAAACTAACTATTTCCCAAAGTTAGCTTGGACTAAGCCCAGGAATGAGTGAAGACAGCCAGCCTATGAGGCTAGAAGCAAGATGGAGTCAGCCATGTCAGATTTATCTTATTATCATAATTTTGCAAAAGCGATTTCATTAACTAATTAACCCAAATAGGATTTAAACCACATGAGCCCCCTGGCTCTGCCATCAAACTTGCTTCCGCTATGTCAGTCAAGTTCCCTAACACCACCCTCTACTCAGCCCTAACCTCTGTCTTCCTCTACTGCCTCCCATCTCCAGAGACCAAGAACCACACAGGAAAGTAAACACAGCTTTAGTGGAAATGAAAGGGAAAGTCCATATTTCTTTGGACACACCTCCTGCTGCCTAGTCAGGAACACAATCACTTCCCTGCTCCCTGCTTTCCCCAGTCCTCTCCAACAGGGCTTCTCTTCCACTCCAGCTGCTGGTCCAGGTTGTCAATCAACTCCCTGTGGTCAAACTCAGTGACCTCTTCTCAGAGGTATTCACCTTAACTGAACTCACAGCAGCATAGACTTCTCTCCCTGACACAATTTTCTCCTGACTCCTGACACCACACCCTTCTGCTCTTCCTCCTTCCATCTTGGCATCTTTATGCCCATTCACTCTGCTAAATTTCCCTTGTTTGGCCAAACCTTGAAGGCTGGCAACCCCCAAGGCTCACTCCTCAGAGCTCTGCTCTCCTCTGATCACTGTTCTTACTTTAATCATCTTATCCAGTTCCATGGTTTTAAGTGCCATCAAATACTAATGGTTCCTAAACACTTACTCCACCTTTGACCTCTCCCTTAAGCTCCAAGCACAAATATTCATTTGAATGTCTGTACTAGTTACCTATTGCTGCATCACAAATTACCCCCTAAATTTAGTGGTTTAAAACAATGAATACTTTTTATGTCACATTTTCTGTAAGTGAGAAATCTAGTGCCACTTATCTGGGTGCTTCTAACTGAGGTTCTGTCATAAGATTATGGTCAAGCTGTTGGCTGGAGCTGCAGTCTCATCTGAAGGTGTAACCAAGGGAAACTTTGCTTCCAAACTCACCCATGTGGTTGTTGGCAGGGTTCTGTTCCTGGTAGGTCATTGGACCAGGGGTCTCAGTTCCTCACTGGCCATTGGCCAAATGCCTTCTACAGATCCTTGCCATGTAGGTATCTCAGGCAGCTAACAGAGGGGCAACTGGCTTGCTTCGGGGAAAGAGAATGAGAGAACAAGAAAGAGTACCCAAAACAGAAGCCATGGTTGTAAGCCAATCTCAGATTCCATCACCTCTGCCAAATTCTGCTTGCTAGAAGTGAGTCATTAAATCCAGCCCACACTCAAGGATAGCGAATTACAGAGGGCATGAACAGCAGGACACAGGGGTCACTGAGGCCATCTTAAACATACATATAAAATGAAATATGTCCATAACAGAATTGATTTTCCCCATCCCAGACTTCTCCCTCAAGTTTTTCCTATCTTAAGAAATAATGTAGCAGCATTGTCATAATTGTGCTGTCAACTGGATAAGTTGAAACTGTAGCTCTCGGAATCCCCCTATTGCATCGTTCTGGGAGAGAATTGGCCAAAATAGGAACTTGCACAAGATTTGGAAAGTAGGAAGTGAAGCAGCAGTCAGCATTCTTGAAAGATCATCATAGTCAGATATGCTGATGGGCAGGCACAGAGGTACCTGGAGCATCTCTGCTTGACCCCATGCTCTTCTATTTTGTGTCCAGTTTGTCTTTCTAATGGTAGGTCTTGCTGACCAACATCTACTCAAGGCCCACCTCCAGAGGCGTGGCTGCAGACCCAGAGAGGTACAAACTGCGCAGAGGCAGCAGCATCCCATCACCCTCTACATGAGCTCTTCTCATGGCCTCCCCTTGGTGGCTGGATGTGCTGGGTTTCTTGAATATGTCCAACTACTGTTCCAACTATAATAAATCCCTCATTCCATAATAATCATAATGCTGACTCCCTCTTATCTCAATTGAAATATCTCTTCCCCAGAGAGGCCTTTCCTGGATTTACTTCCCTGTCTATGTTCTATTTCTCCCATACCATTAGATTCTGAAAGAAATAGTCATCAGTAATCCTTACCAACTTCTTACCATTTCCAACATATGGCACTATATACTTTAACTATGCCATTGCAGATCATTGTAACATCATTCTTGTAATAAAGGGTGTGACTATTCCTATTTTCAATGGTGAAATGAAGGCAAAAAGAGGTGAAGTTATTTGCCCAGAAGCTTACAGATAAGCAAGCAAATCAATGGTAAGAAGGGGATCTGAAACCAGTTCTGCCTGACTTCTAACACATTCTCTCCATCACATTATAATGCTTCCCCATGTCTGAAGCTGGAGTTGGGAGTTTCTTAGCCTCTCAATCTCAAGGTCTTCATTTGTAAACCACAGGCACCTCATAGAGTGATCATGAGCATTCATGGTTCTTAGCAAACATTTATCCCTTCCCACTTCCCCACCCCTACAAATCTCAAAATCCAGGGTGAGTATCTCTACCAAGGTGGGTCTTCAGAGTGTAATCAAGGTCTGAGCAGAGGATCTATGGGCCTATCCCATCTTATGGGGCAGATTTCATCCTGGAGCCTTGGAAGCATCCTACAGGATCCCCTACCTACCCCATTCCATCTCTCTAATCGGCTGAGACCCAACTCTCAACCACATAGAGTCAGTCACAGAAGGCTGAGGGCTGGGCACCAAGCCTTCTGCTGGGCAATGATTCCCTGAACAGGCTGAGACACCCCAGGGCACAGGCCTCCCTTCCTTCATGGCCTTCGCCAGCTTTTTGTGTCAGGCCCTCAAGGCCTACGTGAAACCCTTCTGAGCTTTGTGCAACATGTGAAGACATATAGTCAGAGAAACAGACTCATAATTTGTCAGGTCAAAGGGCTATGGAGAAGCTAGAGTCACTTGGGTGTCACTGTGATTAGTTTCATGTCCATTGCCTGCTGGTTAAAGCCTGAGATCTTCGCCTACCACCCAGGGCCCTCTGGAATCTGTCTTTAGCCAGGATTCCCTACCCAAATGATTTTATCTGCTCTTTCCTCAGAAAGTATGGACTCTTTTGCTCCTATGACTCTCAGCTCAGAACCCTGCACCCTCCTGGTGACCTCTCTTTGTCTCTTTACCTGCTTTCTACCCTTGTTCAAAGGTACGTGTCAAAGCCACTAGCCACATACAGATGAAACAACCTTTGTGAATGATTTTCTTTTAAGATTTAGAAAAATCTAGAAAAATCACTACTTTTAAAAAATCAATTTATACATTCCAAAAATGTTTTCCCATCTGTTGTCTCATTTTATCTACCAAAAATTATTAGGTGAGTTGGACATAAACCAACCCATCTGTAGAATTGTGGAAATCATAGCTGGCATATTTGAGCTCCTTCTCTTTGCCCGGCAGTGTGCCAGGCACTTTCCATGAGTTAAATACAGTGTGTCCTTCCAGGAGTCCTGAAAGGCAGCTATAGTTATTATCCCCATTCTCCAGAAGAGAAAACTGAGGTTCAGAAATATTTAAGAATGCCTGAGTCTTCCAGTTCTCAAATGGTAGCATAGAAGCAAGCTAGTTTCACATACTTCCACCACCCTTCCCCCACCAACAGGATACAAAAAACAAATATAAGTGCCAAGATTATCATCAGAAATAACCCAGCACTCAAAGATGAGGATAAGATAGTTTTGGGGGCTGCAGAGACATGAAAAAACTCCGAGAAGGCAGTAGAAGAATTGGACTCTCACATCCATGATGCCCCTCCCCTCATTCTGCCCAGCACCAAGTATGCAGAAAATTGTTCTCCAACTCACTGTTTCTACACTGCAAAAGGTGAGATTGAGAAGAGCAACCAACTTCTCCAGCATCTTGGGTTCTCTGACAGGAGACTTCTCCTTACCTTAACTCACGGAAAGCACCACAAGTGCCTGAAAGGAGAACCATCCCTGATGTGAGGCAAACAAAAAGGGGAGGCAGGACCTACAGCAGCATCACACTGCAGGAGGTTTGTCCCACAGGTCTTCTGGGAATGAATCCCTGGCCAGCCTTCCCGCACTGCTGAGATAACCCCTTTGAGACCCCCCCCCCCATTCAGAAAGGGCAGTGCTTAGATCATTTATTAGAATGACGGCGAACCTGGGCTTAAGGCGCTATGTAGAGTTGAAAATGAGTCAATGACCTAGTGGTGAAGAACCTCTAAACAAATATATCCAATAAAAAACAAAGGAAGCCAGCCAGGGAAGACAGAAACAAATAATCCTTCAATGCAAAGACATAAACATAGATCCATAAGAAGCAACTGCAAACAGGGAACCATGATCTCCTCAAATGGACAAAGCAAGGAACCAGTGACTGACCCTAACGAGATGGTGGTATGTTATCTCTTTCACCAAGAATTCAAAATAGTAGTTTTAAGGAAACTCAGTGATCTCCAAGATAAAAGAGAAAAGCAATTCAGAAATTTATCAGAGAAACTTAACAAAGAGACTGAAATAATTTTAAAAATCAAACCAAAATCTTGAAACTGAGAAATACGTTTACTGAACAGAAAAATTCATTAGAAGCCCTTCTCAACAACAGAACGGATCAAGCAAAGGAAAGATCAGTGAGCTTGAAGATAGGCTTTTGAAAATACACACTCAGGGGAGAAAAAAAGAATGAAAAGCAATGAAGATTATCTACAAGATGTAAAAAGTTACCTCAAAAGGCCAAATCTGAGAATTATTGGTGTTCAAAGAGAGTTCAACAATAATGAGAGATGAAAAGCTTTACTCAAAGAGAAAAAACTTCCCCAAATTTGAGAAAGAGATAAATATCTAGGTATAGGAAGGTCAGAGAATTCTAAAAAGATCTGACCCAAGTAAGACTAGTCCAAGGCATATAATAATCAAACTCTCAAAGGTCAAGGACAAAGAAAAGATCCTAAAAGCAACAAGAGAAAAGAAGAAAATATTATACAAAGGAGCCTCAATTTGTGTAGCAACAGACTTCTCAATGGAAATCATACAGGCCAGGAGGAAATGGAATTATACTTTCAAAGTGCTGAAAGAAAAAAAACTGTCACTCAAAATTACTGCATTCAGGAAAGCTGTTCTTCAAATATGAAGGAGAGATAAAGTCTTTCCCAGACAACCAAAAGCTGAGAGAATTCACTACCATCAGACTCATCAGACAGGAAGTGCTAAGAGAAGTTCTTCAATCTGAAAGAAAAAAAAAAACCATTAAAGTGCAAAAAAAAAAAATTGAAGGCATAAAACTT
This sequence comes from Pongo abelii, assembly GCF_028885655.2. NCBI lineage: Eukaryota > Metazoa > Chordata > Mammalia > Primates > Hominidae > Pongo > Pongo abelii. The sequence goes on from NC_072003.2 coordinate 55,169,807, forward strand.
ACTGGTAAAATTAAGTATACAAACCCAGGATACTCTAATACTGTAATTATGGTGTGCAATCCACACATAACTCTAGCATGGAGGCCAAAAGACAAATACATCAAAACAATAATAGCTACAGCAAACTGTTAAGAAATGGGTAATATAAAAATATGTAAGTTGAGACAAATAAAAGTCAAAATGGGAGGGGGAGTGGAGTTAAAGTGTAGGTTTTTAAAACTATTTTTGTTTCTATTCTTTTCTTTGTGATCTAAGATAAATTGTTATGTCCTTATAATAACTTGTTATATCTATAAGATATTTTTTGTAAGCCTCATGGTAACCACAATGTAAAAACTTATAATAGATTCACTAAAAATAAAAAGCAATTAATTAAAACATACTACCAGAGAAAATCACTTAACCACAAAGAAAGACAGGAAGAAAGGAAGAGAAGAGTTACAAAGCAACCAGAAAACAAGCAACAAAATGTCAATAGTAAGCCCTTACTTAATAATAACACTGAATGTTATCACTGAATGTAAGTGAACTCAGTTCCCCAATTAAAAGACATAGTACCTGAATGAATAAAGAAACAAGACCCAACTATTTGCTGCCTGTAAGAAACCCACCTCACCTACAAAGACACAGAGACTGAAAGTGAAAGGGTGGAAAATGATATTCCATGCAAACAGAAACCAAAAAGGAGCAGAAGTAGCTATACTTACATGAGAAAAAATAGACTACAAATCAAAGGCTGTGAAAAGAGACATAAAACGCCACTACGTAATGATAAAGGGGTTAATTCAGCAAAAGGATATAACAATTATAAATACTTATGTATCCAGTACCAGAGCTCCCAAAGTATACAAAGCAAACATTAATAGATCTAAGGAAGAAGTAGACTGCAATACAATAATAGTAGGAAATTTTAACACCCCACTCTTGGTAATGAGACAGATCATGCAGACAGAAAATCAACAAAGAAACACTGGAGTTAAACTACACACTACATAATAAGCCTAACTGACATTTATAAAACATTTCACTTCACTGCTGCAGAATACACATTCTTTTCACCAGCATATAGAATATTCTCCAGAATAGACCATATATCAGGTTATGAAACAAGTCTCAATACATTTTAAAAAGTAGAAATGATATCAAGTATCTTTTTTGATGACATGGAGTAAAATTAGAAATGAATAACAAGAAGAACATTGGAAACTTTACAAACATGTGAAAATTAAACAACATGCTCCTGAATTACCAATAGGTCAATGAAGAAGTTAAGAAGGAATTTAAAAATTTGTTGAAAAAAATGAAAATGGAAATACAACATAACTATATATAGGATACAGCAAAAGCAGTAATAAGAGAGGAGTTTATAGCAGTAAACACTTTTATTTAAAAAGTAGATAGACTTTAAAGAAACAACCTAATGCACTTCAAGGAATTAGAAAAGCAAGAAAAAAAATAGAATTAATAGAAGAAAGAAATAATAAAGATTAGAGCAGAAATAAATGAAATTCAGACTAAATAAAATTACAGATTAACAAAATGAAAAGTTGCTTTTTTAAGAAGATAAAATAACAGATCTTTAGCTAAACTAAGAAAAAAAGAGAGACAACTCACATAAATAAAATCAGAAATGAAAAAGGAGACATAACAACCAAGACTACAGAAATACAAAAAGATTATAAGAAACTAGTATGAACAACTATACTCCAACAAATTGGAAAACCTAGAAGAAATGGATAAATGTCTGGACACATACAACCTATCAAGATTGAACTATGAAGAAATACAGAACCTCAATAAACCAATAATAAATAATGAGATCAAAGCCATAATAAAATGTCTCCCAACAAAGTAAAGCCCAGGACCTGATAGCTTCACTGATGAATTCTATCAAACATTTAAAGAAGTAATAACAATTTTTCTCAAACTCTTCAAAAAATTGAAGAGGACAGGACACTTCCAAACTCATTCTATGAGGCCAGCATTACCCAGATACGAAAATCAAATATGGACACAATGGAAAAAGAAAACTACAGGCCATATCACTGAAGAACTTAGATGCACAAATCCTCAACAAAATACTAGCACAAAATACATCACATCAACAGAAACAAGAACTAAAACCACTTGCTTATCTCAATAGATGTCAAAAAAGCATTTGATAAAATTCAACATCCCTTTATGATAAAAACCCTCATCAAACTGGGTATAGAAGGAACATGCTCAAAATAATACATTCCATATATGACAAACTCACACTTAATATCATACGGAATGGGAAACAATTGAAGGCCTTTTCCCTAAGATCTGGAATAAGACAAGTATGCCCACTTTCACCACTTTTATTCAGTACAGTACTGAAAGCCCTGGCCAGAGTAATTAGGCAAGAGAAAGAAATAAAGTGCATTCCAATTGGAAAGAAAGAAGTCAAATTATCCTTATTCACAGATGACATGGTCTTATACTTAGGAAAACCTAAAGAATACACACAAAAAAACTGTTAGAATTGATAAACAAATTCAATAAATTTGCAGGATACAAAATCAACATACAAAAATCAGTAGCAATTAAATATGCCAATAGCAAACAATATGAAAAAGAGATTAAGAAAGCAATCCCGTTTACATTAGCTACAAAGAATACAAAATACCTAGTAATCAATTTAACCAAATAAGTGAAAAATCTATACAGAAAACTATAAAACACTAATGAAAGAAATTGAAGCAGACACACACACAAAAAGAAATATATTTCATGCTCATGGATTTAAAAAATTAATATTGTTAAAATGACCGTACTACCCAAAGCAATTTATAGATTCAATGCAATCTCTATCAAAATACCAATGATATTCTTTACAGAAATAGAAAAAAAATTCTAAAATATATATGGAATCACAAAATACCCTTAATAGCCAAAGCAATCCTGAGCAAAAAGAACAAAGCTGGAGGCATCATACTACCTGACTTCAAAATTTATTTGAAAGCGATTGTAACTAAATCAGTGTGCTGCTGGCATAAGAATAGACACATAGACCAATGGAACAGAGTAGAGAACACAGATATAAATTAAACACATTCAAAGGACAATAAATGATGCTGGGAAAACTGGATATCTACATGCAGAAGAATGAAACTAGACCCCTATCTCTTACCATACACAAAAATCTAATCAAAATGGATTAAAGACTTAAATCTAAGACCTGAAACTTTGAAACTACTAGAAGAAAACATTGGAGAAACACCACAGGACATTGGTCTGGGCAAAGACTTTTTGTGTAAGACCTCAAAAGCACAGGCAACCAAAGCAAAGATAGACAAATAGGATTACATTAAGTTAAAAAGCTTCTGCACAGCAAAAGAAATGATCAACAAAGTGAAGAGACAACCCACAGAATGAGAAAATATTTGTAAACTCTCAACCAACAACAGATTAATAATCAGAATACATAAGGAACTCAAACAACTCAATAGCAAATAAACAATCCAAATAAAAAATGGGCAAATGATCTGAGTAGACATTTCCAAAAGAAGACATACAAATGGCCAACAAGTATATGAAAAACAATGTTCAACATCACTAATCATCAGAGAAATGCAAATCAAAACAACAATGAGATACCATCTCACCCCAGTTAAAGTGGTTTTTATCAAAAAGACAGGAAAAAACGGATGCTGGCAAGAACGCAGAAAACAGAGAACCCTCGTACACTGTTGATGGAAATGTAAATTAGCACAGCCATTATGGAGAACAGTTTGGAGTTTCCTCAAAAAACTAAAAATAGAAGCACCATATGATTCAGCAATTCAACTACTGGGTATATATCCAAAACAAACCAAATCAATATGTCAAAAAAAATCTCTGCATTCCCATATTTATTGCAGCACTACTCACAATAGTCAAAATAGGGAATCAACCTAACTGCTCATCAGTGGATAAATGGATAAAGAAAATGTGATATATACACACAATGAAATATTTTTCAGCCATAAGAATGAAATCTTCTCATTTGCAGCAACAGGGACAGAACTGGAGGTCATGATGTCAAGTGAAATAATCCAAGCATGGAAAGACAAATATCACATGTTAAATGGGACTTAATCAAACTAAAAACCTTCTGCACAGCAAAAGAAATAATCAACAGAGTAAATAGACAACCTACAGAATAGGAGAAAATATTTCCAAACTATACACCTGACAAGGGACTAATATCTAGAACCTGTAAGGAACTTAAACAAATAACTCTTATGTGGGAGATAAAAAAGGTAGGTAAGGGTAGAGAGGAGGGGAAGAATGAAGAAAAGTTGATTAATGAGTACAAATATATGGTTTCATGGAAGAAATAAGACCTAGCGTTAGCTAGATCTGTAGAGTGACTATAGTTTATAACATTCTATCATACATTTTTAAATAGCAAGAAGAGATGAATTAAAATGGTTCTAGAATGAAGAAAAAATATTTAAGGTTATGGGCATGCCAAGTACAATGATTTGATCCTTACAAATTATATGAATATATTAAATTATCACAAGTACCCCAAAACTATGTACATCTATTATGTATAAATTTTTTTAAAAAGAATAGAAAAAATGCAATAAATCTGTTCATTGTCCTTCAACTAATAACTATGAAGGGACTTCAACAAAAGTTGTGGAAAATGGAATTAAAAGATAAAAATTAAGAATATAAATTTTATCAGCATAAGCTGCATCAAGTTCAAGATACTTTGGAAGCATTAATGTCAGCCATTTAGTCCATCCCTAAAGAACTGAGGGTTCTTGCAATTTAACCATGTCAATGAAGTCATTTTTGTATTTTTAACTGAAGAAAAATGAGTGCCCTTTACAAATTTTTTAAGATTAGGAAATAAAAATAAGTCAGAAGAGGCCAAATCAGAACTTTAAGGTGAATGCCTAATGGTTTCTCACCAAAACTCTGGCAAAATTACCGTTGTTTAATGAGAGAAACGAGCAGGAACATTGTCATGCTGGAGAAGGACTCTCTGGTGAAGCTTTTCTGAGCATTTTTGCTAAAGCTGTAGCTTTCTCTAAATATTATCATAATAAGTAGACGTTATTATTCTTTGGCTTTCAAGAACGTCAACATGCAAACTTTTGTGAGCAGCCCAAAAAACTGTTGCTAAGACCTTTGCTCTTGCCCAGTCTGCTTTTGCTTTGAATGAACCACATCCACCTCTTAGTAGCCATTGCTTTGATTGTGCTTTGTCTTTAGAATTGTACTGGTAAAGCCATGTTTCCTCTTCTGTTACAATTCTTCAAAGAAATGCTTCAGGATCTTGATCTCACTTGTTTAAAATTTCCATTGATGCTGGGAAAACTAGATCGCCGCATGTAGAAGAATGAAACTGAATCCCTGTCTCTCACCACATACAAAAATTAACTCAAGATGAATTAAATACTTAAATAGAAAAAAAATAAAGACTTAAATATAAGACTTGAAACCAGAAAAATTTGAGAAGAAAACCTAGGAAAAACACTTCTGGACATTGACCCAGGCAAAGAATTTATGACTAAGACTCCAAAAGCAAATGCAATATAATCAAAAATAATAAATGGAGCTTAATTAAATGAAAAGGCTTCTGCACAGCAGAAGAAATAATCAACAAAGTAAATAGACAACCTACAGAATGGGAGAAAATATTCACAAACTATACATCTGACAAAGGACTAAGATCTAGAATCTACAAGGAACTCAACAAATCAGCAAGGAAAAAAACAAGTAATCCCATTAAAAAGTGGGCAAACTACATGAATAGACATTTCTCAAAAGAGGATATACAAATGGCCAACAATACTATGAAAACAAATTCTTAACACCACTAATCATCAGGAAAATGCAAATTAAAACCACAGTAAGATATCACCTTGCCCCGGTCAAAATGGCCATTTTTTACAAGTCAAAAATCAATAGACGTTGGTGTGGATGCAGTACAAAGGGGATGCTTATACACTGTTGATAGGAATGATGTAAATTAGTACAACCTTTATGGAAAACAGCATGGAGCTTTCTTAAAGAACTAGAAGTATATCTACCATTTGATCCAGCAATCCCACTACCGGATATTTACCCAAAGGAAAAGAGGTTACTATATTTTAAAAAGTTACCTGCATTCATATGTTTACCACAGCACAATTCACAATTGCAAAGATATGGAATCAACCTAAGTTCCCATCAACTGAAAGTGGATACAAAAATATGGTATACATATACCATGGAATACTACTCAGCCATAAAAAGAAGAATAATCTTTGAGGCCGGGCGCGGTGGCTCATGCCTGTAATCCCAGCATTTTGGGAGGCCGAGGTGGATGGATCACGAGGTCAGGAGATCGAGACCATCCTGGCTAGCATGGTGAAACTCCATCTCTACTAAAAATAGAAAAAATTAGCCGGGCCTGGTGGCAGACGCCTATAGTCCCAGCTACTCGGGAGGCTGAGGCAGGAGAATGGCATGAACCCAGGAGGTGGAGCTTGCAGTGAGCCAAGATCGAGCCACTGCACTCCAGCCTGGGCGACAGAGTGAGACTCTGTCTCAAAAAAAAAAAAAAAATCATCTTTTCCAGCAATTTGGCTGGAACTGAAGGCCATTATCCTACGTGAAGTAACTCAGGAATGGAAAACCAAATACTGCATGTTCTCACTTATAAGTGGGAGCTAAGCTATGGCTTTGCAAAGGCATACAAAGTGGTATAATGGACAATGGAGACTCAGAAGGTAGAAGGGTGGGAGGGGGATAAGGGACAAAAAATCCCCTATTTTGTACAATGTACACAGTTCAGGTGACAGGTACACTAAAAACCCAGATTTCATCACTATACAGTTCATTTGTGTAACCAAAACCCACTTGTACCCTAAAGCTATTGGAATTTGTTTAAAAGATACTCAACCTTAATCTTAATAAGAAGTAAATGTCATTTTTAAGAAATAAAATAAAATTTCCACTGAGACTGTGCTCTTGTCTATAGCTGATCTGGGTGCAATAGTTTTGACACCCATCAAATGTAAAGTTTGCTCAACTTTTTCAGTCAGAATTTGGTAAGCTAAACCAACTGAGATGTCTATGGTGTTGGCTGTTGATTCTGCCGTTGTTAGTCCTCTTCAATGACTTTCCCCCATTCCCTGCTGTCCCACATGCTCCTGACCTGACCTTTTCTTGACAATCCTACCTGTGTCCCCAGGACTCAGAGGTCCCAGGTGACTCTGACCTCACATCATGGGAAGGTCTTCTAGCATGCGTCCAAGGCCCTAGATGGATGTCGCTTGCTTCCCAGCCACAGTCTGCAGGACCATAGAAGCAGGTTAAGTTCAGGGGTGGAGCACAATCTGCAACATTAAAGACACAGGCAGGTCCACAGACCCAGAAGGTTTAGGAACACATGGCCAGTGGGCTCTAAGACTCCACAAGCTGGAACCAGGGCTCACCTGGAGGTGAGCGGGTCACGTGGGCAATAGAAGGGAACAGATTAGGGTTTACCGAGGGAGCACATCAGAGTAGCCCCAAGGCATGGCCCAGTCAGACCATGAGATGCTTCCCACTCTCCTGGTAAAATGGCTTCCCAACAGCCTCACCAAGGGAGGTGGGCGCTTGGCTCGCAAGCCTGGCTGGCAGTCACATAGTGCAGATGGGCTGCTGACAGCATCCCCCTCATACCCCCTCCTCAGAATCCCCAGAAGAGGGGGCGAGCAGCATCCCTGCCCGTACATCCCCTCCTGTCGCATTCAGACAATCTGGCTGCATCTCTCATGTGCACCCCACCCCCATGACTCCCCACATCCACACTGGCCCCTCTGCGCCTCCACATCCACAGAACCAAGTCATCACTTCAAAATCAGAGTGCTTCAAAATTAGGGCCAGGCCCAACATTTATGGAGACACCCTAAATACTCAGCAATCAAGATAAATACTATTTTCATGCAATATTTTTAAATGAGTGCAAAATATGTCCATGGTGAACAAACTAGCAAAAATTTACATGAAGACAGCATCCGATAAGGCATAGATTGTATTGAAGAAAGTGAGGTCGAATCATGAAAGTGCAGGATTAAATGCTGTCTTTATTGAAAATGTTGATATTTTGCTCACGATGGAGTGTTTTTTGCATTACTTTGAAATTTTTTAAAATATTTTTAAATATTGCAGAAATCTATCTTAAGTACTGATTTTTCACCCCCACTTCAGTTCTGAGGCTGAAGTGAGAACCTTGCTCTCCTCAGCTTAATCTCAGTTCTGTAAAACCCAATTGTGGCCCCCTCACCACCTTCCTTGGCCCCAGCAGTGGCTCCCCAATATTGTCAGGGCAAACTCTATGTCCTCCAGGCCCTCATGGTTGATTGGATCCCTGCCCACCTCTTTGTCCCAATCACTAATGGTGAGATGGAACACACCCACGTAGCCATAAAGATTGTTAGAATACTGAAAATACTTCCCTATCCCAAGCACACCTACACCAAATGTCCCCTGACATCCTCCCTCCTCCCCCAGCACCCTATCAGAACCCCCACAATTCAGCAACCAAAGGACCAATGTCTGACTAACTGGATCCCCTAGGCTCTGCATATGCAATATTTTAAATAGTCCCCTGTCCAGTGTCATCCTTTGCCAGGCTCCTCTCCCTGCTCCAGCCACACCAGCCTTTGCCCTGTCTCTCTGAATATGCTGTTCCCTCTGCCTGGTACTTGATACCTTCCCCTCCCTGCCCAGTTATCTGACTCATCCTTCAGATCTCCCCCATGTGTCACTACTACAAGGAGTTATCCTAAGAGAGGGTCTATTATAAAAGCCAGTTTGGTTCTGGTTTTTGCACCCCTTAGCCATGTGATGCCTTGTGCCACCTTGGGACTCTGCAGAGAGTCCCCACCAGCTAGAAGGCCCTTGCCAGATGCAGCCCCTCGATTTTGGACTTCCCAGTCTTCAGAACTGTCCCAGGCTTTTCTGACTCCCTTTTGAATGGTTCTCTTCATGCTATGTGTTACTTCTGTGGTTCTAATCACGGTTGTAATTTTACATTGTTTGTGTGATTTTTTAAAAATCAGTTTTCCAGTGCTAAACTGTAGGCTTCATGAAAACAGAGAGATTGGGCCTGTCTGTTTTATCTCCAATGCCTATCAAAGTACTGACACATAGACACATAGTATGTCTGCTCCCTTGAGAAGGGGAATGGAGGAGATGCATAAGAGCCATTTATAGGTTATGTCTTAAGTCATAGACAAAAAAAAACAAAAAAAATTACATCCTACTTCAAGATCATGGTGCCTGAAATCCCACCACCAGTATGATTCTGTAAGGTTGGACATTTTTGGTGAATTACCAATTAAGCCCAAAACCCCATTTTCCATATGGAGAAATCAAGGCCCAGGTAGATAAAATGAGTTTTCCAAGGCCATACAGTAATTAGTGACAGAACCAGGGTTCTTGACTCCTAGTCCAGTGCTTTTTCCACTCCATCCTCTGCTATTCTTTCTTCATCCCAGGAGTTACTTCCAATGTCCAAACTTCTCTACTGTAAATATTCTTCCTTCTCATTCCCTTCCTGCAGTTTATTTTCTACACCACATGTATTAGACAGAATGGAGTTGGGAGCCATGGAGAAGAGAAATCTATGCAGCCAATGAAGAACAGAGGCAAGATCCTTTAACCAAAGGTCCTCCACCTCACCATGATGCCCAAAAGGAATTAGCCCAAGTTTGTTCTGCCACAAAACATGTGGAATCAGTCAATGACAGCCTACTGATGCAAGGTCAAGTGCAATCTTCTTAGCCTGACATGCCAGGCCTTAGATGATCTGGTCCTTGCTCTGTCTCCATCCTATCTCTTGCTATTGCAACTCATATCCCACATTGCAGCCATTCTGGACTGGCCTCAACCCTATTCTCACCCCTCTGATCCTTTATGCACGCCGCTTCTACTTTCTAAAAGTCCCTTCTCTTAATCTATCAGGCCAACTAATAGCCCTCAGTCCTTTGGGGCCTGCCTCAGGAATCCCCTTTTCCAGGAAGCTCTTCCGACCTTCCCCCAAATTAGGTTAGATTGGGTTGCAAACCCACTGCACCCTGACTCCTGGCCTCTCACTACTTAACCATGAGATTTCTGAGGACAGGGACCTTGCCTTGGGCATGCTGTGTCTCTGATGCTGAATCTTGTGATGCTTATGAAGCATCTACCACATGTTAAATGCACATCAGACATGGGCTGCCATGGAGTCAATGTTTGGCCCCTCTGAAACTCATGTTGAAACCCAATCACCAATGTCACATTATAAAGAGGTGGGATTTTTAAGAGGTGATTGGGTCATGAGGGCTATGCCTTCATAAATGGATTAATTCACTCAAGGATTAATGGATAAATGGATTGATGGGTTATCACAGGATTGTGTTGGTTATCACAAGAGTGTGTCTATTGTAAAAGCCAGTTTTGTTCTCTCTCATGCAATTGCTATCCATGTGATGCCCTGTGCCACCTCAGGACTCTGCAGAGAGTCTCCACCAGCAAGAAGGCCCTCACCAGATGCAATCCCTTGATTTTGAACTTCCCAACCTCCAAAACTGAAAGAAATTATATTTGCTTTCTTTATAAATTGCCCAGTCTCAGGTATTCAGCTGTAGCAACAGAAAACAGACTAAGACACTGCTGGTACAATGATGAATACAGGTCTCTGTTCTTGTGGAGTTTACTTTCAGTGGATGAGACAAAGAGTAAATATGTTAGTTAAGTAGCTGCTTAGTTCATTTGTTCATTCATTAAATGATAGATTGTTATTAGTGTTTAAAATAAATGGAGTGTGATGACAGAAAATAATGGGGGAGGGGAGGGTGGGCAACTCTGGATAGAGTCATCAGGGAGGCCTCTCTGAGCAGGGTGAGATCTAACCTGAGACCTGAAGGATAGGAAGGAGCCAGCCATGAGACCAACCAGGCAGAGGAAATGCACAGGCAAAGACCCTGCAAAAAGAAAGAGCTTGTTGAGTCTGAGGCAGAGTAAGCAGCTCAGTGAGCTAGGGGCTGATGAGATGAGGTTCAAGAGGGAGGCAGGAGCCAGATTACACAGCAACTCAGTGATAAGTGCAACAGGAAGCCATTGAAGAACTCTGATCTGACTGCTGTGTAAAGAATGAATTTGGGGGATACAAACGTAGGAGTAGGGACATTAATTAGGTGACTATTCCACAAAATTTGGCAATGATGATGGAAGCTCAGACTGGGGTAGCAGGAGGGAGAAGAAAAATTGTATGAGGATAAATCTGATATCTCAGTAGTTAAGTAACACTCAATACATACAGAGTTTATTTTTTGCCCACATGAGAGTCCAGTGTGAGTTGGGAAGTCCTTCATCTTGCAGCTCCACCATTTGGAATACATGGCCTTCAAGGCCTATCAGGGAAAGAGAGAGATGAAGGAGGCACGTCATGGGTTCTTAACTGTTTTGACCGGGAAGTGCCATGTGTCACTTCTCTTCACAGCTCATTGGCCAGAACCAGTCACATGACTCCATTCTAACTGCAAAAGAGAATGGGAAATGGAAGGGAGGACACGGGCTATCTCATAAGCACTTTCTGATGGAAATGGACTTACTCAAGATACCTTTTGGAGGTAGAAGTGACCTGACTTGTTGATAGATCAGATGTAGGGATTTGGGATAGTAGTGATAAAGAAATGGGAAGAGTAAGGGATAATTCCCAGATTTCCCTCATTAGCAATTGGGTGTAGATTTAACATATCCCAAACTAAACTATTGCCCTTCCCTTCCCATGAATCTGCTCTCTTCCTGCATCTTAGTTGGTGAAAATTCCATGTTTCTGGTTTCTCAGTTCAAAAGCCTTAGAGTCTTACCTGAATTGTATACTTTAAGTGGGTGAATTATATCTCACTAAAGCTGTTACTATATGTATATACATATACATGACACATATGTATATACATATATACACATATCTAGAATCTGTTCACTTCTTTTACCTCCACTGCTACTACCCTGGTTCCAGCCACCACCGTCTCTCACCTGGACCACTGAAACACAGCAGCCAGAGTGATTCTGTTATAATGTAAAACAGAATAGGTCATCATCTGCAAAATACACAGTAAAGACTAAAACCACATTCTTTGCAATGGTCTACAAAGGCCTACATACTATGGCCTTTCTTTTTTAACCCTTGACCCCACCTCCTCCTTCTATCATCTCCTCTTATTCATTCTTATCCACCCACACCAGCCTTCTTGCTGTTCCTCCAATGTACCAAGGGTTCTTGTCTCGGGGCCCTTGCACTTGTTGTTCCTGCTCTCTGATTTGCTCACTCATACATCTCCTTCTCGATACTTTGCTCAAATTTTATCTTTATAGTGGGGTTTCCTTGACTGTCCTATTTAAAATTGCAATCCAACCCCAACATCAACGTGTTTAATCCCCTTTACTCTATCAACACTTTTAGAGTATTTATCACCTTCTAATGTATTGTATAATTAATTATTTGTTATAGCTAGCATTATTGTTCTGCCTTTCCTCACTAAAATGTAAATTTCAAGAGAATGTATATTAATGTTTTGTTCACTGATGCATTCCAAGCATTCAGTAGACATTCAGTTAGTATTTGTTGATTAAATAAATAAATAAATATGTGAAATGTGTCATCGCGTGGAATAGAGAAGTCTCTGGCCCATAGTAGCTGCTCAGTAAATATCTATTAATTTAATATCAGTACAATTTTGATCCACAGACTGGACTTAGAAATGTTTCCCACTGCATGAGGATAGGGATTAAATGAGATTATGCATAAAGTGCTTGACCCATAGTAGATTCTCAGTAAGTGTTAATTTACTACGACTTTGCCTCAAAAGTTATGATCTTCATTCTATTAGTCAGGATTATCCAGAGAAATAGAACCAATAGAAACCAAGAGATTGTGTGTGTGTGTGTGTGTGTGTGTGCGTGCATGCACACATGCATGCATGTGTGTCAAGAGAGGAAGAGAAAGAGACTATAAGATACTGCCTTGTGTGACTATGGAAGCTGTGAAGTCCCAGGGTCTGCAGTCAGCAATCTGGAGGCCCCAGAGAGCCCATGTGTAGCTCCAGTCTAAGTTCAGGGCCTGAGACAGGAGAGTTACTGGTGTAAGTTTCAGTTTGAAAGTTGGCAGCCTAGAGACCCAAGAAGAACCCGTGTTTTTTGTTTTGAGTTTTTTTGTTTTGTTTTGTTTTGTTTTTGGGACAGAGTCTCACTCTGTCACTCAAGCTAGAGTACAGTGGTGTGATCTCGGCTCACTGCAACCTCCACCTCCTGAGTTCAAGCCATTCTTGTGCCTCAGGCACCTGAGTAGCTGGGATTACAGGTGTGCACCACCATGCTTGGCTAATTTTTGTATTTTTAGTAGAGATAGAGTTTCACGGTGTTGGCCAGGCTGGTGTTGAACTCCCAACCTTAGGTGATCCACCCACCTTGGCCTCCCAATGTGCTCGGATTACAGGCATGAGCCACTGCACCTGGTCTAATGTTTCAATTTGAGTCCAAAAGATGGAATAAAAAAAGATATCCCAGCTCAAAACAGGCAGGAAGAGTTTCTTCTTATCTGTGGGAGAGTCAGCCTTTCTGTTCTATTTCAGCTTTCAACTGATTGGATGAGGGCCACCCACATTAGGAAGGGCAATCTGCTTTACTCAGGCTATTGATTCAAGCGTTAATCTCATCTAAAAACAGCCTCACTGACACAGCCAGAATAATATTTGGCCAAATATCTGGGCACCCCATGGCCCAGTCAAGTTGACACGTAAAATTAATCATCACATCCATCTTAGAATATGATTTCTTCTCCTTCCATATATCCAAAGTCCAACAAACCTTCAAGGCCCAGTAAAGAACCACCTCTTCCTACAAGTCTTCCACCACACTCCTTTTCACTCTGAGTTCTATACCATTTTTAAACTTTATTTATAGTCAACCTCAGATTCTCTCTGGGTAGATGTCTGTGTGTAACTTCTTTGCCAGTGCATTCTTCCATGAACTCTCCTGGTGATGTTTCATTCACTAATTCTTTTTTTTTTTGGCATATTCTTTCTTCCATACACACTCCACCTAGTCCTCCTGGCAATGTATACAATATGAGAGACAGGCATGCCTTCCAACTGTCTCATCACAAAGTTATAAGAAACAGAAGTTAATAAACAGGAAGCAACATATAAAAACATTGAGTCAAAGAGATGATACACAAAAGCTGAAATTTCCATTGCTGCCAATATTCCAATCTGTAGATGGGTCTTTAACAGTCACCAAAGTAGGGAGCCCATGAGCCCATGTTCTCAGGCCTTCCTTCCTCCTGACTTCAGTTCGGCATTCTCTGATGTGGTGCTTCAACTCTCACTCCTCCTTGGATCCTCTGTCACCTCCAGTCTTCCCAGCACTCCAGTAGCCATGCTGTTATTTCTGGACCATCCTCAGCAGCATGCCTAACTTCCCATGATACTTGGAAATCTACTTTCCATGCCTCAAAGAATTAATGGGAGAGAAAGAATTCATGGAGGGACCTGGGGTTTGCCTTGCACAATGCCATCTTTGCAGCTCTGCAATCCCACGTCTTCGCCTCCCGTGTGTGTTTATATGGAGCACTTACTGGAAAATCCATTTGAGAATCCTCTAAGATCTCTGCCCAGTCAGATAATTCTCCTCCCACGCCCTTCTGGCCATGATGCTCTTTATATCAAAGCATCTACAAGCTGCAAAGCGGTATCATCCGATGGTGTAACTTTTCTATTGGACCCAAGCATACACTGGGTTTCTCCAGCTGGCCACTAAGTCTGAGGGCCAGTTCTTAGTCCTATCTTTTTTTGTGTCTCCCTGACTTTTAGTAGTAGGCGCTCCTCTAATCCCTGCTAATCACTGAGTGATACCAACACAGATCAGAGGATTAGCTAATTCAGTGGAGGGATGCTTTTTGAGAGTAGGCATTACGCTGCTAGTAGCTTCCAGCAGCCAAAATAGTTTTTATTTTAGGTGACAGGGGTCACATGAAGTTGAGGAGCACTTTAATGAGGAAAACATTTTTTAAGTATCTATTAAATATAAAGTATTGTACTGTAGCATTTACCGAGTGTTTACCATGTGTAAGGCATCATCTCATATGCTTCATATATATCCATACACCTTAAACAATTTAATCCTGAAAACAACTCTAGTGAGGGAGCATTATAATTATACTCCCTTGACAGATGAGGAAACTGAGGCACACAGATGTTAAGTACAACAGCAACTGGGCTACAAGAGACCAGGCAGATACATGATACTATCACAAAGAGCAGAGTAAGACAAATACCACAAGAAAAGAAAGCAGAGAGGGTAGTTCTCTCACCTGGGATTTCCGTATGTGTTTTGCCTACCTGGAGAACTTAACATGTCCTTCAATACCCACCTCAAGATCTGTGCATTTTAGTGAAGTCTTCTCTAACCCCTTCCCCCAGCAGAGCTGTCTCCACCCTTTGTTGGTCCCTCCTGCTGAGACATAGCATTGGCCCAGCCCCAATCACCTTGCATGATGACTGCTTCCATATCTGCCTCCCTCGCTGGGCCACGAGCTCTCCTGGAGGGCAGAGACAGATTGTGCTTCAAGGCCTTCTCAGCACCAACCCTTGTTGATGATACAGCAGTGAGGCAGGCTTACCTAAAGGCCTCCATCCTGAAGTGACATGTGACTTCCACTCACATTCCATTGCCTGCAGCAAGTGGCATGCTTCTGGTTGCGTTCCACACCTCAGACTTTGCCTGGTGAAATTCAGCTACGCCAAAAAAAAAAAAAAAAAACATGGGGATGGGGACTGCCAGTTGGCTGAGTGACAAACAGGTGGCAGATGGCCAAGCCAAGTGGGCATATCATACTCACACCTGGGACGCCTGCAAAGAGGTACTTCTGGAAATGGAAATGTAGGAAAGTTGTGAGTCTGGATGGTGTGGGCTATGGTGGAAGCCTTTGGGACACAGAAGGAGCCCATGCTCCTTCTTCACAATTCTTCTTTTTATGTTAATTATCTTCCTGACCTTGAACAAGGCCCTTTCCCGCAATGGTCCTCTTTCTCTCCATTGGCAAAATATTGGGCTACAAGCTTACTGTCTTGTGGTTGTAAGATTCCATGCTCTTGACAACCATGCCAGGCACCTGCCTCATCTATGTGCCAAAAATGTTATCTACCCCCTAGTTTGGGATCCTGAGAAATTTTAGCAAAATTTGCCAAATGCTATAGAGAAATAGATACTTTTCCTTTCCCATTTTTAAAAATCATCTTTTCTTCTAACCACAACAATTTTCTCCTCCTTGAATATTGAGTTCCATGAGTGAATAAGCTATGTCATCTCTAAGTTTCCAGAAATGTAGATTCCATGGAGCAAGGGAAAGAAGGGATGAACCATCTTTTCTCTTTTGTCACAGGAAGCTGCAGCACATTTCCAAAGTAAGATGGGCTTCTAATTATTAAAAATAAACTCTGGCCCACAGCCTGATTTGCACATTAATGTAGCCAGCAGATGCAGACTTGCAAACATGCTCTCTGGCTCCATACTGAGACCCAGCTTCTCTGCCCATTTTTCATGCTGAGATTCTCTAAGGACAACCATTTCTGTTTGGAGAACCATGAAATCAGCTAATTGCCCTCTCAAGGAAGGGGATGCTACCCTAGGGCTTAAGGGGCAATGGGTCCCTAGAATCTCACTGAGGAACTTAAGGAAGATGAAAGGAAACTTAAGATATGTAGATATGTTGGGAGGCTGATGTGGGTGGATCACAAGGTCAGGAGATCAAGACCATCCTGGCTAACACGGTGAAACCCCATCTCTACTAAAAATACAAAAAATTAGCTGGGCATGGTGGCGGGCACCTATAGTCCCAGCTACTCGGGAGGATGAGGCAAGAGAATGGTGTGAACCCGGGAGGCAGAACTTGCAGTGAGCTGAGACCACGCCACTGCACTCCAGCCTGAGGGACAGAGAGAGACTCCGTCTCAAAAAAAAAAAAAAAAAAAATATATATATATATATATATATATATATATACATAGATATATATATATGTAGATATACATAGATATATATATATGTAGATATACATATATATGTAGAGAGAGATATATATATATGTATATATTAAGACTCTTTTAATATTAAGTGGCAGAAACACCAACTGATACTGGCTAATGCAGAGGAAGTGGGGTGGGGGGTTGTTGCTAATTTGTTTTGTTTTGTTTTGTTCATGTACCTGAAAAGTCTAGAATGTGGGAGATGATTACTAGCTTCAGGAATGGCTGGATCTATGCGCTTAAGCAAGCTCATTGGGAGTTTGTCTTTCTCTTTTCTAGCTCAATTTCCTCAATATGCCCTTTTACTCTCAAGCAAACTCTTCTCAAGCTGTGACAAGATTTCATCCCCATAGGTAAATAACCCCAGTGAAGAGAAATTCTGTTTCCTACTAGTTCCCACAAAAGTATCAGAGATGACCTTTGTACAATTTGAATCACATGCTCAGTCCTCAACCAATCATTGCAGCTTTGGGATAGAATACGTTAACTGATCAGATCAGAGCACATGGAAGTAGGGTTGAGGTCCACCCCACTCACATCTCATGAACTAAGAGTACAAAGGGGTAGTTCCCCAAAGAAAAATCAACTTTAAAACCTGGACTAAATATGTGCACCATTCTGAGGACTCTGTATGGTAAATACTAACAGGTAGATAGGGAAGTAAGACCAGAACTCAAAGTACTATTGAAGTTATGAATTTTTTTTTCCCTCTGTTATTCTAGGACCAGAACATGACATGGCCCCCTGATACTCTGATGTGGTCATTAACATGAATAGAGAGCTCTAGGAGACACTCTATAGTTCTGGGTCAAGAAGTAGGAAAGGGAACTCCTACTCTGAGATAGGAATGAACTGAAAAACACCATCAACAAATAAGACCTTACTGACATTTATGGAATACCCTCATCCAACAAAAGCAACATTCCGTTTTTTTCAAGTGCATATTAAATATTCACCAAGATAGACCATGATCCTGGATCATAAAACAAGCTTTAACCAATTTAAAATAATGGAAATTATATACAAAGTATGTTCTCAAACTATAATGGAATTAAACTGGAAATCAGTAAGAGAAAAACATGAGGAAAATATCTAAATGCTAACATATTAAACAATACACTTCTAAATAATTCATAGGTCAAAAAAGAAGTCCCAAGAAATATGAGAAAATATTTGAACTGAATGAAAATAAAAATACAGCCTATCAAAATTTGTGAAGTGCCTCTAAAATAGTGCTTAGATGAAAATTTATAGTATTGGTTAAAAAAGAAAGAAAAACAAAACTGAAAAAAAGAAAAAATAAAGATCTCAAATCAGCCATCTAGGCTTCCACCACAAGAAACTAGAAAAAGAAGAGTAAAACAAAACCAAAGTAACCAGGAGAAAGAAAGCAGTAAAAGTAATGCAGAATCAATGAAATTGAACCCGAAAGGCTATGAAGAAAGTTAATCGAGTCAAAGGTGTTTTTCCAATAATTGGAAAAATCAAAATGTGTCTAGCAAGACTGACAGAGAAAGAAGAGATAAGATACAAATGATTAATATCAGGAATGAAAGAGAAGATATCACTACAGGTCCTGTGGCCATTAAAAATAATAAGGAAATACTACAAACATAATACATACAAATTCAAAAACTTAGATAAAATTGAACAATTCTTGGAAAACCACAAAAAACAAAACTCATCCAAGATGAAATGAATAACCTAAACAGTCCTATACTTATTTAAAAAATTGAATCTATCTTTTAAAATCTTTCAAAAAAGTCATTTCCAGGCCTGATACCTTTACTAGAAATTCTACAAAATATTTAAAGAAGAAAAAAATAATTCTACACAATTTCTTTCAGAAAATAGAAGTGAAGGAAACATATACCCACTCATTTCATGAAGCCAGTATACCAAAAACATACAAAAATAGTGACAAATAGAAAACTGCAGACTAATATCCTTCATAAATATGGAAGCAAAATTTCTCAGCAAAATAATAGCAACCAAATTAAAAAAACACATATACAACCAAGTGGAATTTATAGCAGGAATATAAGGCTGATTCAATATTTAAAAATCAATCAATGTAATCTACTATATTAAAATTTTAAGAGGCAAAATACATCATCATACATAACCCAGAAAATGCATTTGACAAAGTGCAACAATTCATGATAAAAAAAAAAAAAACCTCTCCATAAACTTGAAATAGAAGAAAACATCCTCAATTTGATAAAGAACAAACGTAAAAAGCCTACAGCTAACATTCTACTTAATGGCAAATTATGAATGTTTTCCTTATCAGATTGGGAGAAAGGCATGGATGAATTCTCACTGCTCCTTTTTAATATTGTATAGGAAGTCCTAGCTATTTGTAATAAGCAGAGAAAAGAATCAAAAGGCATACAGACTAGAAAAGAAGAAATAAAACCTTCAATTTGTAGATGACATAGTGTTCTATACAGAAAATCCCAAGGAATCTATAAAAGCTTCTAAAACTATTACCCGAGTTTAGCAAGATTGCAAGGCAACACACAAAATCAATCATATTGCTATATATTAGCAATGTATAATTGGAAAACAAAATTTTAAAACAATGCCATTCACAATACCCCTCCAAAAAATGAAATACATATGTAAGATCTGTATGCTGAAAACTATAAAAAATGCTTATGAAAGAGGTTAAAGAAGACCTCAATAAATGGAGAGATACACCATGTTCATGGATTGCAAAACTCAGCAGAGTTACAATGTCAGTTCTTCCCAAAATGATCTACATATTTAACACAATTCCAATAAAAATCCCAGGAGGATTTTTTTTTAAATATTGACAAGTGGACTTTCAAATTTATATGAACATGGGAAAGAACTAGAATAGCCAAAACAATTTTGAAAAAAGAATTACAAAGTTGGAGCACTTACACTACCTGACTGTATGATTTCCTATAAAGCTTCGGTAGTCCAGATAGTGTGGTGTCAGCAAAAGGACAGGCACATAGATAGTATGAGAGAGTTTCTTGGGGTGATCAAATCGTTCTATATTCTGATTGTGGCAGTGGCTGCACAAACCTATACCTGAGTTAAAAGTCATAGAACAGTACATCCTTCCAAAGGTCAATGGTACTATCTTATACTTTTAAAATAAAATTTCTTTTTAGACCTTTTAATTGAAAAATAAACTTCCAAGGTGTTGAGTCAGTTCACTGGTGAAAAGAAAATGTTTTTAACAGAACCGCTGAAACAATCCATACGGAAATGAATGAACTTCAACTTTATCTTCATTCCATACACAAACATAAATTAAGACAGATCATAGACCTAAGCATAAAAGTGAAAACCATAAAGCTTCTAGAATAAAACACAAAAGAATGCTTTTGCATTCTCAGATTAGACAAAGATTTCTTGGGACATTAAAATCACGAAGCATAATGAAAACAATAGGTAACTTGAACTTAAATTTTAAAATCCTTACTTATGAAAAGACATCATTAAGAAAATGAATAGTAAAAAAACAAATAGAGGAGAGGTTTTTGCCACATTTATATCTGACAAATGACTTGTGTATAACACGTAAAGAATTCCTACAAATCAACAATAAAATGGCAAGCTACCTTTTTTAAACTGGGCAAATAACTTAAAAGATACTTCACAGGGGAAGATACACATATAGCTAATAAGAAATGGTATTTAACATCAATGCAAATTTTAACTACAGTGAGACACCATTTTATGCTCACCAGAATGGCTATTTTAACAATACAAAATGTGGAACCTATGAACCATCTGCAACTCTGGTGTGTCACTGTTGGGAATGTAAAATGGTAAAACCATTTGGATATCTGTTCAGCAGCTTCTACTAAAGTTACTCATGTATCTATTGTATGCTTCAACATTCCACTCCTATTTCAACAGAAATGGGTTCATATGTGCACTTAAAACGTGGAAGAGGATGCTCATTGCAGTCTTAATCATAATATCCAAAATTGGAAATAACTCAACTGTTTTCAATAGTAAAATAGATAAACAAATGGTGGTATGTCCATACAACAAAATACTATTCCGCAGCAGTAAAGGAAAAAACAACCTGGATGAATCTCAAAAACATTGCAGTGGGCAAAGGAAGCCAGGCACATAATAGCACATACTGGGCGATTTTGTCCATGTCAAGTTCTAGAACACACAAAACTAAGCTAAGGTGATAGGAATCAGAACAGTGGTTGCCTGCGGGCTTGGAAGGTTGGCTACAAATGAGTCCAAGAGAACTTCCTTGAGGGATGTAAATACTTTGTAGCTTGTTTTGGATAATGGTTTCACAGCTGATTACAATTTTCCAAACTCATGAAATTGAACATTTTAGAGTTGCGCATTTCTATTGTATATAAATTTTACCTCAATTTAGTTAAAAAAAGAAACCATTTATAAATGTAGCACTTTACTTTCTACAAACCATTTTCACACCCATTCCTCTATTCCCTCCATATAATCTTCTCATCAGCCCTAGGCAGTAGGAAGATCAGGATTATTGTATGAATGAGTAAACTTCGAGAGATCAGAATGAGGGAGCGACTCCCAAGGTCACACACAGAGCAAGCTCTTGCCAGAGCAGGGACTAAAGCCCAGGTGTTAGGACTCCACAGCCAGTGCTCCTTATGCAATGCCTTGTTTTTCAACTTCTTCTCCATTTCTCTCAGGCATTACAGAGATCCCCAGGGGCACAGTAAATGTCAGCTTCCTCATTTCTCACCACATTAATCTCTTTTGCATATTCAAATTCTGCCTAAGATTTCATTGAAAAGTTTGTGAATTACTGATGTTACAGATGCTAAAACAAACATACATATCCAGGGGCTTCTCTTTTCCTTTGCATAGCTTTGTGGTATAATTTGGGAGACATTAGAGTCCAATTTTCACTCTGGGCCAAAAACAGTTATATCCGTTTGAAACAGTGCAGGCTCCAGGCACCAGCTATTATACCAGAGTACATAGAACAGAAAGACAGGCTGGAGAGGAAGGGCTTTAACCACACTGTGATGTCAGCCTAAGTCATTCTCCGTCTCTGAGACTCAGTTTCCCCATCTTTCATACAAGGGGCCTGGACCAGATAAGCTTTAACTGAGTATCCAGTAAGAGGGTCTAGAGCTGAAGGGGCAGTATTCATCTTCTTCTGAAACCTCCCATGTGAGTATTATCAGCCCAGGTATCCCACCTGAGGATTCACTTTCCAGGGAAAAATCGCAAGTCATTGAGGTGCAGGGGACTCACCTCCATGCAGAGAAGTGACCAAGACCTCCAGGATAAATCGTCTTTCATTTCCTGTCCAAGGAGACTTCAAGGGATCTGACAACCTCTCTGTATTACTTATGGGCTAAGAAATTGTATTGTGAAGACTTGGGTCCCAGTCCTGGTTCCATCAATAGCTGACAGTACGACTCTGAGCAAGACCCCTCTACTCCAGGGACTTGTTGCCTCACCCATAAAATGGAGTTAATGGCGCCTGATGACCTCCTGGATTGTTGAGAAGATCTAATGAAGTAAAAGGTAAGAACATGCCTTGAACAGAATAAACTCTCTACCACCATTGGGGTCTCTCATTTTTTGGGAGAGGGAAGCCAGGGGCATCTTCTAGTCCCTGCGGTGCAGACCAACCTTTTTTCCCCATCCCTGTGCAGTGCCACTCAGACCACTAGATGGCGGTAGCTGTCACTTGCCAATTCTGGAAAAAAGGGTGTGGGAGAGCCAGGGGGCCG
This sequence comes from Pongo abelii, assembly GCF_028885655.2. Classification (NCBI taxonomy): domain Eukaryota; kingdom Metazoa; phylum Chordata; class Mammalia; order Primates; family Hominidae; genus Pongo; species Pongo abelii. The sequence continues at coordinate 55,192,605 of NC_072003.2, forward strand.
CCTGCTTTAGGAAAACTAGGCCAAAGCCAGCCCGTTACATCACTTCTGATCCAAGCAGCCAGTTCAGTCTGGATTTTTCCTTATTGCAGGCGACAATGCAAAAAACTTCCAGGTTCTTGCGCATTTCAATTCTAACTGTTCGGCCTGAAAACAGTCTTTAACTCCCAGGGATTGGTCCTGCAGGCTCTGCCCCATCTTCCCTGGGTACAGCTTCTCTACTTAGGGCCTCCTACTGCCCTCTCCAGATACCCCATGCTAATACCCCACCCTCAGCCATACTTGAAGTGAATTTCTCGTCCTGCCTTTAAATCTCAATCTCATTCGTCAGGCACTTATTGATATCCACTTGTGTGCAAAGGCCTGCACCAGGGCCCATGCTGGGGTAAGTGGGATCCAGACCCTATGCTCAAGGGAAAGAAGGGGAGCTACAAACTACATGAGTTCAAATCCGCCTCTGCTTCTCACTTGCTATATGCGTGATTTGAACCAGTCACTCAAGTTTTCTCTTCTTCAACTTTCTTCATTTTAAAATGGGGTTAATAATAGGTTTGTTTTATTTGTTAAATGAGCTCATACTGGCCAGTTCTTTGGCTTGGAATGGGGTCTAGCACTTCATAAGCAATAGTCATTTATTGAGCACCTATTAGGGGTAGGTACATTATCTGATTTAATGCCCATATTAATGGCTTGGAAAAGTTAAGCAATTTGCACAAGGTTGTTCAGTGAATCAGAAGCAAAGTTAGAATTTGAACCTGGTCTGTCTGACTCCAGGAGCACTGCCTTCAGCTGTTCTTACAGAAAGTGAGCAGCTAAACAAATGTACCAAGGGACCAGCAGACCTGCAGACTACACTGCCAGTCCCAGCAGCACAGATGCAAATCGGGCATCCTAAATCTGCCATTTGGGTCTCAGTGATCCTGTTCTGGATTTAGCTCTAGCACTAATTGGGGACTAACACTAACCTCTAGCACTAACCCCTCCTTGGGACTCAATTTATTCACCTATAAACAAGGCAGCTTGATAGATCAGTATTTTCCACACGTCTAGTTGTCAAAATCACCTGGGGTCTTTCTTGAAAGTATGGAATTTTGGACTCCACGTCAGGTCTGCCAAAATAGAATCTCCAGGGGAAGGGTCTGCAGATCTATTTTTAACAAGTGATTCAGAAAACTCTTAGGACCAGGAAAGATAGGAAAGCATCCTAGGCCCAGATGATCTTAGCAATTCTCCCAGCTCCTACTATCACTCAGTCGGGCTCTTGATCTGCCTCCCTACGGACCCATCATGAACACTACAGTCCCTCTCTCTATGCCCCAGGATTTGACCCTCCTGAGCAATTCCCCACCCTGCATGGATTTGATAGCTCCTTCCTTCCTGTAAGGCACTTAGGCTCTTAAGGGAGCTAAAGCTATTTAAATAATGAATGGAATTTACAGTAGCATTCGGAATTCACTTAAGCAATAGAAACATGATTGCAGTAAAGTCTCCTTAAAAATCTTTTCATCGGGTTAGAAAGAAGATAAAGTAACTTCTCCCTTGACTCTCCTAATATGCAAACCAGGATGTGTTGACAAGACTCAATTCTAAATTTCTGCAATGTCCATTTGGAAGGTGTAATGTTCACTGTCAGAATAACAGTGCCCTGCTGCCCCAGTCTGATATACCCAGAAGCTGTAGGTCAAACCACATTTCAGGCCAAGGGCAGGGTTACCAGCTCCTGTGTCCTGGTGGGGAGCCTTGTGAAAAAAAATGGGAAAGAAGCCGCAAGGCACAAAGCCAACCCCAGCTCCATTCTATCAGCTTGTACTATAAATCCTGTCGATCCTTGTTCTTCCTGTTTGCAGAGTCATCAAATGGCACAACTGAGCAATATTGGCTGCCCATTTTTCCTTCTTTCTGTTGCAGTCTCTCAGTTCCTACGAGCAGTTGACCTCACTAACCTGAAACAGACCTGAAATTCTCACTGTTAGGCCATGCCCTTGGGCTTAGGGAATGTTTTCTGGAAGAGTGTGTACCTTGGGTTGAGTTTTGGAAGACTGGTGTATCAGTCAGCTATTGCCATAAGAATGCCACATAACAAAGCACCCCAGTACTCAGTGCTTACAGCATTCAGTTATTCTCACTCATACATATGTGGGTTAACTGGGGCAGCTCTGCTGATCTCACCTGGGCTCAGCTGAGTTTCGCTCTGGCCTTCGGTTTGATCCAGGTACTCCAGGCATCCCTCAGTTCTTCTTGGACCACCGGGTTAGCCAAGACATGTTTCTCTTATTGTGATGGAAGAAGTCCAAGAGGACAAGCTCACCCCTCAAGTCTATTTCAAGCTGCTGCTGACTTCACATCTGCTCACATCCCATCGACCAGAGCAAAGGGCAATGACATACAATCTGCCCAATGTGAGGCCAAAGCAAGTCACAGAACACAGGAGGGGCATGGAGAGGTTAAAATGGAAAGAGAGCCAAGTACTTGGGACCACTCCCTGCAGGTGGGATGACACCTGGGAGGGATCCCGGGGAAGTTAGAGCTGGGCTTCATTTAGAATTCACTTAAGCAATAGAAAAACAGTTGCAGTAATGTCACACCAGGTTGTTTGCATCAAACAAATCACAATTTCAGCAAAAGATCAGATGGAGAAGAGACACTGAGTGATCATCTTGTCCCACCCCTCAGCTTGCTGAAAGCCTGATAGGAAAAGGGGCTTATGGAAGGTCATTAGGCAAGTAAGAAGCAGAACGAAGAATATTATCTGTCCTTAGGCAATTTTCCCATCTGAGACGCTCCTAAACAGTCCAGGGAATTAAAATTTCATTTATTGACAAACATTTATTTAGCACTCACTCTGTGCTAAGCACTGTTCTGGATGTTAGGAATAAAGTGAACAAAACACTTCTCATAAAGCTTCCATTCTGCTTGGGGGAGGAATAGACTAAATAAACAAGGAAATCCATTGCGTGGTGTTAAGTGTTATGAGAAAAAATAAACATGGTGAGGGAGATGGTTAGTGCCAAAATTGGGGTTGTAGGGAAAGGAGGTTAGTCTCATTGACTGGGTAGTGAAGGAAGGTCTCAGATAAGAGGCCATTTGAAATGGAAGTTGAAGGAAGTGAGGTGAGGAGCCATGAAGATATCTGGGCATTTTCAGCAGGGAGAACTTCAAGTAGGTCAGGAACAAGCTTGGCATGGACCGGAGTGAGCAAGGGGGACGCAGTGGTAGGAAAGGTCAGCAGGACAGCAGGGGAGGGCCAGGTCATAAAGAGCCTTGGGGGCCATGGAAGGGCTGGGAGTTTTGATTAAAATGAGATGGAAAATATTGGAGAGCGCTGAGCCAAGGAGACACATGAATGGACTTTGGTTTTAAAAGATCCTTTTGACTGCTGTGTTGAGAATAGATTGCAGGGGCTAAGAGTTTGGAACCTGAGAGCCTGATTAGGCGGTATAAACCAAAAAAAAAAAAGAAAAAGGAAAAGTGATGTCGATCAATTTAGAGATTGATTTTGCCCAGGTTGAGGACGTGCCTGGGATAAAGAGACACAAGCCACAGTAGGATCTGTGGCTCATACTTTTTCCAAGGATGATTTTAAGGGCTTCAATATTCAACAGGGAAAAGACGGGCAGGCCAGGAAAGGAGGGAAAAAAAAGAGGGAGGATATGGTCACATTTTTCTGAGGCTTTGATTAGCACTCACTGAATCCACATGTTGCATGTGAAAAGGAGGGGGCAGAGGAACAGTCAATTATGCATCCGTCTCGTGCTCAGTTAATCTGCACTTTACATAAGATAAAGTAAACACAGTACAGGAAGAAGTCGAATATAAATTCATCTTGGGGTAGGGGGTGGAAAGGGGGTACAATTTCTAGTCTCCTCTTGTCCTGTACCATAAAGATAAGCTGTTAATTTACATTGTCAGGGTGAGGGAGGCCCCCTGGGAAGATTTGTCGCCTTCTATCTTGTAGCTATCTATTTAGGAACAAAAGGAAAGGCAAGTTTTTTGCATGACTTGGTTTCCAAGCTTAACTTTTCCCTTGAAATGCTGAGTTGAGGGTCCCAAGATTTTATTTTCCTTTCACAGTGGCAATTGCTGTAATCCAAGCTAGGGATGGTGATGGTGGCTGGGACCTAGGTGTTGGCATTCCAGGTGGTGAGAAAGGGTCAAATTTAGGATCAATTTGGATGGTAAAGCTGAGCAGATTCCTTGATGAATTAGATTAATGTGGTGTTAGAGTTTGAGGTCAGAAATGACTCCAAGAGTTTTGTCTTGACTGACTGAATAGATGGAGTTGCTATTTTCTGAGTTGGGGACAGTTGCAGAAGGAGGGGATTTGGGTGGGCAAATCAAAATACATGTGTAAGGGGCCGTTGCCTCCCCATACTTTCTGGCTGGCCATATGCAGCTCCTTTCCCCAATCACGGGGCAGATTTAAGGGTTTCTGTAGCCAAATATAGCCACAATAGTGCTTTGCTCTGATATATGTAGTAATTTTCAGTAAATGCTTGATCATAGGTTGGGATCCACAGGAAGCAGACCCTGAGATGAAGTTTAGCAGGCATGAGGTTTATTAGGGTGTTGATCTTGGGGTCACTGCCAGCGTAATGAAGGGGAGGAGGCAGACTGGGAAGAGGGAGACAGTGAGCTGCAATGCAGTGCCAGAGAAGCATGGGGAGTTCTGAAGATGAGGTGATCCTTCAGAACTGCCTGAGTTGGGGCAGAAGGCTGAGAAAGTGGGCTGCTGGCCACCAGGGGCAAAACCATTCTTTTATCTGAGGCAATCCCCAAAGGGGAGATAGCTGCAAGCTGTACCACTGCCAGCAGTTGGGGAAATATGTCCTTCATGCCTAGAAACAGATCTAGGTGGCACATCACAATGCCCACCACATCCCCTCATGCCAGACACAAAGAAGCAGGCTGATTTCTTTATGTCCATCTTTTCTCCTGCACTAATAATTCAAGACTGGTCAGCAAATGGCAAATCCATCTGAGTTCACAAGCTTTCCAACCAGAGGTGAGGCAGGATAAGAACATCTTGACAATGAAAATAAACACAAAGGGAATTCCTGGTGGAAGTATGCCACCAATGGAACCATGGACTGTGAGTCAGCTGTTGGCCAGACTCAAGGGGCAGACCCAACCCTGGTAAATTCTAGTCAAACAACTCACCCTCATCTTTGGAACTGTAATTTAAGACATCAATCCTCAATACATACAAAGTTGAGGAGGCTAGATAAAAATAGTGAACCAGGCACAATCTCCACATTCCCCTTCTTATCCTAAACTCCTGGAAAAAAAAAATAATAATAATAAACATTGATGATAACAATAATATAAATAAAATATAATATAACCAGTACAGCATATAAGTAAGAATATAACAACATATAATAATAAAAATCCATAACAGTGTAGGAAAAAAGAAGGGGTACCCACAGTGGATGAAAAAGTTAGGAATGCCTGAAAGGGGAAAGGCAGATGGAGAAGACTGAAGAAAGAAACCACATCCCAATAGCACAAAGGAGAGACCTGCTACAAGAAATGGAGGAGCACCAACATCTAAGGCAGCAGGAGCACACAAAGATGATTGACAGGATGATTGGTTGGGGTTCTGAAGAAAATCAACCTCATGAAATAAAAGTCCTAAATTTAACCATCTGAAGACTAAATTGGACATGAAGAACTAAATTTAACAAACTGAAGAACTAAATCTCCATGGAAAGAATTAATAGAATCAATAAGAAAATACTTTATAAAAGTCTAATTAGTATTCTCATGCAAGCGAATGTAGCACACATACAAAATTATCAGATGAAGATCTTGGAAATTACAAACTTGAGTACTGAAATTTTAAAAAATCAATATATGAGCTGAATATCAGAATAAATAAAAACTAAGAGAAAATGACTGAACTGGAAGATTCAACCAAGGACCTTTCCCAGAAACAGAACACAGAAGGAAACACAGATGGAAGTTAAGAAAAAAGGAAAGAGAAATGGAGAATGAATCCAACAGCATGAAAATCCCTTTAATAGGAATTCCAGAAACTGGAAATAAGAGGAATGAAGGAGAAGAAATAATTAAGAGGCAAAGAAAAAAAAACCCAAAAAAAGATGGAAGTCTTGAGATTGAAAAAAAAGAGAAGTCTTTAGATTGAATGGATCTATCAACTGCTGAGTAAGTTAAATAAAAAGACCCACACTTGGCCGGGAACGGGTGGCTCATGCCTGTAATCCCAGCACTTTGGGAGGATGAGGCAGATGGATCACGAGGACAGGAGATCGAGACCACACTGGCTAACACGGTGAAACCCCATCTCTACTAAAAATACAAAAAATTAGCCAGGCATGGTGGCGGGCGCCTGTAGTCCCAGCTACTCAGGAGGCTGAGGCAGGAGAATGGCATGAACCCGGGAGGCAGAGATTGCAGTGAGCCGGGATTGCGCCACTACACTCCAGCCTGGGAGACAGCAAGACTCCATCTCAAAAAAAAAAAAAAAAAAAAAGACCCACACTTAAGCTTTTTTTGGAAACATTTACAAGGAAGAAGAGAAAATTCTTCCAATGAACAAAACAGATTAATCTACTTTGGCTGCCATAGCAAAATACCACAGACTGGGGAGTTTAAACATGGACATTTATGTCCTCACAGTTCTGGAGGCTGGGGAAGAAAGAAAGTAATAGGAGAAAGTAAGCAGTAAAGATATAAAAGTTTTTAATATTTTTTGCTGGGAGGATTTTGGAAGTGATTGACTCTAAATACCAATATGTCTCTTAAAATGCATCAATGCATCAATCTGTGCATTAGCAATAAAAAATAGGATGAATAATTTCAAACTATTATAGAAGAAAAAATGAAATGAAAAGTTATTTAAATGGAAAATCTTAGATTTAGAAACTAACACCCAGATACATGCTGCTTGTAAGATATACCCAAAGCAAAATGAGACAGAGAGGTTAAAAATAAAATAATGGAAACAGCTATGTTGTGCGAATTCTAAGAAAAAGAAAGCCAAGTTGTAATAATATCAAACAAAATAGAACTCAAGGCAAAGAACAATGAAAGAAAGTAGGGGGACGGAGTATCCATGATGATAAAATATAACATCAATAGAGAAGATATCTCAGCCATGAACTTTTATGCACCCAATAACTTAGCTTCAATACAGAAAGCAAAAACTAAAGGATATACACAGAGAAAGTGTTAATCTACAATCATGGTAAGAGACCTTGTTATTCACCTCTCAGAAATCACCTGATCAAGTAGCTGTGGATCAGGGACAGTTAGAGAGAGTCTGAAGAACATACATATTAAAATTTTACAGTGTGATCTAATAGACATAGATGTTAAGAAAAGGAGACTTCTTATTTTCAGTCACACATGGAACATTAAAAAAAAATTACTTACGTAGTAGGCCACAAAGGAAACCTCAACAAACTGCATTAGAAAGAAGTCAGACAGGTTACCTTCTGGGACAAAATGTAATAAAATTAGAAATTAATAACAAAAAATGGCCAAATAATTCTATGCACCTGAGCATTAGAAAGAAGTCAGACAGGTTACCTTCTGGGACAAAATGTAATAAAATTAGAAATTAATAACAAAAAATGGCCAAATAATTCTATGCACCTGAGCATGCTAAATACTTTAAAAATAACTCTTAGGTTAGCAAAGAAAAAAGTATTACTATTTAGAAATGAATAACAAGGAAAGGTCATATATAAAAAACCTGAGATATATACCTAATTCATGAAAATTTATAGTCTCAAATAAAGTTCTTAGAAATGAGGAAAAAAGTGAAAGCAAAGTCAATAAGCTCTTTAATTCAAGAAGTTAGAAAGAGAAAAACAAAATAAGCTCAGTGAAATTAGAGGAAGATATTAATAAAGATAAAATGCAAAAATTAATTAACTAGAGCACACAAAAAATCAATAGTATAGATCAATAAAACTAAAAGCTGTTTCTTTGACAATATCAATCAATTAGAACAGCCTGTGGCAAGACCAAGCGTGAGAATAGAGTGAGTAATGGTCACAAAAATAAACAACATTAAGACATAATAGAGACATAATATACAAAGCACATTTTAAATTAAAGAGAATTTAGACCAAAACATTTTAAAATCTAAATGAATGAATAATTTCCTGGGAAACAATAAATCACAATAAACAATAAATAATAAATCACAAAAACTAGTTCAAGAAGAAAATCATGGAAGACCAATAATCATATAAAAATTAAAATAGTAATTTAAGATCTACCCCCACTACTTTAGTGCACCAAAGTAAGAAAGTTTATGGTCAAGTTCTAGCAAACACTCAAAAACTCCATAATCCCATGTGATATACTATGCAGGGCATGGAAGAAGATAAAAACTACTCTAACTCATTCCAAGTGGCTACCATAACCAAATACCAAAAGTGGGCAAGGAAAACATGGATGAAAGGAACAAGCCAAAATTATTTATGAGCAAAGATGCAAAAATTCTATCTAAAGTATTAGAAAGTCAAAACTAGTAAGGTATTAAGAGCAAGAAACGTAAGAATAGTCCAACATTAGAAAGCAATTGATGTTCCTCACTAGAGTAAAATCATCTCAATAGATACTGTCAACTGATGCTAAAATTTAATATAATTTAACAAAAATTTCTGATTAAAACAACAAATTCAACTTGTAATGTTTTTATACCATAGACCCACAGTGTACATCGTAGTTATGGTAAAATATCGGAAACAATCCTTTTAAAATCAGAAACCAGGTAAAGATGTCTATAATCACTATTACTTTTCAATATTGCTCTGAAAGCTTACATAAAGACAAGAGAAGAAAATAAGAAATGTAATTCTGAAGAGAAAGAGACAAAACTGTTAGTATATGCAGTCAGTATAACCATCTGTCAGAAAAATCCACAAGAACCAAATGTGAGTTAAACAAGTTGACTAGAAATAAAATCAACACACAAAATTAATAATTTTAATGTACCACAGCAATGACTATGCAGAATATATATTTTTATGACCCTATTCACAAAAGGAAAAAAAACCCTGAAAAATATCTCAGACAAATTTCATAAGAAATGTCAGCAGAAGTGGTATAAAGAGTTAGGTTGTGAAGGGAAACCTGGTTGTGATGTTACTAGGTGGAGTAGAGCTTAAATACCTGGTTTTGTTTGTTTTGCTTTTTAGTTTTTCTTATTATTTTGCTTCAAATGGTATTTTATTTTAAAATTTTTAATTATTATGGGACATAGTAGATGTATATATTTATGGGGTACATGTAATGTTTTGATGTAGGCACGCAATGTGTAATAATCACATCGGGGTAATTGGGGTGTCCATCATCTCAAGCATCTGTCAGTTATTTGTGTTAGAAACATTACAATTCCACTCTTTTAGTTATTTCTAAATACAGAATAAATTATCGTTGACTAGAGTCAGCCTGTTGTGCTATCAAATACTAGCACAAATTCATTCTATCTAACTATATTTTTGCACCCATTAATCATCCCCACTTTTTCCCCTGCTCCCCACTGCCCAAGCCAGCCTCTGGTAACCATCATTCTACTCTCTATCTCCATGAGTTCAATTGTTTTAATTTTTAGCTCCCACATGTGAGTGAGAACGTTCAAAATGTGTCTTTCAATACCTGCTTTTTAGGTTCTATTTCCATTCCAATAGAACCAAGCTCAGACAGCAAAGGCCGAAATCAAACTCCTGCCTGTTGATCCAAATGTGCCAGGCTTTGCAGGTTCAGTATTTCATTAGCAATTAAGAAAATATCTTTTCCAGAAGAAGAATGCATTGCATGCATTGGAAGCAAAGGGAAGGGAGCAGAAAGAAAATTTGAGGAACATGGAAAACAAAGCCTGGAGACACGCTAAAGCTTCTCATAGTCGTTCCTGACCGAGGTGAAGCTCAGGAGTGGGAGAGGAGAGGTCTCTCCCCCTACACATGCCCCAAAAAACCAGGTTGGCCAAACAGATGGTGAAGAACATTTTTAAACCACTTTTAACACAGTAACTTTTTTTTGCCTGCTTGCTCTTTATTCCTTTAGTCAAAAGTCTTACCAGCTGTCACCATCTCAAGGAAAATGTCAGAGGCTTGTGGCTGCCTGTGCCTCCCCTCAGCTTGGTGCGGGAGAGAGGTGTGGAACCTCAGCCAGCTACAGTCCTGGCTGCAGAACTGCTGAAGTGGCCAAGGATAGGGGGAAGGCCCCTCACAAAAATGAACCCACCATGGAGGCTCGCAGCCAATCTCTTCTACATACAATCCCTTCCAGGGACTAAGCATGTATACTTTCCAAAGTACTTTCCCTAGGTTCTTGTCTCCTCCAGACACCCCTGAGATAAATATTATTCCCATTGCATGGAGAGAGCAATGGCAAAGCCTGGCTTCTAGCTTTGCAATCTACCACCTGTGGATTCTTGGAAAAGTTCCTTTTCTTCTCTGGACCTTAGCTTCTCCGCATGCACAAGGAAATTGTCCAAATGTCCTCCAAAGTTGCTTCCAACTCTAAAGCTCTGATGCATTGTCTAACACCAGTTAGACATCCCTGATCCTCCTCTCTGAATGACAGTTCTGGCTGCTGCTTCCCTGACCCCTTCCTTCTGCCCCAGGGAGAGCTCAGTATACACCAAAGAAATCAGAACATGAGAACCACAAGAGGCTACCAAAGTCACTTCCTTAACTTTTTTTTTCCTTTCTTTTTCGAACACCAATAAGTAACTTCTTTAAACCGAAGCCAAGTAGGGCTGTTGGTTTCCTGTTGAGTCAAAAAAAAAATGTTTTTGATAAGTAATTTGCTGAAACTAATCCCCCCATCTTTTAAAAATCACACAGTTAAACTGATTTAAAGAAACCTTTAAAGATGCATTTAAATTTCCTTTCTTCCTTGTTTAACTATATAATTGTTTTCACTCACAGTAATATTCTCTTGGAGGCGTATGCTTGACTTATTTAATAAATCTTTCTCCACATTTGAAATCATCCATTAGCAATAAGGAGCTTGACACTCCATTACCCACAATAAATTTCACTGCCATTAAATCACCACATGCCGCATGGAGGAAAGGAGATACCAGGATGGCCTCTCTAAGACAGAGCAGAGTCAGAGCTCAGCATGGAGCATGCTCTGAGCCTGCCTCTCAGTTCCTTAGCCCAGCCCTGTGTTCTCCTGGCAGTCAATGTATCCATCTAGCCTACCGTGGGGGCTGACCCAGAAAGACAAAGTTGGGTGGGTAAATTTGCATCTAATCTAAGGCTCATCTTTCTCATTCCAGTGGGTCTGGGGGTGGGGTCCAGACAGTAGCACCCTGTGCCTAATACTCACCTTTAGGCCATGGCATGGAGGAGGGCAAATCAGAACAGCCATCAGACTCGCCCTTGGTCCTAACACAAAACCTCAGCATCCCAGCTGGCCTTGACACAGAGCCCCAGTCCTCTTGCACATCATGTACATGGTACAGCTGATAAAGAAAAGTCAAATGAGTTCACCACTTTCCTCTACCGTTGCCAGCTGGCTGCATTCTCAGGGGACACTGAAGCTCAGCTTGCAAGCTGATGACGTCTCTGCTTACCACCAACGGGCAGCTCCAGCGTGGAGAGAAAGAAAGAAATCATTGACTGGGAGGACCTCAGAATCAGAGCTGAAAGAGACCTCAGAGGCCATTGATTCCAGTTCTGAAGCTTTGGTATGTCAGCATCACCTTGGGAGCTTGTTAAACGTACTCATGTCCAGCCCCACCACACACCAAGGAAATTCTAACTCAGAAGATCTGGGTGGGCCTGGGTGTCTGAAGCCTCAAGAGCAGCAAATGCGGACACATCCAGATTTTTAAAAAACAGTGATTTGGCTTCCAGTTTCTCAACACCGGTTGTACAATGTAATGAGCTGGGGCCAGGCGTGGTGGCTCATGCCTGTAATCCCAGCACTTTGGGAGGCCAAGGGGGTCAGATCACTTGAGGTCAGGAGTTCGAGACCAGCCTGGCCAACATGGTGAAACCTTGTCTCTACTAAAAATACAAAAATAAGCCGGGCATGGCGGCGCACACTTGTAGTCCCAACTACTCAGGAGGCTGAGGCAGGAGAATCGCTTGAACCCAGGAGGCGGAGCTTGCAGTGAACCGAGATTGCACAACTGCACTCCAGCCTGGGCAACAGAGTCTTGCTCTGTCTCAAAAAACAAACAAACAAACAACCCAAAACCAATGTAACGAGCTGAGGAAGGTTTAAAAATACCAATTCTGGGGCTTCATGCCACCCTGACTAATCAGGATTTCTGGCTATAAGCCCCAGGCATCAGAATTATTTAAAAGCTCTCCAAAAGATAACAATAGGCCATGAGGATTGAAAACGACTATCTGGGCAGTTTTTTTCCCTTACAGAAGGCAACTAAAGCCCAGAGAGGGGTCGGAACTTGCCCCAAGTCACACAGCAAGTGAGAAGGATTGCTGCATAGAACCCAGGTCTCCAGCAGTCTGATGTGAGCTCCTTGTGTGTGCCAAGGTACATGTGGGGAAGGAAAAAGTTGGGCTCAGGTTGGTTACTGGTGCCCAAGGAAGAGTGCCATGCCCTGGAAATAACTATCACTCTTCAGGGAATCAAGCACCTAGGTTGGGTCAATGTTGCTGGTCTGGGACCACACTTCAAGTAGCAAGGGTCCAAATCCCTTTTATTTACCTCCTCCTCCCTTCGGAATCCCAGTGTCCAACCGTCAAGCAACAATTCCCAGTTTTCCACAGTCTCCGCACATAGTGAGTTCATCTGGACCTTAGGGAGGGATGCTAAGTGTTGTGAATGAATGGCATGTTGGGTAGATCCTGCCCAGATTGTAAGTGTTCTGAGGGCAGTTCTGAGCCCCCTTCTCTTGTCTCACTTGGATTGGGCTGAACAGTCAAAATGTGAAGCATGCCCAAGTCCCTGCATGGCCTTGGGCAAGTCACTTCCTTGCAAGAATCCTATCTGTAAAACTGGGATAACTAATACTCACCTCCTAGGGTGTCATTTGGATTAAATGAGACATTGGAAGGAAAGGGTTCAGCACAGGAGGGATGTGTAAAACATAGCTGACTGTCTCAATTTCCTTACAGAGATGCCACAAACAGGCAGAGACACTGAACTTAGGCTGCCTGGGTCCAATCTGGCTGTTTCACTTCTTAGACCTGGGGCAAGTGGTTAACCTTTCTGGCCTTGATTTTCTCTTCTGTATGATAACAGCACATGCCACAAAGGGTGCTGTGAAGTTTAAATTAGAAAGTGCATTTAACGTGCTTAGCACAGTGCCAGGCACACAACACTGTAAGCACACCATAAACATCAGCTAGTATTTTGGCTACTGCTGTTGTTACTATTGGTGCTCCAGATCCCTGGCCTCCTTTGCAATCAGCAAGGCAAATGTTGGGAGTCCTATTCCTGGTAATGGTGGGGACTTGCATGGGACTTTCCACCGTAGGAAACAGACACATCATCATTGCAGTGAGGATTGCAAAGTACAGCCGTAAGCCAGAGGGAGCTGGCTGGATTTTCAGCACCCCTAGCCTGGGACTCCAGTCCCCAGGGCAACTAGACAATGGTGCCCTTGACATGGCAGGAGAGTATCCCCTGTTGGTGCCTTATGGAGTCTTGTTTATGCCTCTATCAGGGTACTTGTAACATCCGAGTCCAATCATTGTCTTGCCCCCCAACCAAGACCCCAGAATCCAGGGCCAGGCCTTTTTCATCTGTGTGTCCCTTTTGAAGCCTGGGAAGCAGTAGGTTCTCTAGAATGTTCACTGGATAAATGAATGAGTGAGCTAATGAATTCATATTGGAAATTTTTATTGAATTTAATAATCCTAAAAATCTTATTACCCTTTTTGGAGTTGAGCAGTGTGGTGGAGCCCCACTAACAAAGAGCAGGATCTACTACTTATCTCAGGACAGCCAGCCCCATCCAGGATGGGGACAGTTTGGGAAGAAAAGGGAGCCCACAGGATAGAGGTTTTCTGCTGGCAAAATTCTCTAATTCCATGTCTGGACCAGGGAAATTTCTCTGATGCTCTTGGAAGTACAGTATGGAAACTGTGGAGGGGGTTCCTGGAAGGAAAGTCAGGAGGAAGCCTAGAAGGGTAGACTCTGTCCTAGACTGATGTCCTGAATCTAGAGCCTCCAGACCACAGAACATTGGTCTTATGAATCGGAGTGAATGCTACCATTTGACTTTGCTTCACCATCACATAAAAGCTTGAATTTCCACTAACACTGCAATTTAATACTTTAACATAGGGACTCTTCTACCCTAGCAGTGGTGCTGAGTTCCAACCCATTTGTTTCCCCAAAATGGGTAACATAAGCTCCTTAGAACCATTTCAGATGCTCCCAGCACCACACAGATGGGGAAAGCAACCAAGAGGAGCTTTGCATTGCCTGGAGTATTGATGGTTGGAATGCAATTGCTTTTGCAGTGATTCAGGAGCACGCTATGTTGCAAATGAACAGAAACCTGTAACTCTTGCATGATTAGGTCACTTAACTTAGTAAAAGATAGTGTTGTCTACCTCCTTGTCTTCTCCTTTAGAAGAACAGAAGGTCACAGGACCTAAAATAGACCCATAAAAGCCAAAGGTAAGTAGATAATCAAAAGAAATGTGGTAAAGTTGGTTTTCTATTGCACTGTGCACTGAGCATGAGGCAAGAGCAAAATTAATGGGCTCAAGCAAAGTTTAAATGGAGGTAGACATCTCTCCAACTTTAAGGGCTGTGGGGATTTGTGAAGGTGAGAGATGTCTTTGAAACTAGTTCCACCTCTGCCCAGGCTCCTTGGAGCAGGGACCACGTCACTGTCAGATTCATGTTACCATCACCTGATACAGTATTGCTCCCCTGGCCCATAATGGGTGTTCGACATGTGTTTGATGAGTCTCCAGGATGGTGTAGAAATTACTCATAATTGAAAGAAGACTGTGTTGAAAAAGAGAGAGAAGCTTTGCTAGAGGTCAACAAACTACAGCCTGTGGGCCAAATCAGCCTGAAACCATTTTTGTGCAGCTCACAAGCTAAGAATGGTTTTGACATTTTCAAATAGTTGGAAAAAATCAAAAAGAGAATATTTTGTGACAGGCAAAAATCATCAGTGTTCATAAGGTTTTATCAGAACACAGCATATTATTGATAGCTGCTTTTGTGTGTTACAATGTGAGAGTTGAATAGTTGATAGAGAGACTATATGGCCCACAAGGCCCCAAAAAATTTACTGCAGGGTCTAATCCTTCACAGCCTTAATCCTCCTGTTCTAAACCTTTAAAATTGGTGAAGAGTTGGGGGAGAGTGAGAAACACATACACACACACACACAGAGAGAGAGAGAGAGAGAGGAAGGGAGAGAGAGAGAGAGTAACTTGATAGCAGCAAAAACTGCTTAACAACCAGAATGCGTTAGTCAGCTTGGGCTGCAACAACAAATTACCATAGACTTGGTGGCTTAAACAACAGACATTTATATTCTCATGATTCTGGAAGCTGTGAAGCCCAAGATCAAGGCAACAGCAAATTCAGCATGTGGTAACGGCTTACTTCTTGGCTTACCGATGGCCATCTTGTCCAGATCTTCCTCAGATGTCAAACGAGAGAGAGAGAGCACAAACACAAACCCACTCTGGTGCCTTTTTATGTAAGGACACCAACCCTATCATGAGGGCTCTACCCTGATGATCTCATCTAAACCTAATTACCTTTCAAAGCCTCCATCTCCAAATACCATCACATTGGAGATTACGGTTTCAACATATGGATTTGGTGGGGGTGGGGGGATACATTCAGTCCACAGCACAGAGTTATTAAAAAATGATATATGTAGCCTTGAAAAGAAGTGTTTTCTCTCACTGGAAGTGTCTGCAGATAGACATGCCCTTCTCAGAGATGCTTTTAGAAGTTTCAAGAATTAGGACAGGGAGCAGGCAGATGATCTTTAAACCCCTTCCAGCCCTGAGGTGTCCAGAGTTTGTGACTCAGACACAATTGAGGCCAGAAGGTGCCAAGGTGACTCTCTGGTCTAGGGGTCTCTTATGCCTTTGGGTTTTCACATCACATTCTCCCTGCTCTGCCTGTCCTATGGGAAGCTTTTCTAATTACAATAAGCTGGAGGATCCACTGAAGATCATTCATCTATCCATCAGGTAGGCATAGCAAGAGATACTGGACTGTAAATTCTGAATGTATTTGTTAAACCTAAGTGATAGCAGTTGCTGACAAGGGGAAAGTTATTTCTTTATTCACCAAGTCTCAAAGCTTTTGATATGAGTCAGTCTTCAAACATAAAGGTGACTTTGCAGTTGCAGATGGTTTTCTGTGGCTTTTTCTCTATGGGACCACTATTTCTCATTTGAAGCCAGAAGAGACTGATGTACTTGCAGTTCTGGCCTTCCATCTCAAAGGGCTCTATAAGCCATCTCAACTTAAAAATTTTCCTTTTGGTATCAACACAGGCTGGATTTGGGGTTAGGCATTGTAGTGGGGATAGGCATGGAAGCTGTTCTTTTGTTTGTTTGTTTTTGGTTTGCGACAGCATCTCACTGTTGCCCAGGCTGGAGTGCAGTGGCATGATCTTGGCTCACTGAAACCTCTGTGTCCTGGGTTCAAGTGATTCTCCTGCCTCAGGCTCCCAAGTAGCTGGGATTATGGGCCTGTGCCACTACACTCAGCTAATTTTTTTGTATTTTTAGTAGAGATGGGGTTTCACCATACTGGCCAGGCTGGTCTTAAACTCCTGACCTCAAATGATCCACCTGCCTTGGAGTCCCAAAATCCTGGAATTATAGGCATGATCCACCACACCTGATGAGGCTGTTCTTTAATCCTATTCTAGCTAATGAATAGTCATTGGTGTGGGCAAATGAGGGAAAGCCACAGAAGAGAGCAAAGAGCAGGCTGAGCAGCTCCCCAGATAGCTCAGAGTAACCCTGGGGAATCAAAGTGGCTGGAGAAGAGGCTGATGTGGTTTAAAGTTTTTCTGTCATTTCAGATGGTGTAAGAGTCAAGTTTTACTGTAATAATGCTGTGTAACAAATAATCCCAAAATCCTAATGGTTCACAATACTAAGCATTCATTTCATACTCATGGGTCAACTGTAGTTTGGCTGTTCTCAGCTAGGTTTAGCAGAGCTCCACAAACTAGACTAGACCCATGCTTTGGGATGTTTCAGATCTCTTCTCTGTGTCTTCCCTCAGGATGGCACATGTTCTCATAATGCAGAGCAGAAGCTACAAGGGAGAGGGAAGAAACTCACTTAAGGTCTCAGCTTGGAATTTGCACTATGTCACTTTTGCCCACATCCCATTGGCCAAAGCAAACCATATGACCAAGCCCAAAATCAATGATGCAGGGAGGTATACTAGAGCTATGGATAATCCATGGCTAGGACACAGAGGAAAGAAAGAATTATGGAGAAATAATACATCTAACACAGGGGGTGACCTCATGTCCCTTTACTTCACAAACTTTACTGAAATGCTACAAGAAAATCAAGATCCTTTTCCAGACTCATTTAATAGAGCTTAGGGATTATAAAGAAATTTTGGTCTGAGATGGAAAGCATGAGGGTACAGACCATTATTCTGAATACCACTGGTGTCATGGATCCCAGGAGATACAGAAGTTTATGGGAGTTGGGGCTGAATCCTCTAGAACTTAAAGAAAAAACACCAAGCCTACATGAATGCAGTTTCTCCTATCTCCACATCCTTTAAAGACTCTATTTAACCAGTTAGTCTGCTTGCAGTTCACCAAGATTGTATCTTGTAAGTGTTTTCACCATCAGTTAACATGTGATAGATTATTTCTGAATACCCAGGATAATGATAAAATAAACAAAAAAGTATGGTCCTTTTTATGCGCTTGCTTCTTAACAGTTTACAAAATGTTTTTACCTACGTGATCTCCTTAACACTAACAACCATCCTTCCAGATAAACAAAAGGAACACAACAGAAGGAAGATAACTCCATTTTAAGGAGGTTTTAAAAAGATAAGTGATGTGCCCAAGTTCACAGGCAGGTATTAAAGGTCTGGGACTGGAGATGAGATTTCCTAACCCCTGGCCCTCTCTCCCTGCTCCTCTCCAGCCACACCCACCTCTGTGATTTTCCTTGGGTGCCACAATCGTGCTTCCCTCTCAAGGTATTTGCACCTTAAGCTCCCTCTGTCTAGAATGCCGTTCCTCCAAATAGACCAGGGTTTACTTTCTCACTGTGTTCTGTTCTCTGCTCGATTGTGCCAACTTCAGAGGTGTCTGAGCACCCTGTATACAATTATACATCTCATTACCCTCTATGCTTTTACTGTCCTTTGCTTTTCTGCATAAGGTTCATCACTCTGTGATGATACATTCTACACGGAGATGTCTGTTTGTGTATTATCTGTCTCTCTTCCGAAATGGGAGCTTCACAAGGGCAGGAAGCTTGTCTATTCACTGCAGTATCTAGCAGCACCCTGAAATAGGAGTGGTATATGGCAAATGCTCAGTAAATATTTTTTGAGTGAATGAATCAATGAATGGAATAAATGAGTAAATTAGCTTTAGTACTTTCTCTCTCCAGACATAACCTTCTCTGACGCCTCAACTGTGGTAGGTGCCAAACTTTGCCAGAACTGTCTATGAGCTTCACTCAACCTTTAAGAAGAACTGAGCCCCAAGACACTATCAACGATGTTCCAACCCC
Organism: Pongo abelii; assembly: GCF_028885655.2. NCBI lineage: Eukaryota > Metazoa > Chordata > Mammalia > Primates > Hominidae > Pongo > Pongo abelii. The sequence continues at coordinate 55,211,282 of NC_072003.2, forward strand.
ACTTCAGGCCCTTCCAGTGGCTGTTCTGGCAACACTGTATGATCAGCAGCCTGGATCAGAGGTTTGAGGAGCCAAACCAGAGTTCAGGAGGACCAGCATCTTGCGTCCCTGGAGCAGAGGTCTTGAGACAAAGTCCTGGCAACTGGCATCTGCACCAGAAGCATGTGATAGGCTGGATTGATGCTCTAGGATCTCTTCATAAGCATGGCTTCCTTAAACCAGTTTGCTACTTGGCTTTAGTCCCCAAAAGGCTCCTGCTAAGAGACCCCACGAACCCTGAGGATTTCCTTAAGCACAGGAAGTACATAATCTTGCTTTGTCCCAGGCCCGTCCTGTTGAAAGCAAATGAAGACCCACCTTGACCACCCCATGCAGTGGGAAGAAGACACCCTCTCCCCTGCCAGTGTCAGCCTTGGTCCATTAAGGGTTATTATGCCACTACTCATCAACAGAAACCCAATCCCCACCATAGGACTTTAAAGTAGAAAAGAAACACGTGTTAAATAGTCTCTATCACTATGCAAACATCAAGATACATAACTCACATTACAAGCACAGTACATCTCACATATATGGAACCACCAGGCATGTGACCTTGGCCGGACATCAAAAGCTTTCACTTCTCAAGAGCTTCAGTATCCTTCAATATCCACAAAATGGGAATCTGTCTCAACACATTGCTAGAAAGATGCCGAGAGATGGTGTTTGATTCTCTAATGTATCTCTAGTGATTTATTTAACGGGTTAATTTAACCCTTTCTATTTCAGTTTCCTCTGTCATAAAAATGGGAAAGCTAAATAAATACTAAAGTTCCTGCCAGCTCTAAATGTCTATAAAATGTCATCAGATTGTTCAATGAATTTGGTAAGCTTGCCAAAGATTTTATTTCTGATACAATAAAATACATAGTACATTGTAAACATTTTAATTAGTAGAACAGATTGTATAATTTACATGATGTACATTGCATTCTGTCAAATACATGTGTGATAATACACCTCAAAATTATGACAATGTGTGACCCACATAATAAAAACAACTATTCCTTCCAGTTCACACGCCCAACGCTTAATTTGATTTGGAGATAAATAAAGCATGGAAATTACCAATTGTCTCATGGTTATAGTGTTTTAAAATACCGATTGCCTTGTAAAATGGATCTGGGGACAATTTACAGCAACCCAGGCTCATCGGAGGGCAGGAAGATGCCATTTCAACAGTCTTATCCTTTCCTGATACCTGAATCGGTCTAGATATGAGAGCAGGATGTGTCCAGCTTCCAAGGGAATGGTGTAGGATTTAGTACCACAATCTCCACCGACTTAGACCAAGAACAGCCTTGAATTTCATGGGTGGCCCATCACAGGGCCAACAGAGGAAGAGCTTTCCAGCATCAAATTTCCATCAAAACGTGAGCTTTGCAAGGGCAGGGACTGAGTCTATTTGCTTACCACATAATGCTTGGCACACAACAGGTAGTCAACACTTATTTTTGGAAGAGAAGGAGCAACAAGACATTACAAAGATCCCAGAGGAGCCCAAGCCATAGGCAAGATGACCTCTTGGTGGGGATATCGCCAAGAGAAGCCTGGCATTCCTGGGGACCGGGGATCTAGGTCTTTATGAATCCTGAGTTTCTACCAAGACCTGCAAAGATGAACACAAACTGGGGAGCCGAGGAGAGAAAAGACCGTCTCTCTTTCTCATTTAGGTCCAAAGAGTGATGAATGGATATAGTATTGGCTGAGTTGTACTCAGCTGGGTGATTTCTTTTCTGGAACAGGGACTTTCGGAAGCAAATTTACATCTGAAGCTGGGCTGCTGGTGAAATGAATAATAGAGTTCAGCCCAGGCTGGGAAAAGCATGGGCTAAACTATAAGCATGGTCTCAAGAAGAATCAAAGTTTGGCCTCTATATTAGCTTCCTAAGGCTGCCATAACAAAGCACCACACCCTGGGTGGCTTAAAACAACAGAACTGTATTCCCTCACAGTTCTGGAAGCCAGAAGTCTGAAATCAAAGTGACAGCTGGGCCTTGTTCCCTCTGAAAGGTCTAGGTAAGAATCCTTCCTTGCCTCTTTCAAGCTTCTGGTGGTTTTCATGGCTCCTTGGCTTGCAGCTGCGTCACTCTGATCTCTGCCTCTGTCTTCATAAGGCCTTCCTCCCTGTGTGTCTGTGTTACTCTGTCCAAATTTCCCTCTCTTATACGGACAGCAGCCTTGGATTAAGATCTACCTTAACCCAGTATGACCTCATCTTAACTAAACTAGTTATATGTGCAAAGATCCTATTTTCAAATAAAGCCATATGCTAAGGATTCAGTGAACATGAAGCTTTGGGAGACAATATTCAACTCAGCACAGCCTCCAAGGGTTATAATGGGACACTCTCCCTGTGGGAGCTTGGCTGGATCTCAGAGCCTAGGCACTCCAACGGCAATGTTTGCCCTTCTGGGGCTCTCAAACCCCTTCTGCCACTAATGTGCTGGCCTCAGGGGAGGGTGGCAGTGTGTCTCCTTTAAACACACACAAACACACACACACACACACACACACACACACATACACACAGAGTTAGATAGTAGACAATCTGATGGTTCTTTTAAGTTCAGAGGGAAAGCCCTGCCATCTCCACAGGGCAGAGACCCTACAAGATCCTCATCTCCTAAAGTGACCACAAGGGTGTGGATATGGCTGAAGTCATATGAATCCAAGACAGGGAGACCACTGAAGCCAGCATCCCTGCTCCTGACCTCCCTGGATGCTCTAGCAGTCTCTGCAAGAGAGTCCTGGCCCCAGCTCCTCCCCACAGGGCTGTGGCTTGGTTCTTGTCTCCACAGACAAACCAGTAAGCCTCAGAAGGGATGCACGAGATGTGTGTGTGTGTGTATGTGTGTGTGTGTACTCAGTGCTCTCCTGGAACTGCTTAGCCCTGAGATAGCAAGGGGTTAAGGGAAAAGAGTGAATAGAATCAGAACACAAGAGGACCTCTCCCTCCTTTCAGTAACCAGTGGAGTGCTGCTCTGCCAGTTCCATGTGATTAACCTGAATTGCCTCTTCACTGAGGGATGAACAGACCTTTAAAAGCCAGCTAATGTGGCGGGTGCCTGTAGTTCCAGCTACTCGGGAGGCTGAGGCAGGAGAATCTCTTGAACCCGGGAGGCAGAGATTGCAGTGAGCCAAGATCGTGCCACTGCACTCCAGCCTGGTGACACAGAGAGACTCCGTCTCAAAAAATAATAATAATAAATAAATTAAAAAGCCAGCTAATGTAAGATAATTGTTCCAACAAAATACAGCCTATGAAAGAGATTGGAAAAGAAAGTGGGGTTAACGGTTAATAATTATGCTGCTGAAAATCTAGGCAGCAGCTCCCAACCCCAAACATTTAGCACTGAGGAAAACTCCCAAGCGCCCACTGCTGCCTGATCCCCATGCATCTCCCAGCAAGCCTGGAGGATGAAACTTCGGGAATCACCCTCCCCACTTTATAGATGGGGATATGGATCCTTGGAGATCATAATATGGATAGCAGGAAGTGGCTCCTTCAAGGACATCCAAAGAACCCCTTTCATTTACAGAAAATGAGGTACAGAGAAGGTGATGCATTGGAACAAGGTCATACAGCTGCTAAGATGCCGAGTCAGAATTGAACCCAAGTTTGCCTGGCTCGAAATCCAGGGCTCTTTCCACAATACCCCATGATGATGTGGTTTTGTGGCTTGCTCAGTTTCCCATGGCTAGTGGGTAACATCACGGGGTCTTAACTGAAATGAGGGTCTTCCCCCTTCTTGTCCAGCCTCCTATCTCACTTCATACTTCTAAGACTCAAAGAGAGGATCACCTGATCACCAGCTCAGCCTTCCCCTTCTTGTTTCACTCTCACTGATGGCCACTCCAGGACCCTCCCCAAGGAGACCTGGCAGGTCCATGTGGGAAGAATGGGAGACCCCATGACTAAGCATTTATTGGAAGGACAAGTCTTTGCCTTTACTACATCACCAGGCTGTGTTCTCAAACTGGGCCAGACATTTGTTATTTTGCATCAGCTGTAAATGCTGAATAGCAGAGAAAAAGTGGGACACTTTGGAACTGGCTTTCCTCAGTGCCAACAAAGTGCCATTATTTTAACTTCATTTGTGCGGTACAAATGAGAAGGAGATAAATGTCGTGTTCCAGCCAGAGTCTATTAGTGGGTATCAACTGTAACATGGAAAGATTGTACAATCTGGCCATGTTAGAGAAGCGGAAGGAAAACTGCACCCAAGATCTTAGCTCTTACATTCCTTCTACCTCGGATTTCTGAAATGTGAAGCAAGATAAAAATGCAGACAGTGAATTACATACCTACAGCCAGTTGCCTATACTTTTTCCTCAAATTAAATACTAATTCTAGCTGGGTGACCTTGGATATGTCCCAGGTAACCTCTTGAGGTTGCTCAAGGTTACCCAGTTAGAATTAGTATTTAATTTGAAGAAAAAGTATAGACAACTGGCTGGAGGTATGTAATTAACTGTGAGCATTTAATTTTAAATTTTCTCATCTGTAAATTTAAGACAATATCTGACCTGCCTGCTACACTATTTTTGTATGAGAATTAAAGAAGCAAATGCAAGGAAAATTGCAACTATTCCATAAATGTTATTAATTATGCACTACATATAATATACACACAAAATAATTATGCAGCTAAGCAATTTGGAAGCATATTATAAGTGTGTAATTCAAAATATATTATATTGATGTTTTACATTCCTGACGTTACTTGTTTGTATAATAATCCTGTGAGATCCAATAGAAGAGAGGAAGGAATGTTTAAACCTCTATTCTTTTTGCTTCGTTTTAATACATTTTCATTCAAATATAGAGCATGTCATATAGAGAAGTACTTGATGAATTTTTCCAAAGTGAATACATTCCTATCACCAGCAGCCAGAGTCATAATTAGGATATTATCAGCTCCTCAGAAGCTCCACACCCAACTGTTAAATTAAACTAAATTTGACCTGAGGATATCTCCATACTTCAGTCTTTATATAATGAACTGCAACCTATCTTAGCAGGTAAGCTCACTGAAAGCCTGACTCAGGAGTATACTTTTGTAACAAAGAGCTGAATCTCAGCCAATCACAGCAGCCAAGCTTCAGTCAATCACAGGCGCCCCATTGATCAGGCTACCTTCAAATAAGGCAAATGCTGAGCTGTAACCAATGGAACTGCCTCTGTACCTCACTTTCCTATTCTGTCCATAAATGCTGCCTGACCCCATTGCAGGCTGGAAATCTCTGAATCTGTTCTGGTTTTGAGGGCTGTCTGATCATTATTTTGTGTGCAAATTGTTCTTTGCTCAACTAAACTCTGTTAAGTTTTAACCCACTCCCTTCAGGCTGGACTGTTTCCCCACCAGAGGAAGCCCCCAAAGTCTTCACTCCCAGGACAATAATCTATTAATCTCCACCCCCTCACAACCAAATAATAATAATAATAATAATAATATTTCTTCATTAGGGATTTCAAACCAAGTCTGAAAGATCTCCATGTACAGACCTGTTTAATTGACACTTTTAGTTTGTCTAAAGTTTTTCTTTTAACAAATTGATGTTAGAGTGGTGTCCAGAGTAGAACTCCAATGACCCCCCAGGAGCCCTGAGTGAAGGCAAAGGTACCCACCTGGTCCCATTGTGCCCTTTGACTTCTCACAGCAACTAGGATCATGAGTAAGTTCTCTCCCAGATTCCAAGCTCCATGAACTTGTATTTTGAGCTCTCCAAGTTTGAGTGTTTTTGATCTAGACTGGGTTAGGAAGTCACAAAAGAAACAGGACTGGGTTCTCAAGAAGGCCTCAAGTATCTGACTAGGTCAGACAGAAACCAGAGTGGGTTCAGTAGGTAAAGTTCCCAGAAGACGGGGAATCATGAGTTCATCTGTATCCAAGGAATCTAGAACGCCTCCATCTGGAACTCCAGCCAATTTCATGTGTAAAAACTACAGGCCTGGAACCTGTGCTTTTCTAGAGAAATGGATGAACCTTACCAAAGGTATAATAGAGTTACAGTGGTCGCAGTAGGAAGTTTTAACCTAGGTAAAATTGTTCACTTTTGAGATGCATTAGAAAAGAAGGAATCAAAAATGCCTCAAAAGCAAAGAGATGTATTTTTTATTGGTACACAGAGACTTCCAAAAAACTAAATGAATCAAAAATTGCATCTCTAAAAGACTCCTTACAAAAGGCAAACAGGTGCCCATCTTCACAGCTACAACAATTACAGGGACCACACACACACACACACACACACACACACACACACAAGGCAAAGGTACATATATATATATATATATATATATATATATATATTATTTTTTTTGAGACAGTCTCACTCTGTCACCCAGGCTGGAGTGCAGTGGTACAGTCTCATCTCACTGCAACCTCCACCTCCCGGGTTCAAGCAATTTTCCCACTTCAGCCTCCTGAGTAGCAGGGATTACAGGCACCCGCCACCACACCTGGCTAGTTTTTGTATTTTTAGTAGAGACAGGGTTTCGCCATGTTGGCCAGGCTGGTCTCGAACTCCTGACCTCAAGTGATCTGCCCGCCTCAGCCTCCCAATGTACTGGGATTATAGGTGTGAGCCACTGCACTAGGCCCTTTTTTGTATATGTTTTAAATCAAAAACAAGGGGTCCCAAACTGGAGAGTTCTGTGTCCCCAGATGTCTGCCTTTATTATAAACAGCCAGCCCCCTGGAAAATATATTGTCCATTTTTACACCAGCAATCTGATGGACCCACTCCCTTTGGGGTGCACTGCTTCCCCACCAGAGGAAGCCCCCAAAGTCTTTGCTCCCAGGACAATAATCTACTAATCTCCCAGAATAAAAAATAATATATTTTCATTAGGGATTTCAAATGAAGTCTGAAAGGTCTCCATGTCCAAACCTGTCTAATTGACACTTTGACCCTTTTTTGGAAAATGTTTGTAAGAATTAGTCCTCTTCATTTTTCTATTTGATACCACTTCTCCCATGGGAACCTCTCAGTCAGCTAATGCCCCTCCTCTAACCCACTGCTGACAAAGTGTTCTAAAACAACTGTTCCCTTTTTTTTCTTGTCATGATCTTTGGTATGCCTCAGAACTCTTTCCTGGGGGGGAAAAAAGACAATCAACTGGTCTATCATTCAGTCTTAAAAACAGGTAGAAAAGAATGGAAGCAGTCTCTGACTATAAGGCAAGATTAGAAGTATCCATGCTGAGTCCAGGCATGCAAAATGCTTGGTCTAGTCTTCAGTGGGAACCACTCACTTAGTATTTTAGTTAAAAGACACAGGCTGAGCTGGGAAACCGCCGATTTAGTCAAATTAGTCTACAAAATATGCCTTTCTGGCATAAGGACTATTTTCAGCTGGTTATTTTGAGACCCTTTTGTAAGAAAGTTTTACATCTATACAGAAAATTGTCATTTGAAAGAGTGTCTCCCTCCCTGCACTGGGAAGAGAGGGAGGACTAAGTCACTAGAAACCCTTACAATGGAGAAGGCATTGGCTTAGATTTACATAAGGAGACTTACCTTTGTTTAAGATGCTTTTTCTGGCCATCTTGTCTTAACTGGGCCTTAACCTATGGGCTTCTTTCTTGGTTTAGGCAAGTAACAGTATTTAGGCCTGAAACCTAAATGCTATGCTTTTGAGATGTAAAATTCCTACCTTGTTTTACCTAAAAGCCATCCATTAGGAAATACAAATTTATAGATGATTATTACAAACAAGGTGAGTAAAATGGACAGTTGTGGAGTTAAAAGAAAGGTTTTAGTACAACACTATTGAAGGTTGGTTTGACCAAAGGGAGTCCCTGCTGGTTCCCTAACATAAGGTCCCAAATCAGCCTGATCCATTTATCCAAGTTTGGAGAAAGTTAAAAAGCCAAAAAGTAGAGATGACAATGAACAACGTTGCTAACAATGGCTTAGAGAAGTAACCAGGCAGATCAGTTTAGAAAAGGGCACAGGTTCTTTGCCTCAATCTCCTCACTGGAATGGGTAAAATGGTCAGGAGATTGTCAGTCAAGAAAAATGTTGCTACAGGTCTCAATCATTTTAGGAGCTTTATTTGCCAAAGTTAAGGACATGCACCCAGGAGACAGGTCAATGCCTTTCTCTGAAGATGACTTTGAGGGCTCCAAATTTAAAGGGGAAAGGGCAAGATATTAAGATGTACACAATTTTCATGTAAGAGGCAGGTGGGAAAAATAATTGTTCATGCCTTTGTCTGGCTCAATGAATCTGCATTTTTTTACATAAGATGACATAGACAAAGGGGGCAGATGAAAAATGCAGGGAATCTGCATTTTTACATAAGCGAACATAGACAAAATGGGGCAGGGAAACAATCAGATATGCATTTGTGCCAGGTGGGCGAGGGGAGCGGGGGGCGGTGACTGCACCTGTAAAGATAAGCTATCAATTTACATTGCCATGGTGAATTTTAACAGAAACACCTTAGGGTAAAGATCTTGGAGCTTGCTAGGAAATTCTTTATGGGCAAAATATGGGGAAGGCATGTAGCTTTTCATTTTGTAGCCAACTTATTTAGGAACCAAAAGGAGGAGGCAGGTTTGCATGACCCAGTTCCCAGCTTAACTTTTCCCTTTGGCTTAATAAGTTTGGGGTCACAAGATTTATTTTGCTTTCACAAGTTAAAGAAGAGAGACATCCTCACAATAAGTGACTTTTGGGAAGGATGAAAGGGGTCTTGGAGGAAGAGATGATGGTTTGTGGCAAGGTCTGTCTGGATGGGATGAAGTCTCCTCTCCTCTGATAAAAGTTAACCTTCCCTGGTTGCTGAGACTCCCTGTGGGGAGGACTGATAACAACTAAGTTCCTCTAGGAGAATCTGTCCTTAGGCAGATAAAATGAATTCAGAAAGCCTCACCCTGCTTACCTATTGGTGATTAATACAGCAAAGCAACTTATTTTGGGGTTGTCTGAGCCCATTTTATGTTACTGTAACAGAATATCTGAGACTGGGTAATTTATAAAGAAAAGAGGTTTACTTACCTCACAGTTCTGCAGGATGGAAGTACAAGAAGCATGGCACCAGCATTCGTTCAGCTTCTGATGAGGGCCATGTGCTTGGTCAAAACACGGCAGAAAAAGTCAAAGGGAAAGCTGACACGTGTGAAAAGGTAAAACCCAAGGGGTGTCCTTGCTTTATAACAACCTGCTCTCAAGAAACTAGTCTGTTCCTATGACAGCAAGAACTCACTGACCCCTACAGGAACGCATTAATTTATTCATGAGGGATCTGCCCCCATGACCCAAACACCTTCCACCAGGCCCCATCTCCCAACACTGCCACATTGGGGATCCAATTTCAATATAATTTTGCCAGGGATAAACCATAGCATTCCACCCCTGGTCCCCCAAAACTTACGTCATTCTCACATACCAGATAGAATCACTTCACTCCAATAGTCCCAAAAGTCTTAATTCATTTCAGCATCAACTCGAAAGTCCAAAGTCTCATCTGAGACTCAAGGCAAGTTCCAACTTGAACCTATACAATCAAAAATAAGTTATTTACTTCCAACATACAATGGTGGAATGACATTGGGTACACATTTCCATTGCAAAAGGGAGAAATTGGCCAAAAGAAGAAAGGAGTAACAGGCCCCATGCAATTTTGAAATGTAGCAGGGCAGACATTAAATCTTGAAGCTCCAGAATAATCTTTTTTCACTCCACGTCTCCTTCAACTCCATCCTGGGTACATTGGTGCAAGAGGTGAGCTCCCAAGGCCTAAGACAGCTGACCCTCATGGCTTTGCTGAGTGCAGACCACATACTTACTCACTCTCACAGGTTGGAGTCAAATGCCTGCAGCTTTTCCAGGCCAAAGTTGCATGTTGCCAGTGGCTCTATAATTCTGGAGTCCCAGTGGTGGCCCCACCCCTGCAGTACCATTAGGCATTGCCCAGGTCGGGGCTTTCTGGGATGGCTGTGTCCCTACAGCAGGTTTCTGCCTGGTCTCCCAGGCTTTCCAATACATCCTCCAAAATCTAGGTGGAAGCAGCTAAGCCTCCACAGCTCTTGCATTCTGGGCACTTGCAGACTTAACAACACATAGAAGCCCTCAGGCTAATCCCTTGTATCCTCCAGAGCAGTGACACAAGCTGCATATGGGGCTGCTTGAGCCACAGCTGGAATAACTGCTGAACACTGTGCTGGAATTTGGGGAGCAGAATCCTGAGGCACTGCAGGACAGTAGTGCCCCAAACCTGTGCCCCCAAATCATTCTGCCCTCTCAGGCCTCTGGGATTGTGATGGAAGAGGCAGCCCGAAAGACTTCTGAAATGCCATTAGGATGTCTTTTCCATTGTCTTGACAATTAGGAACTGGCTTCCTTCTATCACTACTAATCTGTTTAGCAACCAGTTACTTAGCCACACCCTTGGATTCCACTCCTGAAAATATTCTTTCATTCTCTACCACATGGCCAGGCAACAAATTTTCCAAATTTTTATACTCTGCTTCCTATTTAATTATAAGCTCCTCCATTAGGTCATTCTTTTGTTGCCATAACTGAACATAAGCTGTTAAAAGTAATCACATCTCTTCTTTAGCACTTTGCTGCGTAGAAATTTCTTCCACCAAATATGCTATTCCATTGCTTTTAAGTTTGGCCTTCCACAAAACCCCAGGACATGAACACAATGAAGTCAAGTTCTTTGCCATAGTGTAACAAGAATGGCTTTTTCTCCAGTTCCCAATGCCTTGTTACTCATTTTCATCTGTGGCCTTCTCAAAATGGCCTTTACTATCTACATTCCTATCAGCATTTTCATCGCAACCAGTTAACCAATCTCTAAAGAATTTCAAACTTTCCCTCCTCTTTTTGTCTTCTTCTGTGCCCTCACCAGAATTGTCCTTAATGCTCTATTCACTGCAATAGAGTGTGTTTCTATCTTGCTCCTCCAAACACTTCCAACCTGTGCCCACTACCCAGCTCCAAAGCTGCTTGTGCATTTTCAGGTGTCTGTACAATAACACTCCACTCCTTGCTATCAATTTGCTATCTTAGTCCAGTTTTTATTGGTGTAACAAAATATCTGAGACTGGATAATTTATAAAGAAAAAAGGATTTATTTAGCTCATAGTTCTGCAAGATGAAAGTACAAAAACATGGTTCCAGCATCTTCTTGGCTTCGGGTGAGGGCCATGTGCTGGGTCAAAACATGGCAGAAGGAGTCAAAGAGGAGGTGGACACACGCAAAGAGGCAAAACCCAGGGGGCGTCCTCACTTTATAGCAACCTGCTCTCATGGAAACCAATCCATTTCTGCATTAGTGAAAACTCACCCCTGAGGGAGGGCATTAATCTATGCATGAGAGATTTGCTCCCATGGCCCAAACAGTCCCGTGTCTCCACCTCCCATCACTGCTACATTGGGGATCAATGTTTTTTAAGAGACAGGGTCTCACTTTTTTGCCCAGGCTGTTCTTGAACTCCCAGCTTCAAGCAATCCTCCTGTCTTGGTCTCCCAAAGTGCTGGGATTATGGGCATGAACTCCTACACCCCTCCTGGGGATAAAATTTTAACATGAGCTTTGATGGGGATAAACCACATTCAAACCAGTGTAGACGGCATTTCCTGAACTCCTTCAATGGCTATCTTTGCCTAATGGGAAATTCAAACATAACTGTTATAAGTGAATAAACCAGGTGAATGTAGATGAGATAAAAGTCTATAAATAAATTTGTCATAGTTTCAAAAATCCTTCTCAGTAATTTGAAATTTTAAAGTTATGTTATGTTAAATTAAATAGCTGATATTTATGAAATATCTGAGTCATTTCTAAGTTAAAATACTGAAACATTAATTTCTAAACATAAGTTTAAAGTACATATACTTCAGCTTCTTGTTTTTATGTGATATAGAGAAGCTAAATATATTTGGATCTGTTAGTGAACATAAGAAAATTGCTCTCTGAGGAAGCACATGTTTCTAGAAATTATGAACTATACATTCATAAAATGTCAGTACATGACAGTTAAAAATTGCTTGTTGGGTTTTCATTAGAATTAAGGTTACAAAGAGCTAAAATTCTAATCAATATATGGTCATTAAAAATGGAAATAACAAGGGAAACAACACCATCATGTAAGGAAAGTAAAATATGCCTTTGGTAAGGAAAATAGACAAGTATAAGGAAGTTTTGTTTTATTAAGAAAAAAATGATAGACTGGATAAAGAAAATGGCACATATATACCATAGAATACTATGCAGCCATAAAAACTGATGAGTTCATGTCCATTGAAGGGACGTGGATGAAGCTGGAAACCATCATTCTCAGCAAGCTAACACAAGAATAGAAAACCAAACACTGCATGTTCTCACTCATAAGTGGGAGTTGAACAATGAGAACACATGGACACAGGGAAGGGAACATCACACACCAGGGGGTGGGGGGCTAGGGGAGGGATAGCATTAGGAGAAATACCTAATGTAGATGGCGGGTTGTTGGGTGCAGCAAACCACCATGGCACGTGTATACCTATGTAACAAACCTGCAAGTTCTGCACATGTACCCCAGAACTTAAAGTATAATAATAAAATAAATAAATAAATAAATAAATGGTTGGAAAATTTAAAAAAAGAAAAAAGAGAGTAGTTTTGTTCTAAAGTAGAATGACTGGTTGTTCCAAAATGAGAAGAGAAGTGTAGGACAAAAACTGAATGGACAAGAAAATTGTAGAAAGTTTGTGAAAGATGAATCTTGTGAAAGAAATTTTATGTGTAATCAAACTAGCTAATATGAGAAAGAAATTATTTGTAAGCTTCTCTAAAAGTTGAGCAATAATATACTGGGGCAAAACTAGAATTTAGTCCTTTCTGTTAAAACAACAAGGTTTTCTTAGAGTATTGGCCTCTGTTTTTAATAGGAAATTATGAACGGTTTTTCTTTACTTTTTAGGGTAACTGGCCTAGAAAATAAAGATTCTATGTTTTAATAAGATAATTTTCTGTGCTCCATGTTGTCTTTCTTAGGGTTTTGATCAGTTGTTGTTAACATAATGGCACTATCATTGTCCCTGTCATCTGCAGTCTTCTGGGAAGGCTGAAAGAACACATGGGAACTTAAAAACTGAAATTGGCAAAGTTAACTAAATTGATTAGATTGCCTTGGCTAAAGTTATTACCATTGGCCTTAATGGCAACCAGATCCAGCCCCAGTGGAAAAACATAAGTTGATCCCTTATGAAATAGTCACCTAAAGGCCTGTTTCTAATAATAAAACCTCATGTATCTCCTGCTCTCCTGAACTGACATGATTACATGCTGCAAGGCTTTAATGCATTATGCCAAAGTATATTTTCAACAGGTAAAGGAAGCTTTTCATTGGATATTTTGGAATCATCAGAGAATGACTGCCCTTGAACTCTGTTGGAAGGGACCATGCCAAATTCTTCTCTGCAGCCACTTCAGGGTCTCAAGTCTTAGATCCACATCTTTCAACTCAAAAGGGTCCCTCCAGACCCTGGGAACTACATACTTTTGAAAAACATTACAGTAAAGCTGGCCAGAGAAGGTTTTTCCCCAGAGGCAGACAGCATCTTTGATATGGACAGCTTTCCCAAGATCATGGATCAAGACTTCTCTGTCATAAAACTCTTATCTTTTTCCTTTTCCCCCTATTTCCTGATGTCCAAATCTCTTCTCTCTTTTTTTTTTTTACAAAAAAAAATCCATGGAACATAATTTGTAGATAGATTTATGGTGTTTGTTAAGGCTTATGTTCTAGCAAAAAACAAAAACAAAAAACAGAGTGACAGTTGGGTTTATGAAGATAAGCTAGTTATCACTGAGGAAAGATTCCAGTGGGATTCCTGGGAACTCACTCTCGGTGGTAGTGGGGTACCAGTAATATGAAATTTGAAGCTAATCCACACATTGAAAAAACAACCTTGGACTTTGTGGCCAACCAGACCTCTTAAGGGTTCAAATGGGTAGAAGTCACTCTCCAAAAGGTGGATAATGACATCTAGGTTCAACAAAATTACTTAATGAGACATCATGATTTCTGTCCCCTTTTTCCTCAAGCTGGGAGCTTGTGTATGGTACTGAACAAAATTGAATGTTGTACCTGCCTCTCACCTGATTTTGCTACCACAGAAAGCTGAACTATAAAGGTGACTGATACTGCTGTTTCTTTAGACACTGCTACCAAATGCATTAAGGGAATTTGTCAAGGGAAAGGAACACATGATGTATTTATAGGAGCAACTAACAGTTGGTTGGCAGACATCCTAAGTGGGGATGGCAAACTTGACTTTTCCAAGGTTTTCAAATCTTGATGTTCTTCTAGTAAGTCTCCAGTTTACTATGATTTGTATTAAAGGCTAGGAACAAAAGTGGATACCTCATAAATCAGACCATTCTACAGAGAAATATGGCCCCGAATTGCCATCATACAATTTGACTATAGCCAAGCGAACTCAAATAATATTGAACTAACTATATTGGCCTGAACTTTGACTTGTGTGATTTAGATCAGTTCAGTTTGTAAGGACTCCTGTTAAGGTATACACTTCGGTCCTTTGGTATTTCCCTCCTGATAGTCATTATAATAGTCCCCCTGGTGTTCTCTATCCTGTAAAGTCTTAAGTGTTTGGATACAGCCATCCATCAAGCACTGAGTGATTTTACTTCAACTAAACCAGCAAGAACATAAATAATTATTTAACGATGTGATGTCTGACTTGTGAATTCTTACATAGAAACCAAAAGAATCCTTTTATAGTGGTTACAGAGTGACATCAATGCCCAAAGTTTTGGACAATCTCTCAGCATTGAGAATCTGACCAAAGGGGAGAATTGTTAAATGAAACTAAGTGGCCTGAGGATGCTTCTGTACTTGAGTCCTTATGCAACTTACATTAGTTACATAAATTAAAGTAGGCTACCTTATGTAACTGAACTGCAACCTACTTTAGTAGGTAAACTAACTAAACATTCTGCATAGCAGTAGCTCATTTATTCTTATCAGGATCCCATTGTATGAAAATACCTTTATTTATTTATTCTACTGTTAATGGACATGTGGGTTGTTCTCAGTTTGGAGACTAATACAAATAAGCTGCTTATAGCACCCCTGTATATGTTCTTAAGGACATATATGTAGACTTTTTTGAATACATAACTGAAAAAGGAATGCCAAGTCATACCTAGAGTGGTGAATGTTCAGCTTTATCAGATATGGGCAAATTATTTTCCAAAGTGATTCTTTTAATTTATGCTTAAACCAGAAGTGTATGAAAATTGCTATTGGTCTATGTCCTCACCAGCACTTGACTTTGTAAGTCTTTTTAAAATATTCAACCATGTTGATGGGTGACAATAGTATCTCATTATTATTATTACTTTTTTCTTTTTGAGACGAGTCTCGGTCTGTCACCCAGGTTGAAGTGCAGTGGTGTGATCTTGGCTCATTGCAACCTCCACCTCCCGGGTTCAAGAAATTCTCCTGCCTCAGCCTCCTGAGTAGCTGAGATTACAGACGTGCACCACCATGCCCAGCTAATTTTTTGTATTTTTAGTAGAGCAGGGCTTTCACCATGCTGGCCAGGCTGGTTTTGAACTCCTGACCTCGTGATCCACGCACCTCGGCCTCCCAAAGTGCTGGGATTACAGGCGTGAGTCACCAAGCCGGTTCTCATTATATTTTAATTGCCCTTTCTTGATAACTGATGAAGCTGAGCACCTTGTCATGTGATTTTTTGTTTGTTTGTTTTGTTTTGTTTGACAGAGTCTCACTCTGTCGCCCAAGGTGGAGTGCAGTGGCACGATCTTGGCTCACTGCAACCTCCACTTCCTGGGTTCAAGCGATTCTCCTGCCTCAGCCTCCCGAGCAGCTGGGACTACAGGCACGCACCACTGCGCCCAGCTAATTTTTGTGTTTTTAGAGATGGGGTTTCACCATGTTGGCCAGGCTGGTCTCAAACTGCTGACCTCGTGATCCTCCCGCCTCAGCCTCCAAAAGTGCTGGGATTACAGGTGTGAGCCACCGCACCTGGCCTTGTCATGTGCTTATTGGCCATTTGGATATCCTCTTTCATGATGTGCCCCTTCAAGTCTTTCCCACTTATTTCTATTGTGTTGCTTGCCTATTTTTAATCTGTAGGAGTTCTTTATATATCCTGGATATTGTATTATAAACATTTTCCCCTGTGTTCTGCCTTTTCACTCTTTCAATCTTTTGCCTTTTTAAGAGGAGAGCTATAAAGCCCATAGGGAGGCAACTTGACCAAGATGTCCCAAAAAGTCAGTGGTACAAAATGGGAGGAAAAGCTCGTATGATTCAGGTCCCAAGATACAGCTCTGTGCAATAAGAAATGATTTTCAAAGAAAACTTGAAAGAATTAGTGGTAATCAACTTATAATTTTCTTCAGAAAATAATAAAAAATAGTAAAATTGTGTTATGAAAAGTGAAATGCTCATACAAAGAGAAGTGAACTAAGTATTGGGACAATCGTGTAAATTATTCAAGCCAAAGCCCTTCAATTACTTATTTTTTAATGCTTCAATTTCTTTTAATTTTTTCCAAGTTTCTATTTTGAAAAATGTCAAAACTACAGAAAGATGAAAGAATATCATAGTGAACACACGACTTTTGCTTTATACACGTGTGTGTGTGTGTGTATGTAGCTAAACCACTTTAAAATAAGTGTCAGACACCATGACATTTTGTTCTCTAATGTTTAAGTGTATTTCTATTAACAACAAGGGCATTCTCCTATATATCACTAATACCATTATCATATGTAAGGAGTTTAACAGATAATATTACACAACATTCAGTCGTTTTCAAATTTCCTCAGTTTTTCCAAATATATCATTATGGCTTCTTCTTTTTTTCCTTTATCTAGGATCCACTAAAGATCATACATTTAATTTAGTTGTCACATCTATTTTATCTCTTTTAATCCAGAGCAGTAACCTTGCCTTTTTGTGGTCACTGATGACATTGATGTTTCTGAAGAATCCAGGCCTGTTGTCTCATAGAATGCCCCATGTTCTGGATTTCTCTGATTGCATCATCATGATTAGATGAAGTTTAAACTGTTTTTCTAGGAATAACCCATGCTACTTTTACTTGAGTCATCAGTGTTTTTCAGACTTGGAATGCACATTACTGGTGATATGTGGGATGGTTTAAGTAGCACCAGGATGATTTTAAGTGATACCATGGATAAGACTTTTTTTAAATTTGGTAACATAACAGTTTTATTTTTTATATAACAGTTTTATTTAGATATAACTCACAACCATATAATTCACCCATGTAAAATACACAATTCCATGATTTTTAGTATATTCAGAGTTGTACAATCATAACCACAATTGATTTTAGAATATTTTCATCCCAAAGAGAAACCTTGTGTACTTTGGCCATCACCTCCTAACTACCCTTCATTCCCCTAAAAACATCCCCCCATCCATCCCTTCCCCCACCTTCACTCCCCACCTCTTCATCCAACCTCACTCCCCATTTCCCACTCCCAACCCTAGGCAGCCATTAAGCTACTGTGTCTGGACATTTGCCTTTTGGGGACGGTTCGTATAAACAGACTATACCATATGCAATCTTTTGTGACTAGCTTCTTTTTTTTTCTTTATACCACCTGTGGGAGTGACGGGCTTCTTTAACTTAGCATAATGTTTTCAAGGCTCATTCATGGGTAGCGTGTATTAGTACTTCATATCCTTTTATTGTTGAATAATGCTGCATTGTATGAATATACCACATTTTATTTGTCTGTTTATCAGTTGATGGGCATTTCGGTTGTTTCACCTTTTGCCTATCATAAATAATACTGCTATAAACATTTGCATAGAAATTTTTTGCATAGAAGTATGTTTTCAATTTTCTTGGATATTTACCCAGGAGAAGAATTTCTGAGTCATACAGTACTCTGTGTTTAACATTTTGAGGAACCACCAGGCTATTTTCCAAAGTGGCTAAGACATTTTACATTGCCATTAGCACAGTATGAAGGTTCACATTTTTCCACAACCTCACAAACACTTGTTATTGTCTACCTTTTTTATTATAGTCATCCTAGTTGACATAAGATGGTATCTCATTGCGGTTTTCCTTTGCATTTCCCTGATAGCCAATAATGTTGAGCATCTTTTCATGTGCTTATTGACCACTTCTAAGTCTTCTTTGGAGAAATGTCTACTCAGATTCTTTGTCCCTATTTTAATTGTGTTATTTGTCTTTTTATTATTGAGTTGTAAGAAGGGTACTTTTTTTAAATAACAAAACTTACTGCTGTTTCTTTGTTAAGAGTTGCAAATACTTCTTCCCAGTTGGTTGTTTCGCAGAATTTTTATGAGGTTTTTCTTTTCTTTTTTTTTTTGGTCTTTATTTTTTAGAGTGGTTTTAGGTTCACAGCAAAATTGAGAGGAAGATACAGGATTTCCCATATACCCTCTGCCCCCACACATGCATAGTCTCCCCATTACCAACATTCCCCAAGGTAGTGGTATATTTCTTAAAATTTATGAATCTATATTGACACATCTTTATCACTCAAAGTCCACAGTTTACCTAGAGTTTACTCTTGGTGTTGCACATTCTATTGGTTTGTACAAATGTTTTATAACATATATCCACCACGATGGTAGCATACTGGTTATTTTCATTGCGTTAAAAATCTTCTGTGCTTTGTCTATTCATCCCTTTCCCCAACCCCTAGCAACCAATGATCTTTTCAGTGATCTAGCAACCACTGTCTTATAGTTTTGCCTTTCGAAATATCATATAGTTGGAGTCATACAGTATAAAAGCTTTCCACATTGTCTTCTTTCACTCAGTGATATGCATTTACGTTTCTTCTATGATTTTTCATAGTTTGATAGCTCATTTCCTTTTTCATTTGTTTGTTTGGTCCACTTTTATAAAAACGGAAACCAACTTTTTTAGCATTGATTAATATTTATTGTCTGGATGTACTACAGCTTATTTATCCACTCACCTACAGAAAGACATCTTGGTTGCTTTCAAGTTTTGGCAATTATGATGCTATAAACATTCATGTGCAGGCTTTGATGTGAGCATAAGTTTTTAACTGCTTTTGGTAAATACCAAGGGGTGCAATAGCTGGATTATATTGTTAGAGTATGTTTAGTTTTATAAGAAATCACCAAACTGTCTTCCAAAGTGGCTGCATCATTTTGAAATTCCACCAGCAATGAATAAAAGTTCTTTTTCTTTCTAACTTTTATTTTAAGTTCAGGAGTACATGTGCAGGTCTGTTATGTAGGTAAACTTGGATCATGGGGATTTGTTTACAGATTATTTCATCACCCAGGTATTATGCCTAGTATCCATTAATTGTTTTTCCTCATCCTCTCCCTCCTCCTACCCTCCACCGTCTGATAGGCCCAGTGTCTGTTGTTCCTTTTTATGTGTCCATGTGTTCTCATCACTTAGCTCCCATTTATAAGTAAGAACATGCAGTATTTGGTTTTCTGTTCCTGCATTAGTTTGCTAAGGATAACGGCTTCCAGCTTCATTTGTGTTCCTGTAAAGGACATTATCTTGTTCTTTTCTATGGTGCAGAGTATTCCATGGTATACATGTACCACATTTTCCTTATCTAGTCTAACATTGATGGTCATTTAGGTTGATTTCATGTCTTTGCTATTGTGAACAGTGCTGCAATGAACATACGCATGTATATGTCTTTATCATAGAACGATTTATATTACTTTGGGTATATACCCAGGAACAGAATTTCTGAGTTTAATGACATTTCTGTCTTTAGGTCTTTGAGGAATTGCACACTATCTTCCAAAATAGTTGAACTAATTTACACTCCCACCAACAGTGTATAAGCTTTCCTTTTTCTCCAGAACCTTGCTAGCATCTGTTTTGGTTTTTTTGTTTTTTGGGGGTTTTGTTTGCTTGTTTTGTTTTGTTTTGTTTTTTGAGACGGAGTCTTGCTTTGTTGCCCAGGCTGGAGTGCAGTGGCATAATCTTGGCTCACTGCAACATCTGCCTCCCAGGTTCAAGCGATTCTCCTGCTTCAGCCTCATTAGTAGCTAGGACCATAGGCACACACCACCACTCCTAGCTAATTTTTGTATTTTTAGTACAGATGGGGTTTCGCCATATTGGCCAGGATAGTTTCGATCTCCTGACCTCGTAATCCACCCACCTCAGCCTCCCAAAGTGTTGGGATTACAGGCGTGAGCCACCGTGCCCAGCCACATCTGTTATTTTTTGACTTATTAATACCATTCTGATTGGTGTGAGATGGTATCTCATTGTGGTTTTGATTTGCATTTCTGTAATGATCAGTGATGTTGAGCTTTTTTTTTCATATGCTTGTTGGCCACATGTATGTCTCCTTTTGAGAAGTGTCTGTTCATGTCTTTTGCCCCCTTTTTAATGGAGTTGTTTGGTTTTTTCTTGTAAATTTAAGTTCCTTATAGGTGCTGGATAGTAGACCTTTGCCAGATGCATAGTTTGCAAAAATTTTCTCTCATTCTGTAGGTTACCTGTTCACTCTGTTGATAGTTTATTTTGATGTGCAGAAGCTCTTTACTTAATTAGATCTCATCTGTCAATTTTTGTTTCGTTGCAATTGCTTTTGGCATCTTTGTCATAAAATCTTTGCCTGTTCCTATGTCTTGAATGGTGTTGTCTAGATTGTCTTCCAGGGTTTTTATAGTTTTGGGTTTTACATTTAAGTCTTTAATCTGTCTTTGGTTGATTATTGTGTAGGGTGTGAAGAGAGGGGTCCAGTTTCAATCTTCTGCATATGGCTAGCCATTTATCCCAGCACCATTTATTGAATAGGGAGTCCTTTCCCCATTGCTTATTTTTGTCAGCTTTGTTGAAGATCAGATAGTTGTAGGTATGCAGCCTTATTTCTGGGCCCGCTATTTTGCTGCATTGGTCTAGGTGTGTGTTTTTGTACCAATACTACGCTGTTTTGCTTATGTAGCCCTGTAGTATAGTTTGAAGCTATGTAGCATGATGCCTCCACATACCAGCATTTGGTGTTGTCTGTGATCTGGATTTTGGCCATTCTAATAGATACGTAGTGGTATCTCATTGTTGTTTTAATTTTCATTTCCTGATAACATATGATATGAAACATTTTTTATAAGCTTATTTGCTATCTATATATCTTCTTTGAAGGGGTGTTTCCTAAGACGTGTGGCCCATTTTTAAATTGGATTTTTGTTTTCTTATTGTTGAAGTTGAGAGGTTTTTGCATCTCTTATAACAGTTTTTTATCTGATACATCTTTTGCAAATATTTAATCTCAGTCTGGCTTGTCTATTTATTCTCTTGATCATGATTTTTGCATAGGTAAAATTTTAGATTTTATTGGTCCAGCTTGTCAATTCCTTCTTTCATGGATCATGCCTTTGGTATGACGTCTAAAAAGTCATTGCCAAAACCAAGGTCATCTCTTGTTATCTTCCAGGAATTTTATAGTTTTGTACTTTACATTTAGGTCTGTGATCAGTTTTGAGGGTTCTTTTGGTGTGTGAAAGATGTAAGGTCTGTGTCTACATTCATTTCTTTGCATGTGACATCCAGTTGTTCCAGAACCACTTGTTGAAAAGACTATTTTCTCCATTGCATTGCCTTTGCTCATATGTATTGCAATGCCTTTCCTACATTGTATTACCTTTGCTCAATGACCAATTGACCAAATTTATGTGGATCTGTTTCTGGGCTGTCTATTCTGTCCCACTGATCTATTTGTCTGCTCTTTCACCACATTGCTTAATCACTGTAGCTTTACATTAAGTCTTTAAGTTGGGTAACGTCAGTCATCTGATGTTGTTCTTCTCTTTAATATTGTGTTGACTATTCTGGGTCTTTGCCTTTCCATATAAAAACTCACATTACAATCAGTTTCTTCCTAACTACAAAATAACTTGCTCAGATTTTGATTGGAATTGCATTGAATTCATAGATCCAGTTGGGAAGAACTGATAGCTTAAAAATGCTGTCTTCCTATGTATGAACACTAAATATTCTGCCATATTTCCATTGTATACTTTTATGGTTTCATATTTCGCATTTAAATGTTTGACACTTTTGAAATGTTTCCAAATGGCTATGCAGTTATTCCAACATCATTTACTGAATTGTCCTATAATTTGGGTTATCTTCTTTATCATATTCTGAATTACCATAGTAGTTGGACCTATTTCTGGATTTTCTATTTTGTTTCATGGGCAGCGCTATTCATTCACCACAACTACCTTGCTTTAGTTATTGAGGCTTTATAGTATGTTTTTATACCTGGTTAGGCTAGCCATTTCTTTTATTTGCAAGTGTCCTTCTTACCATTCTAGTTTATTTTTTCAAGTGAACTTTGGAATAAGCTTATCTAATTAAAAACAAAACCCTGTGTATACTATTATAATTATATTAATTGTAAAAATAAGTTAGTAAGAACTGACATTTTATTATTATGAGTTTTTCTCTCCAAGTGCATAGTTATTCCATTTTCTCAAGTCTTCTTTTGTATCTTTTGGGACTTAAAAGTTTTTGTTCCTATATGTATTGCACATTTTTTATTAAGTTTATTCCTAGATGTTATGTCTTTATATATGCGTGGCCACTGTAATAGGGTGACTTCTCCCATTAGATTTTCTAATCGGCTGTTATTTGCATACATAAAAGTATTGATTTCTATAGTTTTAAATCCTGCCACCATACTAAATTATATTATTGTTTGTAATTTTTTTTAGTTAATTCTCTTGAGTTTTCCAGATACACAGTCATAAGATCTGCAAATAGTAATAGTTTTACTCCCCGCTGTTCGATTTTTTTACTGTCAATTTCCTTTTCTCATCTGTTTAAATCGGATAATTCCTCCAGTACAATTTTCAACAACAGTGAGCATTTTTGCCTTGCTCTTGTTTCTAATTAGAATGTTACAAATTCCTGAGTAATGATGATTTTGGCTTTTAGGCTGAGAGAGATATATTTTATCATGTTAAGAAAGTAACCATCTATATCCATTTTATTGGGTGTCATTTTTAAATCAAAGCTAGAACTATCTGCTCTTTGAAAGATTTATAGAGTTTTTCCTTGTTCCCTTCAAAACTCATGTTAAAATGTATGACCCAGTGTAACACTACTAAGTGATGGGGTCTTTAAGAGGTGAGTGGGTCATGAGGGCTCTGCCCTCACAAATAGATTAATCTACTCATGGATTAATGGGTTAATGAATTAATGGATTATTTCTGGAATGCATTAGTCATCATGAGGGTGGGTCTGTTATAAAAGCCAGTTTGGCTTTTGTGTCCCTCTCATCCTGTGATGCCTTCTGCCATGTTATGACACAGCATGAGGCCCTCCTCAGAAGCTGATCAGGAGCAGCCTCCCAGTCTTGGACTTCCCAGACTCCAGAACAGTAAGAAATAAACCTGTTCTCTTACTCAATTGCCCGGCCTCAGGTATTCAGTTATAGCAACAAAAAATAAAGTATGACATCATCAATACATGGTGCTTTTTTGGAAAGTAGCTCTTTGATTATTTTTTTCAATTCAGTTTATTTAGGTAATTTGCCTCTTCTATAGTTAGTATTGATAGATTATATTTTTCTGGAAAAATATCTATGTCATCTAGATTTTTACATGCATCTGCTTAAAGTAGAACCAAGTGGTTTCTTTTAATTTTTTAAAAATTTTCTCTATTTCTTTGTTATTTCACCCTTTCAAGTTCTCATTCGTGTGTTTACATTTTGACCATTATTTCTTAATTATGTTATCTAATGATTTATGTATTTCATTGGTTCAAAGGACTAGAGCTGGGATTTATTTATTAGTACTTTTAATCTGTTTTCTAATTTGTTAATTCCCACTTTTATCACTACTGATACTTTCCTTCTAGAGTCCTTCAATATATTTTGGTATGCTGTTCTAACTTTCTGAGCATAATGCTTGATTCATTTTATTCTTTCTTTTGCTATTTAAGGCTATGATTTTTTTTCTCTGTACACTGCTTTATCTGTGTAGTAGTTTTCTAATGCTGCCATAACAAAGTACCACAAACTGGGTATCTTAAACCCAGTTCAAGACTCGCAGTTTTCTGAAAGCTGGAAGTACAGTGTCAAGGCATCATTAGGGTTGGTTCCCTCTGAGGGCTATGAAGGAGAATCTGCCCCATGCCTCTCCCCCAGCTTCTGGTGGTTTGCTGGCAATCTTTGGCAGTCCTTGGCTTGTAGAAGCATCACCCTGATCTTGCCTTCTCTTCACATAGTGTTCTCCCTATATGTGTGTATCTGTGTCCAAATTTCCCCTTTTTTATGAGGATACCAGTCATATTTGGTGAGGACACCTCTTCTAATGACTTCATTTTAACTTGATTACCTCTGTAAAGACCTTATCTCCAAATAAGATTACATTTTGAGATAATGAGGGTTAGGACTTCAACATATGAATTTGGGTACACAACTCAACCCATAGTGTCCCACAAATTCTGATAAAGAGTACTTGCATTACTGTTTTTTCCTAAAACAATCTTCCATTTTGATTTGTATTTCCTCTCTGAGCATTAAGAGAGCCTTTATAATTTCCAGATGGAAGGAGTTTTTGCTTTCTCTTTTGTTATCAGTGCTTAGTTTTAATGAATTACAGTTACACAATGTTATCCATACTATGTCTGCTTTTTGGAATTTATTAAATATTTCTTTATGAGTTAATATATGATCACTTTCTATGAATGTTTTCGCAGCTTTCGAAAAATCAAAAAGTTTATTCTGTGTTCTTTAGTTACATAGATTAATCATGTCTGTCTCATTAATTACTTAGGTATTCTATATCTCTGCTTATTATTGTCCTCTTGGTATAAAATAGATGGAGAAAAGTGAATTAAATTCCCTTTCTATTAGTGTATCTGCTTATTTCTTGTGTCTAATTTCTGCTTTATGAAGGTGGATGCTATATTATTTGGCATATAGTTATTTATAAATATTATCTTAAACTGATTTATATCCTTTATGTGAAAAGGTACCCTTCCTTCCCTATTTAATGATATTTGTCTTGAATTCTATGTTGTGTGATATTAAGATATCCATCACTGCTTTCTTTGTGTTTGTATTTCTCTGATGTATATTTAATTCTTAAACTTTGTGAATATCTTTGTTTAGATGTATCTCTTACATACAACAAAGTTAGGTTTGCTTTGTGATCCATTCTGAAAATTATTTTAATGAAGACTTACTTTTATTAACAGATAAAATATATTTGGTCTTTGTCCTATCATATTATTTGTACTGTGTTCCTGTTGAATAATTTCATTTTTTAAATCTTTTTATTATGTAGTTATTATGGGCTGAATGCTTGTGCTCCTCTCCCACTCACCACCAAAATTTACATGTTGAAATCTGTACCCCAATGTGATGGTATTAAGAGGTGGGGACTTTGGAAGATAATTAGGTCATGAGAGAGGAGGCCTCATGAATGAAATTAGTGTTCTTCTAAAAGAGACCCCAGAAAATTATCTTGCTCTTTCCACCATGTGAGGATACAATGAGAAGTCTGCAGTCTGCAACCCTGAAGACAGTCCTCAGCAGAGGCTGACCATGCTTTCACTCTGATCTCAGACTTCCAGCTTTCAGATCTGTAAGATATAAATTACTGCTGTTTATAAAGCACTCAGTCTGTGGTATTCTGTTATAGCAACCTGAACTAAGACACTATAGCTTTTATGTGTAATTATTCCAATACTAAGAAAGCCTGTATTTGTGTTCTAACAGTTGCCTTTATAAGTGTAGTATTATGTTAATTTTCTTAGCTATTTATTTCCTTAGTTAGCTCTTTATTATAAACAATAGTGAAATAATTATATTTTCTCTTTCTTTCCCTGTCATGTTTCTTCATTCTCCCACATAGCTCAGAGATGAGGACACCACTGATAATCAATAAACATTGATTAGCTGTTACTACTTTCTAAAAACAAAACACAATGTCAAGAAAACAGATTTCATTCTCTTTCGTCTTCTGTGTGGATATCCCATACTGGTTTGTCTAGAATCGTCTCCCACTCCTGTTTGAAAACATTCTCTCTGACCTAAAGACAGGAAATTTAATGCCTTGGAGATAAAGAAGAGTTGAGTCAATGCAAGAATACATGACACATTCATATTTCCCTGTTACATCCTGATTTCTTTATTGCTCAGGCTCTGAATATGGCCTAAAACCAGAGATGAGTGGGAGAAATCTGAACTGAATCTCTACAGGGCCAGCATTCATCAAATGCTGACATTGCAAGGTGCTGGGTCCACAGGACTGGCAACACAAGTCAGGAAATAGAAGCAAATTTTAGGGACATGCCTGATTATCAGAATGAGTCACATGGCCTATGGCATCTGCCTAACCTGCACATAGCATGGCCATAGGTCTCAGGGAACAAGGTTGCTTTATGCCTGATGAACCAAGGTATTTCAATTTGGATAACAAATTATAGAATCATCCCACCTATAGCCCACACACATTAAATGTGACAATTATGTCATATCTAATTAGGCCAGTGATAAGGTAGCCTTGGCCATCATCATCATTGTAAATGGAAAGCACACACCTTGATGTTGCCATTGATTGGCTGCCTTTCTGGCTAAGTCTCAATTTCCTCCTCTGTAAAATAAAGACAAAAAGGGGATGAGTTCATTGGTCTCAAAAGTTTATTTCATCGGTATATCAGAATTGGATTTTTACATAGTTCAACCATTTTTCATTATGATCACATTATGTAGGTCATGGTTATTTTAAGGTTCAGAACAAAAATGCCCAGAAAAGTGCTTTCTAAGTCATGTGACAGTGGGTGAATGACAAGCACTGTTACTATGGAAGATTTCCTGGCGCTTACTTTCTTTCGGAAACTAAAAAAAATTAAACAGTTCTCTTGATTTTTACAAGAGTTGGGTTCATGGAAAGAAATCTTCCACCATCCCAGGGATGTGCACAAGGTCTATGGGATCCATGAGGACAACAGTAGCTGCTTTACAGGAATCAGGATCTGAGCAGGGTGTCTTGTGTGCTCACAGAAATTCCAAGCACACAGTAGTTTCAGGTGACAGCCAATTCGTGGGAAACTCTGGGGACCTTAATTAAAAGGTCAGTAAATTTCTTTTGAAAGTAAAATTATTCACCGCAGGATTTTTACCATGTGCATTAGAAGTATTCATGATCTGTTCTCTCTGGGTGGAGCTCAAACTGACTGAAGCACACACTCCTGCCTCTAAGGAATGAGTAACAAAAGCCATTCATTAGGCAAAGGTAACTACACCTAATAAATATCCCAGATCACCCTTCCCTTGTCCAACTCCACCTCTTGTATAGAACCTATCTGTAAAGGAAAAATGTCTAGAGATAAGACTCAGAGCTTCGGATCCACCTGCTATTTTGGGAAAATTTTCTAAGTATCTTAGTTATGCTACTTCCTTTCTCTTTCTCTACCTAGAATGACGTATTCATTTGCCTAATCCATAAATTCCACCCCTCTTAGATGAGAAGTCAGCACACTTTTTCTTAAAGGGCCAGGTAGCGCTTTGTAGACCATATGATCTCTGTTGCAACTACTCAGTTCTATGATTGTAGTGCAAGAGTTGCTGTAGACAACAAGTAAACAAATTGGTGAGGCTTTATTCCATCATAATTGTATTTATGGACACTGAAACTTGAATTTCATATCATTTTACTGATCATAAAATATTCTTCTTTGGATTTTCTTTCAACCATTTGAATATGTGAAAACCATTCTTAGCTTATGGGTCATGCAAAAATGGCGGCAGGCCAACATACTTTGCCAACCCCTCCTCTATATCATGAGCAACTTGAGAGCAGGGCTGAATGATAATCATCTCACTATCTCCCAAGGCTGGGCTTCACTGCTTGACACCTAGAAGGCATCCAAAACTGTGGAGGAAGAAGTGAGAGACAAAAGCCATGGAAAACACAGCAGGTGAATCCATCACACACAACAAAAAAGCCCTTTATGTTGTTCAGAGTGGGTACTAGAAGGGAGAACGTGTGGTAGCAGGGTTCTTCTTTTCTCCTGACATTTTTTACACCAAATGTGTGGGGAATTTTCCACACCAGTTCTCCAACTCTCTGACACCAACTCTCTGTATCCGACAATTCAATTCAATTCTGACACTATCTAGCTGAAGTTAGCCTCAAATCCTACACATTAAATGGCTCAGTCCCACAAGAGTGGCCCCACTTCAGGTACCAATCGCAAGTCCCAGGCCCCCTATACTTCTGACAACCAAGTGTAAACTTGGAGTTCCCAAATTCGCTAATTCATGTTGGATCATTTGCTAGAATGACTCACAAAACTCAGGAAAGGACTCTACTTACATTTACCAGTTTATGATAAAGGATACAAATGAACAGCCAGATGAAGAGGTACATAGGGTGAGGTCTGGAAGGGCTCCAAGTATGGGAGCTTTTGTCCCCATGAAGTTGGAGTCTGCCTCTCTCCCAGCATGTGGATGTGTTCACCAACTCAGAAGCTTCCCAACCCCATCATTTAATTTTTAAGGAGGCGTCATTATGTAGGTACAATTGATTAAATCATTGGTCATTGGTGACTGATCCAATCTTCACCCCTTTTGCCCTCCCTGTTGGTTGGGTGGGGAGGGCGGGCGGGGGTTGAAAGCTCCAAGCTTCTAATCAAGGCTTGGTCTTTCTGGTGACAAGCCTTCTAGGGTCCCACTAAGAATCAGCTCATTAGAACAAAGATGATTCTATCACCCTTATTATTCAGGAAATTCCAAGGGTTTTAAGAACCTTGTACCAGGAACCAGGAGCAAAGACCAAATATCCTTCTAATTATATCTTAAATAGCTAATAACATCACTTTGGAGTCAGAAAGACACCTGTGTTTGCATCCCAGCTCCACCATTTCCTGGTTTGGCCCTGAGCAAATAACTGCACTTCGGAGTTCATTTTTCTGCAAGTAACAGAAAAAAAAAAAAAAAAAAAACTAATGGTGGCTTGAACACTTATCAAGAAACATGGGCATAGGGGTTCCAAGCCTGGTTCAGTCACTCAGCATTGTCACTGAGATCACAGATCACACACTGTCTTTCTCCTGCTCATTGGCTTTTTATCTGTGTTTGTCACCTGTGGTTGCCAATGGCTGCCAGAACTTTAAGCATCACATCCACCGTGTTCAAGCCAGGAAGAAGGAACAGAGTAAGTACACGAGCTGTCTGCTCTTATGCTAGTCCCTTTATCAGGAAACCAATGACTTACCTAGAACTCTCTATACAGATGCCATTTATATTTTCATTGTCCAGACCTGGATTCTATGGCTACCCTTGCTGCAAAGGAGGTCAATCTTTATGGTGGTTAGCAAGGGAGGAGGTAGTTGGGAATTGTTTGGGAATGCAGCAAGGGAAGTGGGGCCTTAACGGTGTCCATCTCACAGATTGTTGTGAGGATAAGTGAAGCAATGTGTGTAAAGCATTGCACATAAGCACTCAGTCAATGGAAGCTACTATTATCAATAGGGCTAGCTTAAATATTTTCAAAATCATAAAACATAGTCTCTACACTGCCAGTATAAAAATTGCAATTTCTCAAAGTTAGAAAGCCTCACACCCTCATTTCACAATGCCAATAATTACATATATTTAAGGTGAATGAAGACTGAAATAGAAGAGAGAGAGAGAGACTGTGTGTGTGTGAGAGAGATATTCAGTTATTGATGTATAGCATTCCATATGTACATAGAACTACACACACACACACACACATACACGCATTAAGAGTAAATGAATAAAGCCAGGTGTTGATAGATAGGCTCTGCATTCTGAATGCTAAATTAGGTAACTCAGGCACTTTCCTCAGGCTGAAATCCTGAGTCATCCTTCTCCGTCTCTCTTTCCCTTTCCCTAGTCAGTCAAAAAGTTTTGTAGATTTTGCACTGCAGTATGCCTTCTATTTGTTTGCTCTTTTCCACTGCCCAAGTGCAACCTTTATCACCTTTTGTCCAGACAATTGCAATAGACTTCCTAGGTATTCCCCCGTCTCTAGTCGTTCTGCCCCTACTAAAGCAATCCATTCTCACCTTTTTGCCAGTTATCTTCTTAAAGCAAAGCTCTGACCATGCCACTTTCTGGCTTGAAAAACTTTAATGGTTCCCAGCTGCCTACAAAGTCCCAATGCCTCAAATACTATTCAAGGATGTTCTTACCTGCCCTCAACCTCCCTTTCTCACCTTCTCATTTCCTTACACACTCATAGTCCAGCTTACATAGAAACTGTTCCCTGTTCTCTCAGCAAGTGCCTCCCCTATGCTTCATGCATGTATCTTAATTCACACTAATCCTTCTTTGCTCTTCTAGATCCTACCTAGAGGGATAACAGTGGCTTCCGTTTTAAGCTGCACTGAAACTCTGTCTCATGGAAGACTACAAAGCACCCAGAATTTTGTGGACCATAATTTGTGCAAAATTATCTGATTAAATCAATAAAGCTTTCAATAATTCCTTCCGGTGTTTTTCTAGTCCTGGGACATTTAAATGTGCTGATGACTGACAATTTAAAATTGTAATGTTCCATCAAATGAGCTGGGAAGGAGATAGTTGATTCAGGACTGCAGGGTCAGGATCAGGACTGGACAAGGAAGAGGCCTGGTTGGAGCTCGGCTTGGTTCTCACCCTCCCTCTAAATAGAGATGTCAGATGAGCTTTCACATAGCAGAGAGGCATGTACTCTGTGCTGTCCCACAGTGGGAAGGAAGCTATTATTGTTGGTGCCAGGCACTATACCAGATGTGCCATTTTGCTGCCCAGTTAACCATCCTATTATCTCTTAAGGTAGGGATTCTCATTATCTCTATTTTCTATCAGAAATGAGAGATCCAGAAGTGAGTAAATTCTTAAAGTCACAGTGTTGGAATTCAAAAACAAGTGTATCTGAGTCCAAAATCCCAGTCTTTGCAGTTATCCAAGATCATACAGCAGAATAACTAAATTTATTTGTTATTAATTTTTAAAATTGACCCATCATAATTGAACATATCCCCTGGGGTACATAGTGCTGTTGCATCTATTCTCAGCCTTTTGGCTATGATCATGTATAACACAGTGATGTTGCAATACATATAATGTAATGATCAGATCAGCGAAATCAGCATATACATTATCTCCAACAGTTACAACTTCTATGTGTTGAGAACCTTCAATATCCTCCTTCTAGCTATTTGTATATTCTCACTATGTAATATATTATTGTTAACTAAAGTCATCCTATAGTGCTATAGAACACTAGAGCTTACTCCTCCTATCCAGTTATACTTTTATATCCTTTAACAAATCTCTCCCCATTCCCCACTTCCCTTACTTTCCCCCACCTCTGGTATCCTCTGTTCTACTTTTTACTTCTATGTGATCAACTTTTTTTTTTTTTTTAGCTTCTACATATGAGTAAGAACATGCAGTGTTTAA
The DNA here is from genome assembly GCF_028885655.2 of Pongo abelii. NCBI lineage: Eukaryota > Metazoa > Chordata > Mammalia > Primates > Hominidae > Pongo > Pongo abelii. The sequence continues at coordinate 55,242,779 of NC_072003.2, forward strand.
CTTTCTGTTGCTGGCTTATTTTACTTAACAAAATGTCCTCCGTTCCATCCACATTGCTTCAAATGATAGGCTTTCATTCTTTTTTATGGCTGAATAGTATTCCATTGTGTATATATACCACAATTTCCTTATCCACTTATCTGTTGTGGGACACCTAGGGTGATTCCATTTCTTGGCTATTGTGAATACTCCTACTCCTGCAATAAACATAGGGGTGCAGATGTTTCTTTGGTATACTGATTTTCTTTCTTTTGGATAAATATCCAGTAGTAAGGTTGCTGGATCATATGGTAGTTCTATTTTTAGTGTTTTAAGGAACCTCTGTATTGTTCTCCATAGTGACTGTACTAGTTTATGTTCCCACCAAAAGCATATAAGAGCACCCTTTTCTCCACATCCTCACCAACATTTGTTATTTTTTGTCTTTAATAATAGCCCTTCTAACTGGAATGAGGTAATACCTCATCATGGTTTTGATTTGCAATTCCCTGATGATTAGTGATACTGAGGATTTTTTCATACACCTGTTGGCCATCTGTGTGTTTTCTTTTGAGAAATGTCTGTTCAAATTATTTGCCTATTTTTTAATTGGATTGTTTGGATTTTTGCTGTTGAGATGTTTGAGTTCATTACATATTCTGGATATTAATCCCCTGTTGGATGGAGAGTTTCCAAATATTTCCTCCCACTCTGTAGGTTGTCTTTTCACTTTATTGGTTGTTTCCTTCGTTGTGCAGAAACTTTAGTTTGATATAATCCCATTTGTTTATTTTTTCTTTTGTTGTCTATGCTTTTAAAGTTTTATTCATAAAATCTTTTCCCAGATCAAAATCCTGAAGCATTTCTCCTATGTTTTATTCTAGTAGTTTCATAGTTTTAGGTCTTCCATTTAGGTTTTTGATCCATTTTGAGTTGATTTTTGTATAGGGGAGAAGTGAAAGTCTAGTTTTATTCTTCTGCATATGGATATCCAATTTTTCCAGCACCATTTATGGAAAAGACTGCACTTTCCCCAACATGTGTTCTTGGTGCCTTTGTTCAAATTAGTTGGCTATAGATGTGTGGATTAATTTCTGAGTTATCTATTCTGTTCTATTGGTCTATGCTTCTGTTTTTATGTTAGTACCATGCTGTTTCTGTTACTACAATCTTGTAGTATATTTTGAAGTCTAAAACAGGGTAATGATAGTGTAATGCGTCCATCTTTTTTTTCTGAGAATTGCTTTGGTTTTGGCTATTTGGAAGATTTTGTGGTTCCATAAATAGTTTAGATTTTTTTTATTTCTGTAAAGAATGTCATTGGCATTTTGATAGGGATTGCACTGAATCTGTAGATTACTTGGGTAGTGTAGTCATTTTAATAATATTAATTATTCTAATCCATGAGCATGGTATGTTTTTCCATTTATTTTTTGTATCCTGTTCAATTTCTTTCATCAGTATTTTGTAATTCTCCTTACAGAGATCTTTCACCTCTTTGGTGAAATTTATTCCTATGTATTTTTTATGTAGATTTTGCAAATGGGATTGCCTTCTTGGTTTCTTTTTCAGCTAGTTTGTTGTTTGTGTGCAGAAACAATACTAGTTTTGTATGTTTATTTTGTATTTTATAACTTCATTGAATTTGTTTATCAGTTCTAGAAGTTTTTTGTCAGAGTCTTTGGGTGGTTAAAATTATTAAATGGAAAGCTTTCAGCTTTTCCCCAATCCATATGATGTTAACTGTGAATTTGTCATAGATGGCCTTTATTCTGTTGAGGTACTTTCCTTCTATACCCACTATATTGATAATTATTATCATGAAGAGATGTTGAATTTTACTAAATGCTTTTCCTGCATCAATTGAGATGATCATAAGGTTTTTGTCCTTCAGTCTACTGATATGATGCACCACATTTATTGATTTACATATGTTGAACCATCCTTGCATTTCTGGGATAAATCCCACATGATCATTGTGTATTATCTTTTTGTGTGTGTTATTAGATTTAAATTGCTAGTATTTTGAGGATTTTTATGTCTAGGTTCATCAGGGATATTGGCCTGTAGTTTTCTTTTTTTGTTGTTGCCTTGTCTGGTTTAGTATCTTGATCATGCTGGCCTCAAAAAATGAATTAAGAAAAACTCCCTCCATTTCAATTTATTGAATAGTTTGAGAAGAATTGGTATTAATTATTCTTTAAAGGTTTGGTAGAATTGAATGGTAAAGCTATCTAGTCTTCGACTTTTCTTTATTGAGAGACTTTTTATTACTGATTCAATCTCATTACATGTTATTGGCTTGTTCAGGTCTTCTATTTCTTCTTGGTTCAATCTTGGTAGGTTGTATGTGCCCAGGAATTTATCCATTTCCTCCAGATTTTCAAACTTATTAGCATATAACTATTCATAGTAGTCTCTAATGATCCTTTGTATTTCCATGGTATCTGTTGTGATGTCTCCTTTTTTGTTTCTGATTTTACATATTTGCGTCTTTTCTCCTTTTTCTTGGTTAATATAGCTAATGATTTCTCAATTTTGTTTGTCTTTTCAAAAAAATTCTTGCTTCGTTGATCTTTTGTATTTTTGTCTCATTTCATTTATTTCTGCTACAATCTTTATTATTTATTTCCTTCCACTAATTTTGGGTTTGGCTTATTCTTTCTTTTCTAGTTCCTTGAGATGCATCATTAGGTCATTTATTTAAAGTCTTTCTAATTTTTTTATGTAGACATTCATTGCTATAAATTTGTCTCTTACTAATGCTTTTTCTATGTCTCATACATTTTGAAATGTTGTGTTTTACTTTCATTTGTTTCAAGGATTTTTAAAATTTTATCCTTAATTTTCTCCTTCACCCATTGGTCATTCAGGAGCATGTTTAATTTCTATGTATTAGTATAGTTTAAAATGTTCCTCTATTGTTGATTTCCAGTTTTAGTCCATTGTGTTCAGATTAGATACTTGGTATGATTCTGATTTTTTTAAAAAATTTTTGATACTTGTGTGCTAACACATAGTCAATCCTGGAAAATATTCATTCCTACTTTTCACTGGAGTGTGTTTTTATTAGCAACATAAAACTGGAAGCAGCCATACTGTAGTAGCAAATCTAGGCATTTTATTTACCAAGATATTTGAGTTATATCCCTAAGTTTTACAAACTCAAGGTGAAGTGGAGAAGAAAAGTTATAATTTATTGAATACTTACCATGTACCAGGCACTGTGCTAAGTAAGTCTACTAGTACACATAAATGCATTGAGACCTCCCAACACCCCTATGAGAAGTTCTTCTTAACATCCACATTTTACAGATTGTAAGACTGAGGTCCAAAGAAGTTAAAATAACTTGACAAAAGCCACACAGATAAAAAGCAGAAGAGCTAAGATTCAGTCTAGATAGAACCCCAAAGTCATACCCAAATAATTATAATAAAGTAATAAGTGGCATACCACAGAAACAGCAGAAGACATGAGAAAGGGAGTGGAGATCAGGTAAGTTTTCACACAAAGGGTAGCAAATAGGCTGGGTTTTAAAGCACGGGTAGACATCCACCAGGTATTTGAGTTGGTGGAAAATGCATGTGCCATGCCCTGATGAGAGAAAAGGGTTCTGTCCAGAAGAATCAGAGGGTTGAATGTCATGGGATTATAGGGCATGCAGCAGAAAGTGATGAGAAAACACTGCCCTTAAGAAGGAGGAGGCTGTGGCAGGTGATGGAAAGCCCTGTTACCAGAAAAGAAAGCTTAGGCTTTGCTTTTAGGGACTGGGGAACCCTAAGCAAGATGTGGTCTGATTGAACTTGAGATCTAGAAAGAACAGTTTGGTGGCAAAGTGGAGAAGACAGGCTTGATCATGGAGGCCAAGGGACTAAACAAAAAAGTCTCAGGACAAGCAGGTACTGCCAACCCAAGAAGAAGGCCAGGAGGGCCCATGTGAATGGAAGAGTGTAAGTTGAGTCTGAAGTTGTCTCAGCTACCACTGCTCAATTCTGGCAGGCACTACCATGTTGGAGAATGGGCCTAGAAATAGAGACTTTAAAAATCTTTAAATTTTTTAATATCTTGATTTTTTAAAATCAAGTATTCCTTTCAATTCTTGCTATCCAAATACTACCTAGACTCAGGAACCAAATACAGACTCACTTGTTCTCTTGTGCTTACTCTGTATCTGAACTCTCACTGCCCTAAAACGGATGAGACATATTTGGATGGTGTGGGACCTGTCAGCAACCAATATAAGCATTAAAAAATTACTTGTTAGGGCCGGGCGCGGTGGCTCATGCCTGTAATCCCAGCACTTTGGGAGGCCGAGGCGGGCAGATCACAAGGTCAAGAGATCGAGACCATCCCGGCCAACATGGTGAAACCCCATCTCTACTAAAAATACAAAATTAGCCGGGTGTGGTAGTGCGTGCCTGTAGTCCCAGCTACTCAGGAGGGTGAGGCAGGAGAATCACTTGAACCTAGGAGGCAGAGGTTGCAGTGAGCTGAGATCATGCCACTGCACTCCAGCCTGGTGACAGAGCGAGACTCATCTAAAAAAAAAAAAATTACTCGTTCACTGGGCATGGTGGCTCACACCTGTAATCCCAGCAATTTGTGAGGCTGAGGTGGGAGGATCACTTGGAGCCAGGAGTTCAAAACCATCCTGGGTAACTAAGTGAGACCCCTGTCTCTACAAAAAAAAATTAAAAATTAGCTGGGCATGGTAGTGTGTACCTGTAGTCCCAGCTACTCAGGAGGCTGAGGGAGAAGGATCACTTGAGCCCAGAAGTTCATGCTTGCAGTGAGCTATGATTGTGCCACTGCACTCTAGCCTGGGCAACAAAGCAAGACCCTGTCTTTAAAAAAAAGAAAAAAAGAAACTTGTCAGTATACATCATACAAATATAGATACATATGTATAAACACACACATACAAATACACATATGCATGTATACACACATATATACATATATACACATGTAAACATATGTGCATGTTTATGTATGTATATATGTGCATATACAGTCACATGTCACTTAACGATGGGGACACATACTGAGAAATGTGTCGATAGGTGATTTCATCATTGCACAAATGTTATACAGTCCACCTACACAAACCTAGATTGTATACTATACACCTAGGCTTTATAGTATAGCCTACTGCTCCTAAGCTACAAACCTGTACAGCATGTTACTGTACTGAATACTGTAAGCAACTGTAATACAATGGTAACTATTGTGTATCTAAATATAACTAAACAGAGAAAAGGTATAGTAAAAATAGAGTATACAAGATTTAAAGTGGCACAACTGTATAGGGCACTTGCCATGAGTAGAGCTTGCAGGATTGGAAGTGGCACTGGGTGAGTCAGTGAGTGAGTGGTAACAGAATGTGAAGTCATAGATCATTACTACTTGTAGACTTTATAAACAATGTACACTTAGGTTACACTAAATTTATTTACATTTTTTTCTTTCCTTAATAATAAATTAGCCTTAGCTAACTGTAACTTTTTTACTGTATAAACTTAAAACTTTTTTGTGACTTTTTGACATATGTAACACTTAGCTTAAAATACAAACATATTATAGAGCTATACAAAAGTATTTTCTTTCAAATATTTCTTTCTTTACAAAAATATTTTTCTTAAATCCTTATTCTATAAGCGTTTTTTTCTATTTAAAAATTTTTAACTATTTTGTTAAAAACTAAGACACAAACACACACGTTAGTCTAGGCCTATGCAGGGTCAGGATCATCAAGATGTCACTAGGTAACAGAAATTTTTCAGCTCCGTTATAATCTTATGAAACCACCAACATCTATGTCATTAACTTAAACATAATTTTGTGGCACATGACACAGCTACTACCATTACTGGAACTACAAACACTCAGTATCTCGGAGTTACACAGCCTGCCCAGGAACCCTGGGCTCATCAAGCTCTTAAGACACTTTCTTTTTGCAGCCTTCAGTAAAACATGAGCCTCTTCTCTAGGTTTTCTCCCACTGCTTGATGTTCAAGACCCTGGAATTTTCCCCAGGAAGGTGACCAAAGAATTGAGATGTACAGTTCAGACTTCAAAAGCAAAACAGAGACTTGGGTGGTTTGATCTACCAACCAAAAGTATAAGACAAGAAGGAATGTGAACCATCCTCAGGGTGGTTCACCTGAGCTACTACTAAGTTTAATTTAGTAGCTGAAACCCTCAGCTCTTGTGTCGACTCAACTCTTTTAATAACTTCTACTCATAATCTGCTGTATCACTCTATTGTTTATGAAGAAGCCTCTCTCTCTCTCTCTCTCTGTCATTTTCTATGACTAGAAATGAGCGAAAAATGCCCACTCCCTCACACGGCTTCAACTCCTCTTTCAGTGCTGATTTTCTCCCATTTCCTCCCATCGCCACTTCTTTGCAATGGAAGCTGCAATACTTGTGGGCAGTTTCCTAATTATTTAACATATTTGCAGTTGATTTCCTGGACATAACAAGAGTGCCATTCAAGGTCCCTGAGGGGTCTAAGAGTGCACTTCTGGAAGCCAAGGCTTCTCACCTTACCCACCAGCATCGGCCCTCAGGAGGTTTAAAAATCAAATGGTTCTCGCGTCACCTGGTCCTGCAATTCACCCGTCTGATTTATCATACTTGGCTGAGGGCCTAGGACTTGGTTCAGAAAAGGTTTGTGGCTGGATACTTCACAACCCAACAGTGTGTCTGTAATTCATGGTGGTTTGTTTTATGTATAGCAGCAGAAATCCAAACACTCTCTCCCTTACCTGTTTTTGTGGCTGTTTTTATGTGTCATTAACAAAACTTTGAGCACCCAGAAATTTAATTTTTTTTTTAAAATCTGCCTGAACTTGAGACAATTTCTGGAGCTAGTGGATAAATCCAACAAATAGTTATCCTATACCTGCAATGTGTAAGACGCTGATCAGGAGTAGGGTAGGTGTAAACTAACTCTTTATCTGTTTTGTAAATAAAGTTTTATTGGAACACAGCCACACCCGTTCATTTACATATGGTCTATGGTTACTTTCAAACCAGTAACACAGTTGAGTACTTGCAACAGAGATTGCATAGCCCATAAAGCCTGAAATATTTACTCTCTGTCCCTGGATCAGCCATTTGACATTTTGTGGCAAATTATCTGAAGGATCCTACTGGTTCTCATGGAGTTCACCACAAATATTAGTGACTCTTAAAATCTATAGCTTTATTTGGACCTCTTTCCAAAGCTCCAAAATCATAATTTCAACATTCTGGGGGCATCTCCACCTGCTGTCCCAATATTCTGCAGGCTTTCCAAGCTCAATATCCCCATAGGAACCTGTCTTCCTATGGCGTCCCTTGTCTCATTTATGATATCATCACCCACAGATCTTGAGCCTTGGTCCCCTGGATGACATCCCTGGATCTTCCCTTTCCCTCAGCTCCACATGTAACTGCCATGAGTTCCTCCTATACATCTCCCTTATCCTTCTCCTCTATTCCATCCTTGCTGCCACATCTACCTTCATCTCCTGCGTGGACACTGCAGAAGTTAACCCTTTCCACTGTACAGGAATAAGAATCAACCAAGCTAAGGCACAAAGGAAACATGAGATACACAGCTTTGCATACAATTTAGAGGAATGGCTCCTATAGCTCTAAAATAATAATAGCTAATACTTGCATAGCTCTTACTATATTTCAGGGACAGTTCTAGGTAACTTAACTTATGATAGTGCCGTGGAACTTCATAATTAACCTATGAAGTAGGCATTCTTTCTATCATTCCCATCTTACAGATAAGGAAGCTGAGGTTCAATGAAACTGAATAACATGTCCAAGGTTACAAGCAAGCAAGGGATGGAACTGGGATGCAAATTCAGGCAGTCTGACTCAAGTCTGTGCTCTTAACCACAAGTCTGTGCTATACTGCCTCTGTTGACCTGAGTTTTCTGTATCTTGCCAGGGTTACCAACATTCAACCCATAGTCAGATCAGGTCACAACTTCCTCATCGGCTGGACCACTCCTCAGCAGAATGTAGAGAATTCTTGCACAATGGATCTCAACTTGGCATGCCAAGAAAGGGGCTGCTCATCCACCAGGCTTCTCCCTCCTAGTGGTGGGGAGTGAAGAGTCGGGCCCAGGGGCTTATCACAGAAAGGATCCCAGAGCTGCATTGGTGAGGGGAAAATAGGATTGCAGGATGGGTCTGGAGTAGTTGGGGCAATTATAGCCTTTAAGCAGGCTTTCTCCTGCATTTGTCTGAGATAAAATCCATTACCACGTTGCCTTTCTGCTCCCAGATCTGTCACTCTACAAGCTTTTATCCTGAATAGCAACACACTTAAATATTCAGCAAGTGCCCTGCAGAGCAGTAAATACTGAAAGCACACATAAAAGGTCATGGTCTCCATCCCCTCCCTCCTCTCTGGATTTACAGTTTAAGAGGCAAGACCCCAAAGCTGCACTCTTAATAAAATGTGGCCTAAAAATGTAGAAAGAAATTATTTCTTGCCCTGTTTTTTCAACAATGACTTTCTCATGTCTTTGTTGGGTATAATCAGAGGGAAAAGGCAGATAAAATGACTTAGTGAATTCATTTGAACAAAGTATATTAAGAATTTACTCTATGCAAAGCTCCATGCTTGGCATTGAAAGGGATCAACAAGAGTGTCAAATAATTACTACCTTCAAGAAGTTTTCTCTCTAGCAGTGGGATAGGTTCTATGTCTACATAAATATAACACCATACTATTGCCCATAAAAGGTTTACAGAAGGGAAACAATGGTGAGAATGCCGCTCATTGGGCCCCTGTGATATACCAGGCACTGTGTTCAATGCTGCAAGTCTTCACTGTCTCATATAATCCTTACTGCAACACTGCAAGGCAGCGATAATTAGCCCCACTTTACAAAGGAGAAAATGGAGGCTACTCAGAAAGGTTAAGTCACCTGCCCTACAGGAAGAAAAGCTAGGATTTAAACTGAAATCACAGAGACTCCAAAGCCCATAGTAGGAGCATTATGTAAGCTTCTTTTTGGCCCAGTGAGTGAGTGGAATGTTGAGGGGGGTGATTTGGGCCCCTGCATCCCAAGCAAAGGGAAGAGAATGGGGTATCAGAAGAGGGAAATGTAGGATTTGTGCCAAGGATGGAAGAGGAGGGAATGTGGTGGAGTAAGTCCTGAGAGCAGGTGGAGGCTTTGACTGGGTACCAAGGAGGTTCTCTCATTTGGTGGCCACAGGCTAACCACCATGGTGGTTCCCCCCGAGGGCCTCACATTTTTGGACATAAAACCAGGCTTAGAAATTTCTGGCTTTTTCTGATTTTAAGCCAAATCATGTCCATCTTCCTCAATACTGTTCCTCTCCTCTTTTTTAGCACAGCCAAATCTTGAGCAATATTAAGCTGAGCAAACATGGATGTCCAGGGGCAGACTGCTTGTCCTTGCAGTGGGCCTTCATGCTCCAGTGATGGAGATGGCAGGATCTCAGCCGCCCTCACACTAATCCCTTCTCCCTTGGAGAGGAGTAGTTATTGCCTTGCATCTCTGCCTCATCAAAGATGAGCCAAATTGGTTTGTGGGCATTCTACTGGGATTGGTATGTGGCGTGTTGCATTAATAGAGTGTTTGAAGTACAGCCTTCAGAAAGTAAGCTTCCATTTGCAGCACTGTATCATAGTCAGAGACTCAGCATCAACCACAAGAAAGAACAAAGTCTAAAGTCTACTTATTGGATGAAAAGAAGTAGATAAGCAGGGGTAGGAGATGAAGAAGTTTGTGGAAGAGACCCAATCCATGTTTTCAATAGCAAGCACATTTTCACATTGTCCAAATGATGTCTTATGAGCAGAAAGATTCAAGGTCATTGGAGGAAATAAGCATAAATTAACCAGGGCAATTTCCACAGTCTCTAGAGTGATGTGCAAGGGTGATCTCAAAGGTCAAAGAACTCGGATCATAGACGCACAGCAGAAAGGAGAAACAGAGATTAGCCCTCGTTTTAAAATGAAGAAGCTAAAGCCCAGAGAGTACAAACACTTACCCAAGGTCACACAGATGGTTAGCAGTGGGACAAGATCTGAAATATCCTGCTTTCCAGCCCAGGGTCTGTTTATGACACCATGATGCCTTCTAGGAGAATGTGACTATGAGCAAGCGGTAAATATTTTAAGATGTCAGAAACCTGAGTATGGGTGCAAAAGGCCAGGGAGGGCTTCAAGGAGGACATCGAAGGATGTGAAATGGGCTTTGAAGAATAGGTGGAATTTAAATGGGCAGAGAGTAGAGGACATTGCAGAGAGAGGAGGATGCCCTCCACCTGCCCAGAATGTGCCAAACCTGGCATCTCAGTATCAGAAAAAGAAGTCAGCAGATTCTTGTGGTGAAAAATTGCTACAACAGTAAAATTAAATCCCCCTTCCCGGAAGAAATGTAAGCCCTTGTAAGAGATGAGAAATCTAAACCTTCGTGCCCTAGCTTAATAGTTTTCAGAAACCAACAAACTCCTTGAAAGGTTGAAGAGAAAAGGAGGAAAAAACTCAGCTTGCCTCTCTGCTTAAAGGAAGAGTGCTTCCTGCTGGCAGCTGTAAACATTCATGGGGCACCCTGAGGGCTTCAACACCAGCAGGGTGTCTTGGGCAGGGACAGAGCCCCCTAGAGCCCGGGAAGGGCGAGGTCCAGCTTCCCCAGGGCCTTACCCATTCACCAGTGGGTGACAGGACCACAGGAGACCTGAGTCACCCTTGTTAATAGTGTTCAGATCATCGGCCCATAACAAATCTTCCTCAACCGGAATAAAATGTGGCCTCTAAAAGGATGTAGACAAAGGCGGCAGCTCACATCAGAGCAACATTTATAAAATGAGCCCAGGAGAAAAGCCCAGAACCCATGCCCAACACAGGATGATGACAGAGATGTAAAACATATTTAAGGAGGAATTCAGATTGAAAAGAAAAATGAACACAACTGTGTCCAGCTGGTGGGATGTTGGATGCTTTTTTTGTCTTTGAAAATCATCTTCATTACAATTGTATGTGATATAAATAATAAATAAATACATTTTGCCATACTTTTTTGAACTGTGCCAGCCTTTGTCTCCAATCCACCCGAACAGACGCTGAGCCCATAAAGGAAGTAGACAAAGTTTTTCTCCAGCACTCACCCCACCCCTACCTGCCTAATATCCACAATTTACGTCCTGCCTTATCTTCCCCAGGCTTAATTCCTTAACCATTATCTCAAACTAATGACTTTTCTGCCTCCTTCTTCCTGCCATCTACCTCCCCAAAGTATTTCCTAGCATTGAAGCTGTTCTCGGTGCTAGTAGTGCAGTCGCTAACTTAGTGAAGGAAAGGGCACGTAGGTTACCTCTACGATAATGTGTCTGCTTACTGTAGTTGGATAGTCTACAAAGGTGGGCATTGTCAATGCCTGCTCTCCCTGCATATATAGGCTACTCCCTCTCCTTGCATCTGAGCTGGCCTTAGTGACCTGCTTGACCAATAAAATGCAGTGGAAGTGACAATCTTGGAAGTGGGGGCTTCCAAGGCTAGGTCCCCAGGGAGAATGGTGGGCAGTAGGGCTGGCTGGGTAGGTTGGGATGCAGTTCTTTAGCGGCTCTCCTTGAGCAGCAGCCCTCTGGGCTACACTGTCAATATGTCCCTGAAGGCCGGGGTCAGTGTGATCTACATCCTCTGCCCCAATCTGGTCACCACTTGTTCCCAACTGCAAGCTTATTGCTTTGCTGAGAGACTAGAGATTCAAGAATGCAAGAGTTAAATCTAAATAAATCTCCAAGGAATTCAAAGTGCACATGTGTCTGTGTATAAAGCGCACCCCCATTGTATTTATGAACTGTAGCAAAGTCCACACCTTCACCATCCATTAATATTGATGGGCCATGAAGACGCTTTTAGGTGGGAGGGCATGATCATAGCTCAGAGTTAATGGGTGAAAGAATTGATCCCATTTCAACCTCTAGGGAAAGGCTGAAGTTGGAGCTGGAGGAGGGTCATGGGTGCTGTCCCCAAAGTATTAGCTGACCTGGGTTCCTAGCTCTGCTGGTCATTTGCAGTGTAAACTTGGGTAAGTCACTCTCCCTCACTGAGCCTCAGTTTCTTCATCTGCACAGAACAGAGGATCTCTGGGGTTGGTTTAAGTTTTGACATTTCATGATTCTATGAGAGAGAGGCACATTAAATGAAGTGGAGAAAAGAGGTTCTCACATATCTGCCATCTGTGGAACACATCTATGGAATTCAGACGAAGTACTAATGGCATTAATGCTTTGCTAGTGCTGTGCATCATAGTGTTTGGCTGAAAATAAGATCAATTCTCAGATTCCCTTACAGTTGACTTTTCCCCAAGGCATCTGGAAACTATGACCACAAGTTTCTCCCTGGGTATCTCTCATTCCTGAGGTCAAATTTCATTATTGCATGCTTCAATGTAATACATGTAGATTTAGCCTCATGCACAAGAACACTTTCACTGGGAAACGGGACATATTCTTCATCAGCTTTTCTTTTTCACTTGTTGGGAATGTAATGTAACAACTTCACTGTACCATAAATTTACTTCAATGACTTGGAAAAACAATGTTCAGCTTCTTGATAATATTGAACTTTTATAGTAAAATTACTATAAGCAAGAAGCCATGAAGCTCATGATAAAGCAAATTACCCACTCACTGACTTACAAGTTGAATGCTCTCAGTTCTTTAATTCAAGGAGGCACTATCAGTTTTATTTAAATGAAAACTTCACAACACGAGGTTGTGGAGTTCACATGAAACTTCACAACAGTGTAGTTCTCAATATCCTTAGGTCTGAGTACCAAGATGCACTTTCCTATACACCAACAAGGGTTCCCTGTCTCAGAGATTGAGGCCCAGAAAGGGGTGGAGGTGGCATTTGCTGGCACTAGTACATGGTCAGTTTATGCTGCTTCAGAAATGATGTGCCATCCACCCTCTCTGTAGGTGCCATTCCTCCTCACCTGTGTCAGCTGAGACAACACCACAGACCACCCCTCTCTCTTGCTGAGCAACAAGGTAGGAGTCAAAGAAACTGGGGGATTCCACTAGGAATTCCTCATCATTTCTGACTTGCAGAAAGCAGTGGTGAAATGGGACCCCCAAGCAGAGCTCACTCTGAACCCCTCCCTTTAATATACAACCTGATGAGTGCCCAAAGGCATTCTCCTGCTTTCTCTTTTGGGCCAGAGAGATTTGGGGTAAGCAAAGGCAATGCTTAGTTTTGGGGGAGAAAACTACTGTGTAGGAGAAAGACAGCCTAATGCATGGTTCTAAGACTCGAGAGGCAGGATAACAAAGTGGTGAAGAGCGTGGACCTCGGAGCCCGACTCTCTGGTTTGAATCTCAGCTCTGCCAATCATTATCGGTGCGATGTTAGGCAGGTTACTTAACATCTCTGTTCATAGGTCCCTCATCTGTAAAATAAGGAAAGTTGCAGTGCTTATCACATGGGGATGTTGAGATGGTTAAATATCAGACATATGAAGCACTGGAGCAGTTCCTGGCACATGCCCTATGTTTGCTGTCTTATTGCTGTGGGGGCTTCAGTAGCTACCAAGAAAGCCATAAAATCAAGCTGGTTTCACAACTGCTGGCCTCCTGGTAGACTGTGGCCAGCCAAGAAGAACAACCTTTCCAAGTCATCCCCACAGGGGAGCTATACAAGTCAGGGGCAGCTCCTGGCCTCTTCTCTGCAGAGTTGGGGAAGGGCAGTAGAAGGCAGGGGAGTAGGGAGTGGGACCTGACACATACAGGAGAGTGACAAGGGCAATGACTGGACAGTCAAGACACTGAGTTCCAGCTTCGGTTCTTCCTTGGATTATATATTTGACCCCTGTGGGGATTATTCTGGGTGGCCTTGTGGTCTCCCCTGCTAAGATTCTGACACACTAGGGCCTAGCACCCCAGCCCAATACCCAACTCTTGGGAAATGAGGTGCTGACAACCACAGCTTTGAAAATTCTGACTTGCCATCATCCCCTCACCACCAACTTCTCTACAACTAGATCTGCAGCCCTTGTGCCTGCTTTAACTCACAGGGTTGGGCTCATTCCAGGTCCCATCTGCCTCCCATTCACACCTGCCTCTGTCCTGAGAAAAAGTGATGGTGCTGGACAAGTTTATGTGGAGGATATAAATCCTCCACATTGCCAGAATCCCCAACTTCCTAGGACCCCAGAAGCTTTTAGGACCCCATGGATCATAGCCTATTGATCACTCCCTTTTTGCCTTCAGTAAGTTTAACTCTTTTCAGGGGAAACCCTGAGATAACTAAGCTATACTTGCATCTCTGTCCTTATCAAAATAACAGCACATTTTTCTGGGTTATGTCAGCTCACTGAGCTGTCAAAGACACTTGAGAGGAATCAAATGTTCTTCGTGGATGGTGTGGCCACACACACACACACACACACACACACACACACACACACTCTCACACATTGCTCTTTAAATCACTGTATAGTAAGCCAGGCAAAGATAGAGGATGGGAGTTCAGGAAGAAGAGAAGTTTATATGTACTCACCCATTCTTCCTCCAGATTGAATCTGTGGGCTTTAAAAATCCAGCTGAGTCCTGATTCTTACCTTCCTCTAGCTGAGTAAAATGTTTGGCCACCAGAGTTTAGTAAACAACTTTGCTGAGTGGGTAAAAAGGAGAGTGGGCTCCACTTGGTGCTGCCCCGGCTCCCCTGTCTCTGCAATGGCTAATGGGCCACATGGTGATAGATGGGGACATGGAATGACCTCCAGAATTTGTGCTAGAATGTGAATGTCTAACATAGGAAGCCTTATTGAATTTCAGGCAAGTGAGTGATAGCTTTGCCACACGATGAGCTCTCATCAGGTCTTTCCTGACTGATGTTTTCTCTTACTTTACAGGCTCCCTTGAGAAATACATTTAATTGGGAAAAAAACAACATACGGTTTCTACTTAATTAGGCCCATCTCCCATAAAACCAGAACTCTTTACTAAAATATACAAGTACAAAGCATTAATCTGAATTATCATAAATGTCATACTGATAGGGTCTGCCTATTTCAAATCCAGAAATATAAATACATAGATATAATTAGATGCTTTACTCTCCAAGTCTTAACTTTCTGGAGTGAATATTTAAACCAGTAGATCTTTACTTTGTGGATGTTCTTGGACATCTTGAGATTCTCTTGACAGCTATCACTCCCTCCCTGTAAAAATGCATTTATAAACAACATTTTGCCTACATTTCTAAGGTATGCATAGGCTGTCCAGAGCCCATCCATGGACTTCTTTCCTCCCCCATCCCCCAGCTCTATGGACCCAGGTTGAGAACCCCTCACTTGGTCTCAGCCTTGGTCCTAGCTTAAATGCCATGCATTAAGAACACCCCCTGAATTTTTGTAACATTGGGATTTGAGCAAAATCCTTTCCCTAGCCTAAATGATGTTTTAGATCCTGAGATTTAGTGATGTTTGGCATCAAAGGCCCACATGGATTTTTCTTTATTAAGGCTTCAACTGCCCTAGCAAAGATTTCTCCCAAATTAATGAAAGATAGGCCTTTATTTGCCCTCTACCTTCTCTGTCTTGGAGCCTTTTTTTTTTTCAGCTTATACCCAAGAAAAAGAAAAGAGAAAATTGTTAAAGAGTAGAAAGGTCTTGCTGATTTTTACAAAAACTCATGATTTGCTTCTTTCTAATTAGGATGGGTTAATTTTTCCTTCTCTTTTAACAAACATATTTAAAGTTCCTGAATGACTTTGTAATCAACACTCTAAAATATGGGTATGCATACTTAATCTTTCTCTTTAAAGACTCTCCTATGAGTTAAACTCTGTTGCCTTTGGTGTAAGTTCCCACCACTTCCACCTCCAAAAGAAACAAAATATCTCTATCCAGACCAGAGAAAGGGTGTTAACAAATATGCTGTCTTTGTTAGGCTGGAATTCCTCAAATCTGTTGTCTGAAAATGTTATTCATAATATCCAAATTGGATAAGGCAGAAAGTGAAGCTCTGAGCATTAGTCTCTTCATCTGTAGAAACAAGGCTGATAAAAACACTAACAGTACAGGGTTGCTGTGAGGATTAAAGGATGCAATGTGCTTAAAGTACCTGACACAACACCTGTCATATGGCAGCTAATAGACATCTTCCAAGAGGGCTCACACAAAGGCCGCTGCAGCACCACGGACAGCTCCTTGTGCCCAGTCATGTTGGAGATGGTCTTCCTTCCTACAGCTGATGGTTGCTTCACCAGGCTGCCCTGCTCTATGGAGAAGGACTCTCCGGTTCTAAAAGGAACCTTGACCACCTCTTGCTTTTCTGTGTTAAGGAAATGATCCTCTTCATTTCTATCTGAAAGTGCAACCCATCAACATGAGGCTCATCAAAGGGATCTAAGTTCTCACAGGTTTTGCTGGATTCATTACTTGGAATTTCCATTAGTGTCCTGTGGCTAATTCCCCAACCAGCCATGCTTCATAAATCCTTATTCCCTGGAGGTGAGGACAGGGACCTTAGGGCTCTTTGTATCTCTGGCTCCATCCTTACTGTATTCCTTGAATAGCATTCACTTCCAAAGGGAATACTCTGGCCCTACTCTGTACCTTCTTTGACCTAGTGTGTGGGTTTCAGGGCACTTTCCTGCTACATTTAGGACAGCCAGCTCCCACAAGTGAAAATACCAGCCAAGGCACTATCTTTCTAAATAAAACGCTGACTAAATGTTAGCAGGCTTTTTCGTCAGAATGGGGCAGGAGCTGTGAGGGGGGCTGAACAAACATGTAGATGTGCTCTTTGGGGACAGTCATCAGCTGCTCGAGTTCCTGCCACAAGCTGCTCCATGTCGCTGCTCACATAAGAGCATGTGCATCTATGCCCTGTTCTCCCACCCCAGCTACACTATAGGGCTCTTGGCTACTCAGTGCCAGCACCACAGGTTGGCAATATAGGTGGGCTCTGCAGTTTTGATCTGGAAAATACATGTTAAATTCAGAATTTTGTAAAAATCAATATTACCTTGTCATTAGTTGATGTCAGGATTAAGTGCGTGCTTTTCATTCCCAGTTGTCCTCTGACTGTGTGTGGCTCTTAACACTTTCATTTGCATATGTTCTTCCTCCTGCCAAACTGTTTCTGTCAGCTGTTAGGAGTTTGATTATTATTTATCAGCTTTTCCCTAAGACAGGTCTTGTTACTACTTCCATGGACAATAGTAACAGCCTCATGCCTTCTTTTTCACCTTTTTTCTCCACCTTCAACCCAGTTTAGAAAAAGCTGCCAGATTAAATTTCCTTAAGTTTATCTAAGTATACATAGCCCCACTTAAAATCCTTATTTTTAATGGCTCTTTACTGCCTACAAAATTACTTACAGACCCCTCACCCTGATATTCAGTGTCCTTGATTTGGATCTAACTAGCTTTTCCTGCCCTTTTTCCTAATAAGTAACCACCATGTATCAGCTGGATTAATTGACAATTCCTAAATATGCTTGTCCTCGTGCCTTTATTCATGCGCTTCTGTCCTTCTGGAATGATCTTCCCCTTTCCATAAAATCCTCCCACTTTTTAAGGAATGGGAGAATTATTACCACAAAACCCATTCCTTTGCACAATCTTTGCTAAGTAGCAATAAAAGCTAACATTTATTAAGCACTGAGGATATGCAAGACACTGGGCTAAATGTATTACAGGCATTATATCTCATTTATTCCTAGCAAAGATAACCTATTACTGCCTATATTTTTCAGATGAGGGAACTAAAGTTTAAGAAGTTGGGCTGTTTGTCTAAGGTGTCAGAACTATTAAGTAGTGAAGCAGGATTTGAACCCAGGTGACCTGAGTCCAGGGTTTTCACCTTTAAACCACTCTCCTGTGCTGCTACACCCAACCCCTAGCACTTGACAAACTCTTACAGTGTTTATTCCACTCCATCTCTATCCTGCACTATAATTATCATCATGTACGTGTCTTCCTTTCCCTTACTCTGGATACTAAAAGCATTACTAACTTTGCTCTATTCATCTGTATCCATAAGCAGCACAGTACCTAAAGCTTCAGTGGGAGGAACCTCAATAAAAAGTGGGGAGGGGGCTGTTAGTATGGGTATTGTAGATGAAGGAGAGAATGTGATCTGCCCCAAGAGGTCTGTGACCATGAGAAGGAACAGAGTAAATCTCATTCTAAACATATTCTACAGTCCCTAGAAAAATGCCTACTTGTGTGGGGCAAATGGTCAAGGAGCTAACATCATTTCAGCCAGGCAAATCCCAGAACCCAGCTGCAGGGAACTGCATTTTCCAGCCAGCTCTTTCTTCCACCATTGTCCACAGGGACTGCAAAGGAATAATAGCAAACTAACTCAGACAGCAAGAGTCGTGATGTGGTTCACCTCAGGAAAAAAGTGTGTGGCCTGGGGGAAGCAAGGCTGAGGCACAGCTGCCTGGAAACTGGAGGGTGAGGACACAAGGGGAAGGGATAGACAGTATGACCCACCAATGGGTTCCTTCATACTCTGGCTGTATGGGCCAGGGTCCCAGCACCCACAAGTTGGCTGATTTGAGAAAATGGACTCTTCTCAAGAGTGTAGTAGGTGGTAGGGAATTCATGGAGGGAGGGTGCTGTGTACTGGGGCGAATAACAGCAGGGGCTTAATGGGGTAAGAGGGAAAAAGTGTGGAATGTGGAGGCAGAGAAGCTGTCTAACAGGAGCAGTGACCTTCAGTGAGGTTTCACGGCCAGCCCACAGGAACCTTGGAGCAAGGTTCTCCCCAATCTCATTCTCCTGTCTCCCTCTAACCACCTACTTAGACTCCTCATTGGCTAAACCTAACCAAAGCAGAAGGCAGCATCCCCAGGCACAACTGCTCCATGTAGCTGCCCACATAAAAGCATGGACACATATGCCCTGTTCTGCCACTCCATATCCAAGACAGGGCTCTTGAATCCTCAGTGCCAGCACTGCAGGTTGGTAATATAGGTGGCCTCTGTAGTTTTGCTCTGGAAAATGTATGTTAAAGACATAGGGCAGGGTGCAGGAGGGTAGAGAGTGGACCTGGAGGGGCAAGGGAAAGATGGCCTAGTTAGAGTCACAATCTAACCTCAGTGACCTTGTGAATCAAGTACAGACTCTCTGAGCATTTTTTGGACTGAACTTTGCTCTCCCCTTAACCAAATTTTTATGTTCAAGCCCTAACCCCCAATGTGACTACATTTGGAGATAAGGCTTTGTATCAGTCCATTTTCACACTGCTATAAAGAACTTCCCTGAAATTCGATAATTTATAAAGGAAAGAGGTTTAATTGACTCACAGTTCTGCATGGCTGAGGAGGCCTCAGGAAACTTACAATCATGGCAGAAGGGGAAGTAGGCACCTTCTTCACAAGGCAGCAGGAGAGAGAGAGCATGTGAAGGAGGAACTGTCAGACACTTATAAAACCATCAGATCTTGTGAGAACTCACTCACTATCACCAGAACAGCAGGAGGGAACCACCCCATGATCAAATCACCCCCCACCAGGTCCCTCCTTTGACACATGGGGATTATGGCGATTACAATTTAAGATGAGATTTGGTTGGGGACACAGAGACAAACCATATCGGGCCTTTAGGAAGGTAATAAGGTTACGTAGTTCACAAGAATGTGGTCTCAATCCAATATGATTAGTGTCTCATAAGAAGAGAAAGAGACACTAGAGATGCGTACATACAGAGGAAAGGCCAGGTGAGGACACAGCAAGAAGGTGGCTGTCTATACACCAAGGAGAGTGGTCCCTGCTGACCTTGATATTGGACTTCTGGTCTCCAGAATTGTGAGAAAATAAATTTCTGTTGTTTAAGCCACCCAATCTATGGTATTTTGTTAAGGTAGCCCCAGCAGACTGGAACAGAGCAAGAGGAAACCTTAGAGAACATCCCATCTGACAGTCCAAATTCACAGAGGAGGAGTCTGAGCAGCAACGAGGGATGTGCTGTCCCCAACACCTCATGGCAGTGTAGAGGCGGAGTGTGGACTAGAACCCACAATGGCAAACTCCTAGACCAAAGCTTCCCATGACACCCAGAAACTACAAGCCAGAGATCATGGGTTAAATCCAACTTGCTAATGTATTTTGTTGGGCTTGTATTCAGTGTTGGGTTATAGCTGAATTGATTTCCCACTTTGAAAAACCAGGTGATTTCATATTAATGCCCAGATGTTCAACTTCTGTTTAAAAATCAGAAGATCTGGCAACTCTAGACTCACATTCTAGGATGTCTACACACAGCCTGAACTGAGATGTGGCTCTGTACGTCCAAGGGATCCACACCAACCAACCTGACATTGTGCATGCTACCTCTCATTTAGTCACTATCTGGCCCCAATAAGCACTTCAAGTATCAACACCTGATCACACAAGCTATTTTTTTCAAAGAGAACATGCATGGATATCAACAACTAATAAACATGCTACCCCTCACAGAAAATACATGTAGTCAGTAGCTGGAGACTGCACGACTTTGGAAACAAGGGATATAAGACTCTTCTGGGAGACAAACTGTGATGTCAACCCACAGTTGTTCAGGCTAAGTCATCTTAAAGAAATAAATGTGCCCTGAGTGTGTGGTACAGGACAGGAACCTAAATGTAACATAAAGAAAGAATGTGCCAATGGGTACAATAGGCTGAACGTTTGTGTCCCCTCCCCCAAATTCATATGCTGAAACCTAGTCTCCACTGGGATGCTATTAGGAGATGGGGCATGTGAAGTGATTAGGTCATGGATGGAATGATTGCCCTTATGTAAAAGGCCCCTGAGAGCTCCCTTGCCCTTTCCACCAAATGAGGACACAGTGAAAAGACAGCCCTCTATGAGCCAGATGTGAGCCCTCACCAGATACTTGGATCTTGATCTTGGACATCCCAGCCTCCAGAACTGTAAGAAATACATTTCTGTTGTTTATGGGCCCCTCAGTCTATGGTATTCAGTTATAGCAGCCCCAAAGGACTAAGACAATTGTGTGGGGTTGATCAACCATGAACGTTTAGAAAACAAAGTAGAGTCAGAAGCAAAAACTGCTGATAACCACTCAAGCACCACTCAGGAAGACAAGGCTGTAGTCAGAAACACAGCTGGACCATTCCCAGGACAGATAAGTTCCACCTTGCAATGATTGCATAGCCCATTAATCATTTGAATTATTTTATGATACTTGCTCTGATGCCATGCTCACCAACTCCACTTCAGATCTCATTTTCCATGTAGAAAATGACCAGCCTCTCTCACCCTCACCCTGCCTGAAGGAGACGGGAGTACTAGTTTCCTTGTAATGTGTCCTGCTAGTTTTCTAATGGATTGCATCTGTTTGGGGAGCTTGATTAAAGGGCTCCCACCTCTGAAGATCAATTTGACTCTCCTTGCCCTGAAAAATCTAGTTTCTGCGCCTGTGAGACTGAGCCAGATGTTCCCCTGGAGGCCTCTTGGGGGCCAGCAAGCTGGCCTTTCTGGCACGTTTCCTCTCTTCTCCACTCCCCTACCCCCATGCACATGCCAGAACTTCATCTTTGGCCATATGGCCTCACTTTAAAATAATAATAATAATAGTACATAAGCACTTTAACAAGGATCTTCTGGACACAGAGACTTAATGAAAAGGAGAAACACTTGGATCTGCATGTCCATCTGTGGCTATTAAAATTAATTCAAATTAAGTTAAATTAAAAATTTAGTTCCTCAGTTACTTGCCACATGTCATGTGTCCAATAGCTACATGTGGCTAGTGGTTGCTGTATCTGACAGCACAGTTATAGAACTGTTAGCAAAGGAGATAAGTGTGAACAGAGGCACTTTTTGAAGGCTCTCGAATCATCCCCCTTGGGCGTCCAGATGCTGCATCTATGAGTGAGGTCTAGTCACTTGCAGAGCCAGAATAAGTGAGGGGAGCAGGGCAAGAGGCTCAGGTCAATCTCTTAGGGGCTGGCTGATGTCCACCTCACCAGCCTCCTATCTAGAGATGAACTTGAAATCAACTGGGAGTTCTTCGCTGGTGCGTCATCACTCTTCAGCAGCTGAGGGCTTGCAAAATTCCAAACCTTGGAGGAAACTCCAAACACCTCTTTCCTGGGACCTGCCGCTCACTGAAACTCCACAAAGGGGACCAGAGGGCAGTAAAAGAACAAGCCCTCTCAACAAGATGGCCCTGCAAGCACCAGGTTCTCTGCCAATTTGCTCATTCATTCCTCATCAGAGCTTCATGAGGATGGCAGGGCAGGATGACGAAGGCCACTTTGCAGATGAGAAAACTGAGACTCTTGGTAAAACACAGAAAAGTTTCAGGTGAAGCTAGAGTTTGTAATTTCCCAACTCCTGGCTTAGTGCTTCTTCCTCTTATATCGTGTTGCCTCTTTAGAAAACAGCTCCCAAGATTGCAAACCATTTGCCCAAGAGGTAGAGGGTTGGGAAACATAGTTTGAAAAGGTGAAGATGTCTCTGCACAACTGACCTCTCAACGCAAGGCAATGGGTGAGGATCCAGAGGAGGCCCAGCTTGGATGACACAGTGGGGGCCTTGGGAAACACACTTCACTTGTGACAAAGTGTTCTGCTTTCCAATCTGTAGTGTGGGGATGGTGCTAATGCTAATTGACTTTTCTTAGCCACATAGGGATGCTAGAATGATCAATGAGATCATGGATGAGAAAAATCATCAGGAAGATGGTAAGAAGCCCAGAGGATTATAAGCCTCCTCCTTCTCAGAACCCAAACAAAAGTAAAGCTAAAATAAACAGGTACGTTTTTTTTTGCAGTTGTTCACTTCTATGAAAGAGATAAATGTCAAAGAAATCAAGTTTACTTCAGACAGATTATATATAAATTTTCCCCTGGGAGTCCACATGTCAGCAAAGGTTCAGCTCAGACTCCTATACTTACCCAGTTGGTGTCCAAAATAATGAGAATTACTCATAATGATGAACAAGGCCCTACCAGACCGTGACGGGCCTTCTGAATCACCAGAAGCACATCCCTAGATTTGTATACAGCAGATTTCACTGTAGTATCATTATGTGGACATTGGTAATCTATGTGTTGCATGTATGGCAGCCCTCTTTTAACAGAATATTGCCTTTTTCCCTAATTATTTTGGAAAAATGGGAATTTTATTCTATTACTGGAGAATTATTTGGATTTGTCATTGACTTTTTTGAGGACATGGGTGCTGAGGGGTGAAAAATTTTATTTTCCCTGAGTTTTAACTTTTGGTCTAGCTTTATGTTTCATATTATATGGGTTGCAGTGAATAATGTTTTAATGAGATGGGGTATGGAAAGTCTCACTAAGGGCCAACCATAGTGACATGCACCTGTAATCCCAGCTACTCGGGAGGCTGAAGCAGGATTGCTTGAGGTCAGGAGTTTGAGACCAGCCTGGGGAACATAGCAAGACCCCATTTTTAAAAAGTGTGTTAAGAATTAGCCAAGTGTGGTGCCATGCACCTATAGTCCCAACTACTCAGGAAGCTGGGGCCAGAGGATCACTTGAGCCCAAGAAGTTGAGGCTGCGGTGAGCTATGGTCACACCAGTGCACTCCAGCCTGGGCAACAGAGCAAGACCCTGTCTCTAAAAAAAAAAATAAATAAATGAAAGAAAGAAAGTCTCACCAAATAATAGGCTTCCAACAATAAAAGAGAAGAACAGCCAAAAGGAAAGACAGAATGTGTGTGTGTGTGTGTGTGTGTGTGTGTGAGAGAGAGAGAGAGAGAGAGAGAGAGAGAAACTGAGCCAACAGTAGTGCTTCTTCCAGTAAATCCTGTACCATCAAGTTCCCACCTGTGAGTGAAAGGATTTCTAAGCCCCCCAAGAGAGTTTACAGGGCTGACTCCAATTCTCACAAAGCAAAAGTCTACGCATATCTAATAGCCTTTCCCAGCTACACCAATTCCAATCTAAGAATCATCCTGAAGCACATTGCAAGTGGCTGACAGAATCAGACTTTATTGAGTGTAATGCTGTCTAATGGAATTCTCCAGGCAATATTTCTTAGCTTTTCAGATGATTCTCATTTCAGCTCAAGCCTATTGATCTCCTGCCAGATGATCTGGGCAGCTATGTGCACTGTTTACTGAGATGCTTCCGTCAGTGCCCTGTGTTAACCACCCTTCAGCTAAATGGGGTTCCTTTTCCTTTTCACCCCAGTCTGGATCTCCCTTACCATTTCACTAGGGCAGGATGCACACCTGGAGGATTTTATTACCCTGCTAGGAAGGTGACACTTGTCCCAAGTTACCTTTTCTCCCTAAGTCAAAACCATTCCACCCATTCACTTAACAAACATTTTAGACCACTCAAACTAAGGCTTGTCCCCTCAAGCTCAGTTAAATTACCAGAGTTAATCCGAACCCAATTTCCCATGTAAAATGTGCACACACGTGTGCTTAGGGAAAAGGTTGACAAGGTACTGTACGTAAGTATAGGTTGCACTCCGTAAATAGACAAGAGAAAAGTCTTTGTGATTACATTTTTTTGTATTCAAAATGTAAACTTTTCAATCCATCTGGACTCTATCAAGAGTCCTCTTCCCTGTGGCCTCTCTCTAGGATTCTTCATCTGCAGTGAGCCATGGTCACACCAGTGCTTCATGAGAATGGAACCCTTCAGGGACCTGTCTGGATTGTCCAATTGTATCTGAGACAACTGCCCAAAGCAGAAGTCCAGGCTTCACATGGGATCAGAGGGGAGGGATGAAGGAACTAGAGAGTGCAGATACCAAGCAAAGGAACTGCATCAACCACTGTGGAAACCATTCCATCGTGGACAAAACAAGGCCTGAGAACCAAAATGTCTGGGCGCTTATCCAGGCCAGCCACCTGCTCACTTATGACCTTTCCTGAAGATATCTAACCTCTCTGAGCCTGATAATTTCATTAGAAAAATGAGAATGAGAAGTGCCCACGTTCCTTCCAGAAAGAAACGAGGCTACACCTGTGAAAACGCTTCATAATTTTTTTTGTTTGAGTCAGGTTTGGCTAGGGTGTGGTGCAGTAACAAGCAATCCCAAACATCTCAGTGGTTTACCACCACCAAAGTCTATTTCATTCATGGTACATTCCCCATGGCAGTGGGGCTCCACTCCTGATGGTACAAGGGACCCAGGTGATGAGGCTCTATGCTGACAGCTGCTTCCACAGTTCCCATGCCAGGGGGACAGGTATGTAGTGAATCATGCATAAGCTCTTGAATCTTCCATCCAGAAGGGGCAGATATCACTTCTGCTAACATTTTGTTCACTAAATCAAGTCAGATGGCCATGCCTACCTTCAAAGAGATGAAGAAGTACAATTCTGTTAAGAGCAAAGGTGCTCTGTGAAACTAATCAACCCAAAGTTTTAGTCTCCTTGCTTACAAAAGCCCCTTCCAGTCCCCAGGAGACGCCGAAGCAACACATTTACATGGCCATGTGCTTTGTTAAATGTGTGAAGTAAGATCTTTCTGTATATTTTATACATTTATATAAATTTTAGGCCTCATAAAACCTGAATCTCTTCTAGATAGGAAGAACCACCGGAATGTTTGTGAATAGCTGTGAAGAATAATGAGAATTACCTATGTAAAATGAGCTTTTTAAACATGCTACTCTGTTCTCCCAAGCTGATATAGAACCAGCAGATGGATAGCGTTTGACCTAAAAAATAAGGCTTAGGGAGAGAGTGATGATGACTAGGCTTCCTCTGCCCATCTCCCTCTCTTGGCCCCAAGCCTTCTTGCCACCTCCTGCTTTATCTGAGCTTGAGTCTTACCTCCCCATTAGATCACAAACTACTTGAGAATATAGACTGTGAGCTATGGGCTTCTAAGATTTTAGATTTGGATATGGCTTTAAAGGTCATATAGTATTATTTAGCCCAATCCGAGAACTTAAAGAGGTGAGGGACTTGTCAAGGTCACACAACTAACAGGAAGAGCCAGGTCTCCAAACTTTGAGTCAGTACACTTTTCTTTGTATCTGTCACATGGGTCATTAAATACATACGTATTACTTGGGGAAACGTATTACAAGACCAGTTAAGATGAGAAGTGGTGTCAGTGTCACTATTGAGATGTCATTACTTCCCAGCCCTGCACCAGCAAGCAATATCCCAAGTTGCACACCAAATATCTCTATCCTTTCAACACTGATCATCACCATCTTTACCTCAGTTTCCAGACTTAAGGCAAAGCCAAGGGGAAAGTCCTTATACATCACATTTCCTAATCCTTCCCACAAAGGCAGCACGCCCCCCAGTCCATCCCATCCACACAACAGACTCCCCACTTTTCTCCAACCATGCACCACATTCCTGGGTCATCTTATCCACTCAGTAGACTCCCCAGTCCTCCTCATCTACCCACAATATTCTTCAATCATCCCTGTTATTAAATAGACACCTCAGATCTCCCCATTTACACACACATTCCACATTTCTTCCCATCCACACTCCCCAAACCTCCTCAATCATGTACCACTCTCCTCAGTCCTCCCCATTTATGCACCACACTCCCCAGTTCTCGCCATCTACATACCAAACTCTGCAGTCCTCCCCATCCACGCACCATGCTCCCCAGTCCTCAGCCTCTGCCCAAGACACTCTACAATCCTCATTCACACACCACACTCTGTAGTCCTCCCCATCCATACATCACACTCCCCAATCTTCCCTGTTCACAAACCACATTTTTGAGTCCTCCTTGTCCATGCAACAGACTTCCCAATCAACTTTATCCACACACCACACTCCCCAGCCCACGTCATACACATGCTACAATCTCCAGTCATCCCCCTGCATGCACCACACTTCTCAGTCCTCCTCCTTTACACACCACGCCTCCCAAAGCTCCCAATCCACACACCAACTCCCCAGACCTTCCCATTATCCAGGCTCCACACTATCCAATCCTCACCCTCTGCACAACACACTCCAGCATCCTCCCCACCCATGCACCAAATTTCTCAGTCCTCCCCATTCACACAACAGATTCCTCAGTTCTCTCTGTCTGAGCAATAGGTTCCACAGTCCACCCTATCTACACACCATGTTTCTCAGTTCCCACATCCACAGACAACACTCCCCAGCCCTCCCCATTTATGCATCACATACCTCAGTCCCCCTAATCTTTACGAACACTCCTTGGTCCTCCCCATTCAGGCACCACACTCCCCAGTCTTCCCCACTAATGCACCACACTCCTGTCCATCCTTACACCATACTTCTCAGTCCTCTCCATCCCTACACCACGCTCCTTAGTCCTCCCCAACCTTATGCCTCACTTCTCAGTCCTTCCATCCATATACCACACTCCTCAGTCCTCCCATTCATGCACCACACACCTCAGTTCTCTCCATTCATGCACCACACACCTCAGTCCTCTCTGTTCATGCACCACACTCCTCAGTCCTCATCATTCATGCATCACACTCTGCAGTCCTCCCCATTTATGTACCATGCTCTCTGATCCTGTCCATTCATTCACCATGTACCTCATTCCTCTCCATTCATGCACCACACTCTTCAGTCCTCCCCATTCACGCACCACACTCTCTAGTCCTCACCATTCATGCGCCACACTCCCCAGTTCTCCCCATTGATGCACCACACTCCCTGGTCCTCCTCATGCACCACACTCTTTGGTCCTCCCCATTCATGCACCACACTCCCTAGTCCTCACCATTCATTCACCACACTCCCTAGTCCTCATCATTCACGCACCACACTTCTCAGTCCTTCTCATTTATGCACCATACTTCCTGGGCCTCCCCATTCATGCACCACACTTTCTGGTCCTCCCCATTCATATGCCACACTCCTCAGTCCTCCCCATTCATGCACCACACTCCCCAGTCTTTCCTATCCATATACCACACTTCCCAGTTTTTCCCATTCACGTACAATATTACCCAGTCCTCTCCATCCACACAATATACATCCACATACCACACTATATCCTCCATTCCACCTCTTCATAATCACATAGACTATTACAGCTAAAAAGGAACTTGGGACCCATTTGTTTAATCTGCATATCTTATTTATTTATTTATTTATTTTAGAGATGGGGTCTCACTGTGTTGCCCAGGCTGGCCCCGAACTTCCAGGCTCAAGTGATCTTCCCACCTCAGCTTCTGGAATAGCTGGGTTAGAGGCCCTATATTTTATAAATGTGGAAATGATTTTCAGAGAAATTAAACAGTCTTGTTTCCTAGGACCTCTTATGTCAAAGGAAAGCTCAGGGATCCTGATTCTAGAGCAGCTGTACTTCCATTCTTCCAGATCTCTGAAATATGGAGGAGAATCTTATCATTCACTTTACTAATGACTAACACTAAGTGTCTAAGGAATGGTAAAGACCGTTACTGATTATTGTTTATAATCTGATTGCTCTAACCTTGATAATGCAGTTGAATGACTAAGTTTTATTTAGGGAGATACTTTTCTCTGTGTGTGTGGAGAAAATTTCTGCCTAGAAGCATTGGCCAATTTTTGTTTTAGAACATGACACTATGCCTTCTTGGAGTGTCTTCTCCAGAAGTTCTCAGCTGCAGAAAGAGAAGAGCATGAGACTTCTTTGCAGTTGGTGACCCCCTTGCTGCATGTTGCAGCCTTCTGACATGGTCACTAGGCATCTTCACCTAGTACGATAGGTGCATCAGTCAGAGTGCGGGGGGGGGGAAATAGATGGCACACAGACACACACACACAGACACACACACACACTATAATAAGTTGGAGATAGTTTAACAAAGGGACTATTTATGAAGTTGTGACCAAGATGTGGAGAAACCACAAGAGATAGTGCACTATCCCAGGGCCCGTAACAGCAGGGCTGCATGAGTAGGGTTGAGGACCAGTCATGGATCACAAAAATGGAGAACCATCCTGGGAGAGAACCATCTGACAGGACCTGCTTTTCAGTGGAAGGCAGCAGCCAGTTTATAGAGAAACCACAGGGAAAGAGACGCAGGAATAAACACCCTGACTTTGTTTTTCTCCTTCTCTCAACATTTCCTACCGGGGCTTCCCATTGGCCAGAAGAAAAACATGTTCTTGGATTTAATCTGAACAGATAACTGCTCTGAGTGGGAAAATGATGGACAATGCCACTGGCAAGGCAAATAGGAGATATCAGCACAATTTACTCCAACACTCTCCATCTCTTAAAAACTACCTTGGCAATCACATTGAAAGTGGAAAGTCCTTCCTCCCAAAGGCCGTCTCCTCTTCCTGCCACCAGGTAAAATATCACACCCAGTGTTAGAGGCCCAGAATCCCAATCTTAAAGATTTACAGAAGCGCTCCAGCCAGGCTCATTCTCTTACATCTGTGGCTTATAGGAAAAATCTTCTAGTCTAATTTAAGCCCATTTCACTGCATGTTAAGTTTGTTTCTATTGATTCTGTCCTCTGAGGAGCTGAAACATGGTGACTCCCTTGGCAATGGAGAACACCACGGGTTGAAGGTGAGAAGATGATGTCTAGTCTTTGCTCCATCCCTGCCAGCAGTACCTGAGGCAAATCACTCCGTCGCTCTGTGCTCCTCTTAGCTGTCAGGTATTTCACCAGAAGAAAATTACTGCTTTTTAAGTGATGCAGAAAAAAAAGTACACTTATACCAGGGAAAGAGTTCTTTTTTTTTTTTGATGATTACATCCTGAAATAGAAAATTTCTCAAGGTATCCTTGAAGATGATCATTAAATACTTCCACCCACCAAACCATTTATTTAACATGGTCTAACCCTACTTTCCTCAATTTTTCATTATAAAGCTGTGTTTTCAGCTTTCTAGATTTTTCCTTGATCCTTACCAAGATGAATTTATTTCTCATGAGCTTCTTTTTAGTATCATTTCTAAGAGGATCAATCTGAGCTGCTTAAAGCCTTCTTGGTGTTTGTGCTGTGAACACCTGCTCAGAGCACTTATGCCACTTATGATTTCCTCCTCAATTCACTGCCTGAGTTGGAACAGTGCGCCTAATCACTCCCACATCTCAGCCAGCCCAGCTACCCCTGGTCCCCTCTTTTTGGCCTGGGAATGGAAATATTAGCAGTTTCTCTCCTGCTGCTTAGTACAGCCCCCAAAATGTCCACCTACTCTTTCAGACTGGCCAGGTTCATCACTATTTTCTAGCCACAGCACATTTTCAAAGTTCAACTGGCTCCTATAGCTTATCTGTCCTAACTCTCTTGTTTTACAAATAAGGGAACCAAATAAAGAGGCATGAAAAGGCAACCTTTATGAAATAATTTCAGACTGTAAGTTTCAGTTTCCCCAAACATAACTGTTCACAAATTTTTCAAATCATTTAAAAAATATTTTGTGATTAAATGAACTAAAAAGAAAAAGAAAAAAACCTGGGGCAACATAACAATCTATGTTTGATAAAATGTAAACTGAAAATGTATCATATAAAAATCTAGGTATCATTTGTAAATGGGAAAGATCTAAAAAGTAACATAGATAAAAATGTTGACTTGATTAGGTAATAGAACCATGGGAATTTAAAATTCCAAAATTTGAAAATGAATAAAAAGAGAACATCCAGTCTGGATAAGATTACATAGACTTGTTTCTCCCTAATCCTCCCTGCTAAGTATAACCATAAACCCATATAAAATGCAAGAGGCAGTCAAAGGATTCTGAGTGTTGTGAAGAGGAAAGAGGACTTGCTAGGGACCTCAGAACCATAGAGAAGCATAGCAGCAGGTCATCTTCTGATCTCCCATCCAGCAGAAAAAAAGCAATTCGGGTCCAATGTTTTCAATCCCCAGTCTATAAACAGAAAGCACTCAGGTAGCTCATTCCTCCCCTAGATTGAATGGGAGCCCCACTGTCAACACCTGGTATGCCTGATGGCACCAGCAACTGGAATCAAACAAGAACCTCACTGACAATGAGTGACCAGGAAAAGTGGTCTCCAACCCCATTGGGCTTGAGACTCCTCTCCCTCACTGAGAGACACCAGGTATCCAAGGAATACCAACAAAAGGGATTCTACCAAAACAAGTGGCCCAGCCTAGGAAGCCTCTTGATTCCCGTAGGCCTGAGATTCCCCTATCCCATGGATACACTTGGCCCAGTATGAGAAAACCTCTTCTGCTGTCTCAGGCAGTACCAGCAGAGACCAGTGGGAGGGCTAGCAACATCCAATAAACCAAACAGACCAAAATAACACTGCAAAGCTCTAAAAATTAAACTTTTATCAGACCACAGCCAATAACAGTAGGCCAGAACTATGTGCTAAACTTAAAATGACTGCCTGTTAAAATAAAAAACAGTACTAACCCAAACTCCTAATAACCAAAATGTCCAGGATACAATCAGAAATCACACTGGTCACACCAAGAAACAGAAAAATCACAACTTTAATGGGAAAAAATAATCAACTGGTGCCAACATCAAGATATATCAGATGTTGAGATTGTCCATCAAGTACTTTAGAGCAGCCATCATAAAAATGCTTTCATAAGAAATTATAAATTATTTGGAAACAAATGGAAAAATTAGAATCTTTCTACAAAGACATATAAACTGTAAAAAAGAACCACGTGGGAATTATATAACTGAAAAATACAATAACAGAAATTAAAAACATGCTGGATGTGTTCAATAGTAGAATGGAAATGACAGAAAATAGAATGAGTGACCTAGAGGACAGATCAATAAAATTCACCCATTCTAAACAACAGAGAGAAAATCATTTTTTAAAATTACTCAAATTTTTTCCTGTTAAGCAGGAAAAAAAACAGGGCCTGCAAGACTTGTGGAACAATAGCATTGGTATTACTGGAGACTCAAAAGCAAAAGGAAAGAGTGGAGCTGACAGATATATTAAAGAAATAATTGATTTTTTAAAACTTCCAAAATTTGATGAAAAACTTAGGTCTACAAATTCAAAAAGGTGAGTTAACCTCAAATTTGATAAATCAAAAAGTATCCAGGCCAAGTCACAATGTGATTAAATTTTTGAAAATTAAAAATGAAGAAAAAAATCTTGAAAGCAGCCAGAGAAAAACATCAGTTTAATTATGGGGGAAAACAATTTGAATGACAGCAGATTTCTCAGCTGAAACCATGGGGGCCAGAGGAAGTGGCATAATATTTGTCAAGTGCTGAAAGAAAGGAATTGTCAACCATAAATTCCATAGCGAGCAAAACTATCCTTCAGAAATTAAAAAAAAAAAAAAGACATTCTCAAATGAAAGAAAACTAAAAGAAATTGTCACTAGAAGGACTTCTCTTAAGAATGGGTAAAGGAAGTTTAACACGTAGAGAGAAAATAATTAAAGAAGGAAACTTGAAGCTTTCAGAAAGAAGAGAGAACAATAAAAATATGGGCACATACAATAGACTACACTTCTCATGACTTTTAGAAATAATATTTGATGATTGAAACAAAAATTATAACTCCTTCTGATACTTAAAACAATACTATTTAAAAATGGGGAAGACAAAGGGAAGTAAGGTTTTCACACTTCACTAGAACTGATAAAATATCAATACTAGATGATGATATAGAATATGTATATTGTAATGCCAGAAAAAACACTAAGAAAACTTCATACAATGTACACTCAAAAACACTAAAAACAATAAATAGGAGTAAATAGTATCTAAAAAGACAATAGTAAAAAATTTGCAAATAATTGAAAAGAGAAAAAAGATAAAGAAGCATTGAAGATCATCCTAGGCTTTATGACAATGCCTAACTAAGTACACGGGTTTGAGGTCCACATTTATATTAACTATACAGTACAGGAATTTCCAAGTCAAGAAATCAGCATTACAAATAGTCCTCAGCAAGTACTTCTCCTGAGGTCCTGGGAAGAAATTAATGCAAAATCACTCCATTAAGAGGAAACACTCTCAAAATAGACCTCATAGGATTCCTACAGGTAAAGTCTCGTTAAGATAAACTCACAATGCAAAACTGTACAGCACAGGAAAAAATGATCTTGAGAAAAAGATATAATAAACCACAGAAATAGACGCCAAAAAAACATTAACTAACTGAGCTATAGAAGTGACAATAAAATGTGTCTTTTACATTATCGAAGAAACAAAAAGGAATCAATAACATGAGAAAAAAGAGACAAAGCAGATTTGAAAAATTACCCAAATAGAATTCAACAAATGAAAAACAGTAGAAACTCACAGCAACTAGGGTGATATGACTCATACATACATGTGAAACTATACATGTATGGGAAAGCAACCGGGAAAAAATTAAGGTGCCATCAAAGAATCACAGCCGACTCCAAACAACCAAGAGAAAGAGAGATCACCTATAAATGGAAGAACCAGAAAATACTTCATAAAGGAGGTAGCATTTGAAATATTCTTTAAGGAATAAGTCATAAAACAGTGGTCATTTTTGGCCAGCAAATATATCTTTGTTTGACCTTCACAATGTATTTCTTTAAACATTTTATTTTGAGATAATTACAGATTCACATGCAGTTGTCAGAAATAATACGAAGAGATCCCGTGTATCATTTACTTCATTTCCCTCAATGGTAACATCTTGTAAAATGACAGTACAATATCACAACCAGGATATGAGAATCTATGCAATCAAAATAGCCAACACTTCCATCATCACAACATGAAATTCCTCATGTTCCCTACTGCAACCACAATTTCCTGCCTTCATCCCATCTTTAACCCCTAGAAACCACTAACCTGTTTTCCATTTCTATATTTTGTCATTTCAAGATTTTGCATCAGTGAAATCATACAGTGTGAAACAATGAGATTAGCTTTTGTCACTCAGCATAGTTCTCAGGAAATTCATCCACGTTGTTGCATGTATCAACAGTTCTCTCCTTTTTATTGCTGAATAGTATACCATGGTATGGATGTATTATAGTTTGTTTAATCATTCACCCTTTGAAGAACATCTAGGTTGTTTCCAGTTTTTGGCTATTATGAATAAAACTGCTATAAACGTTTATATACAGGTTTTTGTGTAAATACAAGCTTCATTTCTCTGGGATAAATGCCCAGGAGTGCAATTGCTGGGTTGTATGGTAATTGCATGTTTAGTATTTTAACAAATTGCCAAACCGTTTTTCCAAAGTGTTATACCATTTTACATTCCCACTTGCAGTGAATGAATGATTCACTTTCTCTACATTCTGAACAGTGTTAGGTAATGTCACTACTTTTATTTTTAGCCATTCTGATAGATGTAGTGGTATCTAATTGTGGCTTTAATTTTGCATGTGTCTAATGGCTAATGATGTTGAAATATTTGTATGTGCTTATTTGCCAACTATTAATATATGTCCTTTTCAGTAAAATGTATGTTTGTGTCTTTTATGCATTTTCTAATTGGATTGACTTTTTGATATTGATATTTGAGAGTTATTTATATATTCTTTGTTTTGTTTTGTTTTGAGACATGGTCTCACTTTGCCACCCAGGCTAGAGTGCAGTGGCACAATCTTGGCTCACTGCAGCCTCAACCTCCCAGGTTCAAGTGACCTTCCTACCTCAGCCCCCCAAGCAGCTGAGAGTACAGGTGCATGCCACTACATTGGGTTAATTTTTGTATTTTTTGTAGACATAGGGTTTCGCCATGTTGCCCAGGCTAGTCTCGAAATTCCTGCCCACAAGTGATCCACCCGCCTCGGCCTCCCAAAGTGCTAGGATTATAGGCATGAGCCACCACGCCCGGCCAAGAGTTCTTTATATACTCTATATATTAATACTAGTTCTGTGTTGGATATATGTTTGCAATTATTTTCTCCCAGTATGTAGCTTGTCTATTTATCCTCATAACAGAATCTCACAGAACAAAAGTTTTTTAATTTTAATGAAGTCCAATGTATCAATGTTTCTTTGCATAGATTATGCTTTTGTTTAAAGACTATTTGCCTAACACTAGATCTTAAAGATTTTTTCCAATTTTTTTTAAGTTTTGTAGTTTAACATTTTACATTTAATGTCGTGAATCATTTTGGGTTAATTTTTGTATGATATGTGAGACATAGATCAAGGTTTTTCATTTTTGTTTTCCCTATTGATATCCAATTGCTCCAGCACCATTTGTTGAAAGGCTATCTTTTTTCTCCACTGAGTAGCATTTTTGCACCTTTGCCAAAAATCAGCTGGGCATATTTCTGTGATTCTATTTCTGTGTTCTCTATTATGTTCTAATGGTCTATGTGTTTATCCGTCTGCTAACATAATTAAGATGCAATCTTAATTACTGTAGCTATATAATAAGTTTTGAAACTGAGTAGACTGGTTCCTCCTATTTTATTCTTCTCTTTGAAAGTGGCTTTAGCTCTTATAGTTCTTTTGCCTTTCCATATACATTTTCAAATACTCTTATCTAAATCTACAAAAAAAATCCTACAGAAGTATTGATAGGAATTTTGTTAAACCTTGTCCTAGTCCATTTTGTGTTGCTGTAACAGAATACTTCAGGCTGGGTGATTTATAAAGAAAAGAGGTTTATTTAGCTCATGATTCTGTGGGCTTGGAAGCACAAAAGTATGGCACCAGCAGCTGCTCAGTTTCTGGTGAGGGCTTTCCTGTGGCATCACAGTATGGTGAAAGGTTGAAGGGGAAGTGGGCACATGTAAAGAGAGGAAAACCCCAGGGAATCCTGTATTTATAACAACCCATTCTCACGGGAACTAACCCATTCCAAGAAAACAAATCCAGTCTAGAACAAATCCAGTCTCCCACAAGCCAGAACTCACTCTACTGTGAGAATGGCACCAAGCCATTCATGAGGGATCTGCTTCTATGATCCAAACACCTCCTACTAGGCGCCACCTCTCAATACCACCACACTGAAGATCAAACTCCAACATGTGCTTTGATGGGGACAAACTCAGGTCATAGCAAACTTGTATATCAATTTGGAAAGAAATGACATCTTTACTATGTTGAGTTTTCCAATTCCTAAGTTTGTATCCTTCTCCACTTAGTTAGGCCTTTGATTTCCTTCATCAGTGTTTTGAACATCAGCAATGTTCAGAATGCAAGTTTTGTGCATGTTTTATTCGATTTACATGCAAGCATTTTATTTTTGAGCGATTGTAAATAGTATTTTCTTAATTCTGGTGTCCATGTGTTCATTGCTAGAATATAAAAATACAATTAACTTTCTAACAAACATTTATCTTGTGACCTTGCAAAACTAACTTATTAGATCTAGGAGTTTTGTTTGTTTTGTTTTTTGTATATTTCTT